>NW_024424008.1:19105890-19250852 GCF_017311325.1 Ursus maritimus | reverse complement strand
AATGTACTAAGTATTCATACAAAGATAACGATAATCTATTTCAAGGCCAATCTTTGTCTTTTGAACTAACCAACACCCTGCCTCCTCACATCCGCAGAATTCCAAGGTGAATCTACTTATTCCTGTGGTGTAGGTCCTCTCAGAAGGGACACTCATTTCTTATTCAAACTAATCTTGGAATTCAGGGTGTTATTTCAATTGGGGGGGTAGAGATGTTGGCATTTCTTCAATTAAAACCTTTCGTAAGTATTTATCTAACCTGATGTGGTGACATAAACATTGCCTTTGGAGCCAAACATACTTAGATTCAAACTTCTGTTCTTCTACTTCTTAGCTGTGTAAATTTGGACAAAGTAAGCCTCTCTATAAAGTAGCAGCTAACGTCAGTTTGTACTGCTGGTGTGAGAGTTAAAGAAAATGGTGATAACACCATGCTTGCATGCAATGTTCACTTCTCAGGTCAATTGTCTTTTAGTGGTTTGTCCTTAGTCTGTGGATTTTTAAATGACAGGACTCAGGTTGAGTACACAGAGTAAAGGAGGTGTTGATCATTGTGTCACATTTAAACGCTTCCAATCAATAAGTTGGATCATTTATAATGATATATCACTGGTCAATTTATTCAACAAACATTTATCAAGTATTTACTATGTGCCAGGCTCTAATCGGGACACTGCGATGCAATAGCCAACAAGATCCATCAATATCCATTAGAACCACACTGCATCTCAGATTATATGACTTCATTGCAATGAGTTCATTTCTATTTAATTTACTTTAGATAGTTGCCAGAACCTCAATTTTCTTTAAATACAAAAGTCAGTTTGAGAAATGTGTTCAATAATCATACTAGAAAACAGTGAGTGACAAGTATGAAGATCACTTCAAATTGCCCACTCCCCCCAAATCCTTTCTTCCCCTGTTATGAGGGAATAGGGGATACCAGAGAACATGTGCCTGTCTATGCTAGGTGATTTACCTTATTTCATTTTTATCCCTTAGAAACTCCATGAAGAAAAAAATTCACAGATGGATAGCCTGAAGTTCAGAAAGTTTAGGTGACTTTGAGGAAGGCCACAAAGCTACTCAACCAGATCTCTCTAGCTGCTTGTACAGTGTTGGTGTGTGATTTCAAAATGTAGAATATAGAATGGTACACTTTGGGGAGTAGGGAGTACCGGTTTGAGTGTTTGAACATGCAGTTTTATGCTCACAATGAATGGTTCCAAGGTCTCTTAATAGCAGAATAAAACTTCAGAACACAGGAAGAAAAAGAAGGAGATGCTGGTTCTTCCAACTACCACCTTTAAATGCTTTCAATTAATGCCTTGGATCTCTGCAGGTGGGAATCTGCAGATGAGACAATCCATCTGCAGTCAGTAATCACTCCACTTTACTGTCCTGGACTCCTGGCTAGTTGGGGCAATTAAAGGCATGCCCCTGCTGGGATTCAGAATCAGTGATTCCTGCTGCTCACTTGTGGGGAAAAGCAGAGACCTGTGTGGAAAAATAGTCCCTTAGAGGAAAGCCTTCTCTTTTCTCCTGCTGACCGCAAGGCCTAACCTTGTAGCCAAGCATTTATCGAATACTGCTGTTGTAAAACAGCCCTACTAAGAGCCAATTTCCAAGAAAGGTGAAAGGATTTGGGGAAAGAGGCTGGTTTCTGGAACAGGATAAAGCTTGGTAACTCCTTAGATCGTGGCATGTCAATTATATCCGCTCAGCAAATGAACTCAAATCAGAGACTGAGAATTAAGGGAAACACCCACCACAAAGATTGTGTGGCTGTCAATCACCCTTTTACAACACAGAAATCTGAAGATGCTAGAAATGCTCTAAATGTCCTAGTATATACAAATGTCCTGGTATATTCAGAACACATTATAAAATCCATGGTCCAAAGAGACCATAACTTACCATGAGTTCTATCTGTGTAGGGTGAGCTCAATAACTGAGCTGTGTTTAAAATGGGACAGTGAACAAAATGAGGAACTAATAAAACTGTTGAACTCTGCTACAAACTATTATTTATGGACTGCTTCTTATGTGTCAGGCACTATTTCATGTAAAGTATAAAATTAACTCATTTAATACTCATTACCATCCCATGTGGTAGGTATTACCACTATTCCCCTTATGTTACTGATACAAAACTGAGACACAGAGAAGTTGAGGAACATGCCCCAAATCATACTGCAGGAAGCAGAGGAGCTAAGATTTGAAGCCAGCAGGCTCCAGAGTTTGGTCAAAACTGGGCAGACTAAGATTCTATTGCTGTGATCTCTGTGAGGAGAGCCTATGCAGGGAAGGCTGGTCCATCTATGCTGCTGAGATACTACCTTCCTGATACCAGGCAGACAGATGGAGTAAGGTCATTGGCACGCTGCTTTCCAGATTGTTTGATGCAGTGAAGAATGCACCAAAATATGGTGCAGCAGGGAGACTGGAGTTCTAGTTCCACTGCAGTCATTTGCCAGCTATGTGACACTGAGTAAATCACTTAACCTCTAGGTGACTCTATTTGACAGCTGTAAGAACAATAGGGTAATAGTACCTGGTCCGCTACCTTCAGAGAACTGGGAGGGCCAATGAAGCTACTGAGGAAAAGGTTTTGAACATTCTCAGGCAAAATGCAAATTGTTTTTCTCTCAACAGGGGCTCTGTGAGGTAGCTACCAGTGAAGGTTCTGGGGAGGCAGAGCTTGGGCTACTCCATGGCTTGTTTCCTGTGGTCAATAGTAAGCTTTATCTAGATGTGGTTGCTAAGAAGAGACACAGCTGACAGCCCCGGGAGAAGGGCTATTAAAGTTGCACCCTTGGATGTCTAGGCCAAACTAGTGGCCCCACAGATCTCTCAGTTTTCATGGGTGGGGCCTCAGAATTAGGCCCTCAGCCTCAGCTCCAGCTCAGGTTTGGGATAACCTAATGTTAATCAGGGGACTCTAGGGAGCCCTTACTGCAGAATTTGATGACACTGCAGTCAAACCGCCAGCTGCTCTACTGCTCTGATCTCAAGTCTTCCGTCTACTATGTCAGAGTTGTAGAAACAGAAAGTATGGGCTTTAGGAACCTATGAATCTAGATACTAATACTCATCAGGTCAGTTTTAAGTAAACAGTACTAACTTTCTGCATTTCAGGTTCTGCTTTATCATAATGCAGTGATAAATAGCTGCCGTAGACAAAATTAGTTTGGGGGATTTGGGACCTCGGAAGACATTTAAGTAACATTTAAGTTGAAGTCTGAAGGGTGAGTGAAGTTAACCAGGAGGAGGGGAGAGAAGAGCATTTCTGACAGAAGAAGTGCTCTGTGAGCATAAGAAGCAGGGATGAGTCCACTTGGTGTGGTGACCAAGCAGAAGAGATGCAGAAAGAAAGATGTGTCAAGGAATCAAGTCTAAAATGTGCTTCAACGTTATGATCAATGAGAATTCAAATGAGTATCAAGTTCTCCTTGGTTCTCATAAAGCTCTCCCCAACATTCCAGACTTACTCTCCAGTGATTATGAGGTGATGATACTTAAATAGAGATCCAAGAGCCCCTGCCAGGTTAAGCCAAGTATTGCCTATGTGTCCCTGTGAGTTCTTCACTGCTTTAGAGACAAACACTGATAAAAAGCTTAAAAATCATGAGCCAAACATTGGACTTCAACCCAAGAATTAAAAAACCGTGTACTATAAGTTTCTAGGAAAAATAACTGCCCTTGCTGTATCAGCTGCTAAAAATACAAGCAGCCAAGGAACCAGCATTAACTAAGAGCTTTCTACACAATGGTTATCAGCCTCAAAACGACCCAACCCCTGGAGGGTTTGGGGACTCTCAGAGGAGCACGTGCAGCTGGTAGGAAATGGGCTGAAGTCACAGCACCATGCTATTATCTGCAGGTGCACTGAGAGCATCAATTAAGCCAGCGAGACAGAGTTTTGAGAAGGAAGGGTTGTGAGAAACAATTTCATTGTGAAACCAGGCTCCACAATGTCCTATTGCCGAACACAGAAGAAAAAGAGAAGGTCCTTAATGTGAACAAGTTAGCTCCTGACTCTTTCTTCCACGTGGCAAAATATCCCAGCGTTACATGTTGACTTATTTTTAGAGGCAGGTTTCGGAAAACATCTATATCAACAAAACCAGGAACAAAGCATCTCAAATTTACACATTTCAAATAGAAAGCATCTGATTTAGCCTGGATGAATACAGCTTTTCAGTCCCCTAAGCAATTTGTTTCATGTTGAGATTGCCTCATGAATAAAAAATGTTCTGGAAACTATGGTCTTATTGCATCCTGGATATTTAATCAGGCTCCAGGCACAGGATAGGTGCAATGTGTATTTATTTTCTATGTTGGTTACAATATCAAGGACTCACAAAAAGTATTGGCAGATATGAAATGACAAGCTGAGGAGTAAGAGAAAATGCCCCTGTGGCATTTCGCGTATGTATGCTTTTTGGTCTTTCCTTGAGTGTTAATTTATTCTTGGTCTCAGCCTGGGTGTTCATCCACATCCAGTTTGCTCCCCTCACACAATCATCTCTGTTGCCAGTAGCTTGGCTTCCTTTACACTACTTTCTCTTGTCCAGAAATCCAGCTTTTAAGCTTCTCTGCCCCGCTCACCAATATTCAGGATGCCTAAGGCTTCACACAGTATGTTTTGGGACACATTTATTGACAGGCTGCCAACATCACAATCATGGTGGTACCAGAGCCACACAGACATTTGTCTAGGGTTGGCTTTGTATACAGCATAGTGAAAGTAACCTAAACACGTGAGTCAGCCCTGGCTTTAAATCCCAACTCAGTTATTTACAAGTCATGTATGTGACTTTTGACAAGCTCTATAACCTCTCCGAGACTATTTTTGTCTTCTGTCCAATGAGGATAATAATTCTCACTTCACAGGATTGTTGTAAGACTTTCATGATACCATACAAGTAAAGCATCATGTAAAGGCTGGTCATACAACTGTTTTTTGTTAAATGCAAGTTATTCCTGCAACCTAAGAATTCCTATTTCTTTTTCTTCCTGTCCAATCAATGAAGTGTTTGGCTTTGAGAATTTCAAAGGATGATGCTTCCAGAGTAAGATTTTTAAATTTTTATATAAGATTTTTATATTGTTAAGGTGATTAAGACTGCTTACATTTGTCTCCATTTTATTTCTTTATGATTCTCACCCAGACATTATCTCTTCTATCTTCAATAATCCTTTGAGGGATTTATAAGCATTCATCATCATCCCATTTGGAAGACATGGAAACTGAGGCCCAAGGAGGAACAGTGACTTGTTCAAGGTCACATAGTTTGTAGCAGGGCCAGGGCTGGAACCCCAGTCTTCTGAATCCTTATCCATCATTTCATCCTACCTCAGTTTTAGGAGTTTAATCACGCTGTGAGTTCCTAGAAAGCAGCAACCCCCACTTTTCATGCCTGTGTCCTCATTGTGTAGCCAAGTTGCTAGAACATAGGAGCTGCTCAACAAATCTTTGGTGAGTGAATGAATATCCTTTCTTGAAACACTGATATTGAACTATGGTGACTCCTACATATAGAACCTGGGAATTATCCCACAGTTATTAGGCCAAAAGCTCCACTGCCACCCAAGCAGAGTAAGGACAGGCAGAACTGAGCACAGCTCATCTCCCAGATCCAACAGGTAAACAATTTCTTCTGTTATTCCCATACATCCATTACTTCTCTTTCCTGAAGCTCACTCCTGCTATGGTGAGTTATAGTTTTATCTGCCAAAGGCATTAAAAGTTTCCAAATACATAAAGGGCACATTGAGAGAGAACTTCAGAAACGTGGCAGGATTTCTGAAAATGAAAACACATTTCAAAGTCATCTTTAATTCTATATTTTCTGTATTCTTTGGGCCAGCACCAATTCTCATGCTTCAGGGAGACTCGTCACTCATTGGCAAGATCTGAAGCATTGAACAGAGATCTTCCTTTAAGAACAGTGCCTAGTGTGCATGTCAGTCATTTTCATGAACGGGAAATTTGGCTCCAGTCAGAAGCATATGGGCAGACACTCAGTCAGCCTCCGACTCCAGTTCTGCCTGCTTGCCTAAGGTTGGAATGAAATGTTGCCTGCAAGTGCAGTTCTCCAGAAGAGGCTATCAAATCCATGACCCTGGAGGTAAAGGCCTTCATCCAAAAACACAGCATGATTCTTTTTCGAATCATTTTTGAATACCCAGCTCCCTTGTTAACATCAATTTGTGGCATGCAGTAAGCAACCTTTCCACCATACTCTATGCCTGCAGATCTCAAATAGGACATTACCCAGGGTCTAAAAAAAGTGGGGGTTGTTTCTATTCCCCATATTCTAGGACTTTCTAAAGTAGTCTATTCTTATATAAAGTACTACTTAACCTAACGACATCACATGGTTCTTTCCATTGCTTGAAGTTACTTGGTATTAAAACACTAAAAAATTACATTATGAAATTGAACTATGTTTTATCTCACTGCATATCCAAACTCTTCTCTCTTGATCTAATAAACAATTGGGCCTGAGGTTTTTTTCTTTCTATGCTAGCTCATCTAAAATATGAGAGCCAGAGAAATATTAATCCATAAAAATCCTAGGAGTTGATAGTGGATCCATACCACCTATAGTAAACCATACTCCTTACTTTCTGGCATATAAGGTTTCATTTTGAGTAAATCCCTTGAGGGTCAGAACTGCAGTTACTATTCATTTTCCCTAACTCATATATATACACATTGCATGCCCCCCAAAAAAAGTTCGAAGAAAGAAAGAGAAAATAATAATGCTAGTTACTCAGTGAGATAAATATTTAATCAGGAGAATACAGTTTTGCCCCATGAACTGAAAACTGAGGCTGGAAGGATTTCAGGTACAAATAAGTATGATACCTGGGGATGCCACGGTATTTTAAGTATCATAACTCACAGAGGTGGCATTTGTCTATGGACAAGTGCAACTGGCTGCCGAGCTCAGAGATACATCAAGATGTGTGTGCAATAGCAGAGGGGTAACAGAGAAGACTAAAACAGGGTCTTCAGTGCTTAGATGATTCTGCTAAATATAGACATCTATTACACATCTCATGGCTCTTTCCATTCTCTAATAGAGCAATAGGAAACAACTGGAGAACAAGAAATATCACAAAGGATAGAGGTACTTTGTGTTGGGATCCCCACTAAGCATCATAGCCATGAGAAGAACCTGACATAAGGCCTCTCAGTATAGCATGAAATAGCTGTCAACAGTCCCTGAACTTTGCCATATAGAAGTGTTCATCTCACCCCTGCCCACAGCATTCACAGCCAAAATATATATAAAATAAATCACTATGTTAAAATTAAGAAAAAAGAAGGTATATTATAAGAAATACATTTTCTGGTTAAAAAAAACAGGTAACTTTTTAAAGGCTTGGCATCAAAGACATACAACTCAGTTGTGAAAACGATATGCTCATGTAGAAAAGTATCATTCCTTTCATTCATCTATTTGCATAGGTATTGAGCCCTTGTTACAATCCAAGCACTGTTCAAGGCACTGGGAGAGTAAAGATGAATAAAATACCCTTGTTGCCCATAAGGGGAGAAGCACTCCACCAAAGCAGCAAATGCTAAGTAGATATTGTGTCAAAATATATAATATACACTTAAAATAGATCATCTACTCAGGAAACAAGGTCAGTGTACTTCTTTTATTAATTTGAAAGTTTACCAGGTATATTAATTGGCTAGGGTTGCCATAATCAAATATCACAGATGCGGTGGCTTAAACAACAGGAATGTACTTTCCTGCAGTTCTAACGGCTTAATAACCAAGATCAAGGTGTTAACAGAGTTTGTTTTTCCTGAGGCCTCTTTCCCATTCCCGCAGATGGCCACCCTCTTGATGCCTCTTTACATGTCCATCCCTCTGTACAAATGCATCCCTGGGATCTCTTCCTCTTCTCATAAGGTCACTGGTCATATCGGATTAGGGCCCCAACCTTATCACTTCATTTAACTTTAATTACATTTTCAAGATCCTATCTCTAAATCCAGTCACATTCTAAGGTATTAAGGGTCAGGCCACTAATTATTAATTTGGGGAGACACAACTCAGTTCTTATCAGGTGAAATAATTCTGTGTTAAATCTGTGTTTTCTTAAAGCACAGACAGAATCTATAGAGGAAAAAGCGCAGGAAGTCAAACCTCTGGATTCCAGGGCCTGCACCTGGGCCTCTGGTTTCTCTCAATAACTATCTCCACATGAGTATCTCTCCTGAGTATGAGGTTTCAAGAGTATCTCTAATGTTACTTCTATTTATAAGAACCTGAATTTTTAAACAATTCAATTCTAACCAACCATGAGGTAGAAGCACAACCTTCCATTTACTATAATCATTATATTCTTTCTAATTCTACAAGTAATCCTTTAAAAATAAATCATCTAGAAAATCACGAATAAAAATTTCCTCTCTAGCCAACGTGCTAAGCCAATGGTCACAAAAATCTTCAAGACTGCTCAATGAAATACCCAGTTGCATGGGCCGGGCCCTCCCCTAATACATTCCAAAAAATTTAGGAGAAATACGTTTTTTAGTTGTTTTACAACTAGCCAGACCTGCACATGACAATGAATACTAATAGCATCATATCATCCCTCAAAGGGCTACACACACCATGCCCTTTGGATGTGCAGCTAGAATTCAGCAAACAAAAATAATATAAATTATAAATATAAATAATAATATAAATAAATATAAATTCTTACTTGTGGTAGTTCTTATCTTCACTTAATAACCATAAACCCTATTCTCTCTGCCTAGAATGACCAGCCTACTCCAATCCATTGGGAAAAAGGCCCCAATCAAGATCAGCTCAGATGTGACCCTTCCACCTCCCTCCTCTATGCCCCCACATCTCCGCTATAGTGTACTTACTGTACCTTTTTAGGAGCCTTTCTCCCCACCCCCTCCTTTTTCATGAACGATGAAAGTCTCAAAAACAAAAGTGACAGTATATTATCTCTGATCAGTTTAGACATATACTTAGCTACACAGAAACCAGATGGCCCTGGACTTGGATTCCTAAATCTGTAGAATGTGGGATAAAACCTTCCTCACTATGTTGCTAAACAGATTAGAGATTATGCATGCAAGATGCCAGTGCAGTGGCAGGCATGTAGCACGTACCCAAGAAATGATAGTTTTTCTACTTCACTAGATTTTTCAACTTCCAAAATTTTTATGATAACTCATATGTGTAGATATAGATAGGAAATTATAAACTGCTTACATGACTTCATCAGATGAAAATCTGCTTATAAATTCCTAGTAAGTATAACATTACTATTTGATGACATTTATTAGTACTTTTAGAAATGGAATATTTGAGATCTTATTTTCTTATCCATCTTCCTGAGGCAGGACCAACATCCACATTGGTATGTAATAAAGCAAGACTCTATTGTAGATCCTTCAAATTCATTAATGAATGTGTCCATTGAGAAACAATGTTTCAAAAATAAATAGCATATTAGATATACTGCAGGATCCTCCCTCCTCCTCAATAGAATGTTTAACTTTAGCAGCTATTGAGTCAAGGATAATGAGGACATGACTCACTTAACTTAAGTGTTAAATATAAGCATACGAATGAACAGGTTTCTAGGTAACTGTTGTGCATTTAAATAGTTTAGTACTTCAGTGTCAGCACCATTGACATCACCTCTCTTGTAATTAATTCTATTTTCTCCATTCTCCATACTTATGCTATAGAACTTAAAAAGAGGTTTGACCATTCTATCAGTACAGTAGGTCATACAGTTTTCTCATCATTGTAGCCAAAAGAACGTAAAACAGGGAACTACACATACAAAATGTTGTTACTAATATGATTGTACCTAGTCCAAAGGAAGGTAGCAGAAGTGAATAGCTGAGCAAGCACACGCACACGTGCCCACACACACACACGTGTGCACACTTCATGCGTAATTAAGCTAAGGGGGATAAGAACAGATAAATAGTTCCAAATTTTGAATAAAGCCATGTAACTAACACTCAAAGCACATATCACATGCATAAGGTGTATACTGAAATGCAAATACGTTAAGCAGAATGAGAGGAAAACAAAGAGAGGAGGCTTCAGAGTGCTTGTATTGTTTCCTCCACTCTCCCCTTACATCAATTATCAAGAAAACTCACTATGGCCATTTTCCTATGCCTTCTCTCTTGAAAACAATGTAGAACATGGGAGAGAAATTAAAAAGTAAATTTCCTTCTCACGATTTATGTACCATTTAACAACAGCAGTTTATTGCATAATTATTATGTGTCTGCTGCAGTGGTAACAGGTACTTTACATTCATCATCTCATTTAATCATTATAGCAATTCAGTGAGTTGGACATTATCATTCCCACCATTTCCATGTAAGGGAACTGTGTTTCAGAGAGGTTACATGATTTATAGCAAATCATGCACCTAATTGGAGGCATAGATGGGGTAATTCCAACCCAGGCTTCTGATTCCAAGGCCCATGTATTTAATCACTATACATTGACAATGAGAGTAAATAAAACTGACAGATGTCATTTTAACTGGTTTATATTTTATATGATACTTCCCTTTCGTATGAGAATTCATATAATTCTTTCAACATAAATAAATGGCTTTCAGTTATATAATAATCAAATGTTCATATTCCATAGGACAGTTTCCCATATCTCCACTTCTGTATTTAATAATGTTCTGTTCTTTCACCTTCAGCATCATCCCAAGTGCACAAGTCCTATTCATCCCACTGGGTTCAGTTTAAATGCCACTTGCTTTTTAAATGCTTCGTGATATTTTCCTGTTGGAAGTAATTCCTCCCAATTTCGAACTCTCTTACTTTTCTTTTATGGTGCTACTTACTGCCTTTAATTGTTTTTATTACAAACATATCTTCCCCACTAGGCTGAAAACTTCTTGAGGTAATCATCCATGATGAAATCATATCTACATCTTTTTTTTTGTGTTCACAAATTTGTAAGTATTAAGAGCTGGCAAAAATTCAGACAAAGTACATAGATTTTACTGGTTAAAATTCTGTTTTGAACTACCTATAAAAATATGACTATGAATTACATATGAAAATATGAACATGATTAACAATTGGAGAAAATAATAGAAAATTAATAACTAGAAAACAATGTTAATGCACTTTATATATACTTATTCACTAGGGTCAATAGTTACAAATCATTGTTATATATTTATTGAAATAAGCCTTTGGGTAGCACAATTTATCTAAAACAATCTTATTTCTAACATAAATTAATTTGGAAATAGAATAACAGCCTATTCTATATTTTCATTCATTGAACTTGGCTTTCCCTCCTGGTTTAAATTAATGTGATTAAATACATTGGCAACCAATAACATTAGAATTACATGTATACCCATGTTACTTTCATATGTATAATCCTTCTTTCTTAAAGGTCTCCAACATGCACATGGACACACCAAGCATAGAAGCTTCTACAAAAATAAATATAAAGTGTTTTTTATGTATTTGTCATATGCACACACATGTACATCTATCATGTAGGAAGTTCTGAGAATTTAATTTGTGTAGTCATTATTAAATGTCTCCATTAATTGAAGTTGGCATTTTATTTGGAAATTCAATCAACTTCTCATGTCATACAACACCATCAAATACTTCAGTCCTGCCTCCCCTTCTAGATTCATTTTCCGTAACTTCTCCTTCCCCAGCATTCCATGATACTAGTGAAGCAAATTCTCTGCATTCCCTAAACGTGCCAGCCTCTCCACATCTTGGCTTTTCACCTCCCTTTGCAAGCTTCCTCTCTCTACATGCAGTGCTTTCTTTTTTTCCAGTTTTATTGAGAAATATATGACACGTATCACTCTAAGTTTAAGGCATAAAGCACGATGGTTTGATTTACATGTATTGTTATATGATTAGCACAATAGCAATGTTGTTTATAGACATCTATGTGTTCTTACTGCATGTTCTTGTCTACCACCAGACACAAACACTGCTTTTGGCTTTAGTGATTAGCCTCCTATTCAGCTCAAAGAATGTGTGGGTGCTTAGAGATGAATTAATGAATGTGAGACCACTTGAAATTCTCAAGGCTCAGGACACAGGTATTTCAAAAAAACAAAAACAAACAAACAAAAGAACACCTTACTTCCTTGTCTACATACTGCTCTTTTAAACAAGCTTTAACTTTAGTACATTATGCCATATATATTACCTTTTCAAGCTGTAAAATTACAACTATCTCCATGTTTAGTCATAATTGGCCATTAAATAAATTACTTTCAAAATTATGACAATATGTACCTGATCATTATAGCCCTCCTAGGAGCTGGAAATGCAGAACAGTTCACTTTGTTGCCTACAACCACAGATCCTAAATTAAAACAAAACAAAAAAGTCTCTGCTCTGATTTTCTCCCAGTTTGTACCAGATATATTCCTTTAGATGTAGAATAAAAATAATCTGGTTATAAGCACACTAATCTGAAACCAGCTTGCTTTAAGGCCTGGGGTCAATTGTATGGCTAAACAAAATAAATAAATAAATAAACATATAAATGAAGGATTTATTACAGGTAATTTAAATTCAAATAAAACATTTATTAAGAATCCTGGAAGTATAAAACACTATCAAGGAGCTCTTACATTCATTTGGTTCTTAACCAGGCTTCAGTGTTTAGTTACTACCCTGGATACAATATCTGAGTTCCCCTGAAATTTTATGCAAAATTCTATGATATGGTACAAAATAATGATAATAACAGTTAACATTTACTGAGGACTTACTATTTGCCAGGTCCTAAGCTAAGTAGTTTACATTCATTACCTCATTTGATTTTCACTGCAACTAAATAAGGAAATTGAGACTTAAGTTACAGAACTTGCCACACTCTTAATAAACGCCTAAACTGGAAAATCAACCCATGTCTCCTAGGCCCAAACTTTCTGCTCTTAACCACTATGTCAATTACTTCTATTTTCTAGGGAAATACCATAGGATTCATTAATTTTTCAAATGGTCTGAGTCAAACGTTTTAAAAGTATCTTACAAGTACTCAGTTAATCCTCAAAACATCTTGTTAGGTGGTATTTCTATCTCCATTAATTGATGAGGAATGTAAGACAAACATAATATGCATGGTTGTAAATGTATAATATTTAGATACAATTTTCCTCTTTAATGTAGTACGAAGACTGGTTTTCTTGGCTGTTTCTGTGATTAATACTTAGCTATAGCCATGCTAATAAGCTGGCATTATTCTGTTGCTGACTCAGCCCACCAGGACACCACGAAGGGCTGTCCTGTAATCATGTGGGATGAGTGGCCACCTGGAGCCACTGTGGCTAAACTGAGACACATGAGAGAACTCTATCACCTGAAGCTTACTCTGAACTATTATTTTCCCTGCCATGTTTTTACAAGTCTCAAAGTTGATCTTCCTGCCACCAGTGTCTCCCCAAAATAGCACGTCTATGCACCACACACTATAGAAAAGCAAAACGATTAAAATTTTTTAAAAGTTTAGGTAGTCTCATGGAAGAAGAACTGGCTTAAGATAAAGCCCAAGTTCCTTCACAGGACTTACATGATCTGCCCCTTACCAACCTGTCTGTGTTTCTTTCCCACCATTCCTTCTTACAAACACTGCATTCCTGCCATATGGATCTTTGTATTATTCCCCGATGAGTCCACACAGCTCCAGAACCCTGCTTCTAATATGCTACTCTTTCTACCTGAAACATTCTCCGTGACTACTCATCTGGGAATTTTGACTCATTTTTCAATATAGGTTCAGGTCTTTTCCTCCATGACTTTCCCAAACTAGAAATTCAAGTTCACTTTTCCAAGCTCACATGACTTTTCTGTTCATGGCCCCAAGACTGATGCACTTGTCATAACATATGTAATTGCTTTTATAGTTTCAAACCACAGGCTTACTAAGGGCACAACTGTCCCTTATTCATCTTTATAACATATTAATAACTGTCACGCTGCCTATTACAAAGTAGGAGCCAAACAAATATTGGAGAAAGGAGGAAAGAAAACATAGAAGGGATAGAAGAGGGAAGTCTTAGCTGGTTCTCAAGACTGGGTTCACCTTAGCCATTATTATGAGTGTTCTCTTCAAGAAAATTATTCTCTAAGACAGCTGTGGTTATGTTGTGATGTGAGGATACAAAATACCATGGAAACACAACATTGCATATCCAGCAGAAAATGCTCATGTGGGCATTTGAATGAATCAATTTCACAGTCTTAGATATTTGAGAGGTGAGCTTTGCAATTGTTAACTTATAAGAAAACCGCATTGCAGACATACATTATTTCTACTTCCTAAGTATTTTGACATTATCAGTCTCATTGAATTCATGTAACATGCTCATAGTTCTGAGGCATGTGTGTATATATACATATATATGTATATATGTATATATATATATGTATATGTACATATGTATTTCTTTTTTGTGATTAAGAAACTAAGGCATACTGATAGAGTGATAACACTAGCCTCATTCCTTCCCTCCAAAGATGTATGACATGAATTCAATAAACTTTTTTACTGACCTACTTTTTTTCAGAAAATAAGCCAGTATTTTTTTAAAAATTCTCCTTTCCAAAAAGCTTGGATAAGAAGAGAAAGGAAAAAGTGAATATTTAGGATTCTATTAGCTGATAGTGATCTCTATTGGGTCCTCTAGTATTTCTATTTTTAGACAATAAATCAGATATTAATCCAGAATCAATTAAGTCCAAATATGGGTTTGCAATACAGGGTGGGGGTAATATAAATGAAACTACAGGAGAACAGATGGATTTAACTATTGTTAAGACAGGAATGGTTTCCAAGAACACTTTGTATGTTCTAAATCATCTCTCATATATAATTTTTCAATAGTTATCCAGAAAATGGTTAAATTACTCATTCCATTGTTCCTGGGCTTTGGGGTACCCTCTAGTACACTGACACCCAAGAATGAATTTCTTACTAGCGGACAAAGTCTTCTATAAGATAAAATAATTAGGCTTCAGTAAAATAGTTGCTCTCTTCATTTAAAATTATAATGGCCACATTTGCTAAGCTGCTATTGTGTTCCAGGCCTTCATCATAGCCCTGCAGAGTAAGACCCATTTTCAGAGGAGGAAACTGAGTTCAGAGAAGTTTAGTGACGTGTCCAAGACCGCACCACTGGCAGAGGTAAGATATGAACCTTGAGTTTTTTAAGCTTTAAATCATTGTGATCAACTTACACTTTCTTTTTTTTTTTTTTTTTTTTTTTAAAGATTTTATTTATTTATTTGACAGAGATAGAGACAGCCAGTGAGAGAGGGAACACAAGCAGGGGGAGTGGGAGAGGAAGAAGCAGGCTCATAGCAGAGGAGCCTGATGTGGGGCTCGATCCCGGAACTCCAGGATCACACCCTGAGCCGAAGGCAGACGCTTTAACCACTGTGCCACCCAGGCGCCCCCTTACACTTTCTGTATAGATTACGTGTGTATAGACACAATGTTGGAAGAATCTCTGAATCATAAAGACCTCAAACTTTCCACTTTGGGAATACCGCATTTAAAAGTATTTAATATACGGTCCTCAAATTAAAGTTAGCATTTACTTTTAAAAAATACAGACAGAATTACAGAAGCAATAAAATTGCTAAAATAAATGGTACTATTGAAAATTATAATAGTTTTGTCAGAGAACATAGAATGAGATTTCGACATTTCACATGGAATGGTTTTTATATAGTCTATATATAATGGTTTTATACAGCATTTTTATGTAGTCTTTATAATCAGGCTAGAATTATAATAAAGTATTTAAAATTTAAATTCACTTACTATGTGAATGGTATTACTGGACAGGAGGAATATATTTCTGCTTGTAATTTAGTCACAATAAGGGAGATCAACACATAAATTATTTATTCAATAATTAAAATATATTGCTGGTAAGATACTGACATTATCCCCAAGGAGACTATAGCTTAGTAGATGTTCTGAAATGGAATGCTTTTCCCTATACTGGGCTGCCTGTTCCATAAATACTACTGAAACATAAAAGAAAACTCCTACCAGTTTTCAAATAAGATCAAATAATATTCACCCATTTTTCCATCAATAAAAATGCATCAATAATCTATTGTGAGCCAGTTTCCAAACCATGTGTGGGGAACATAAAAGTGAATAAAGAGAAATCTAGGAGGAATTTACAGTCTGGTAGATACAAAGTGATGGAAATAATTAAGACTATGATAACATTAAGCATTGTGTGCTCTGTCAGAACAATGAACTCTAGGCTACTTGCTATTATAGTTATTGACTCGTGGTTTTTGAGCCTTTTCTATGTGTTATGCACAGTGCTACGCACTTACATAGGTTGTCTCATTTAATTTTCACATAATCCCATTAGATATATCCTATTATTCACACAAATTTATAGATAAAATTGAAGCTTAAAGAAGTTAAATAATTTGCCCAAGATTACACAGTGAGCAAGGATTAAATCCAGGCAAGTAAGACTTCTGAATGTATAATCTTGGCCTTGACCCACTAGTGGAATACAGAGAAGGGAGTTTCCAGCTTTGTCAATGGGAAACTCAGAGGGTCTTCCAATAAGAAATGACCCTTGAGCAAGTCTGATAGGTGAGTGAGAGAAACAAGGAGGTTGTGGAAGAAGAGGATAAGTGATGGCAAACCAGGCGAAAGAAATAAACACAAAGTCATGGAAACAAAAATGAAAGAACGTCACTTTTTGGGTGAACAGAGGCACTTAGTTATGTTTACTATGTAGGATACATATGAGGGGAGAAGTGACAAATGATACTAAGGACCCTAAATCTGGGACACCTTACCCTGTGTCATATAGGCAAAATAAATATTATCTCATTTAGTCCTCAAAACGGCAAACTAAAATAGGTACTATTATCCCAGTTTTATATATAAAGAAACTGAAGAGTAAAGAGATTAAGTAACTTGCCCAAATATATAATAAATTTATGACCAGGTCTGTTGACTCTAGAGCCTGAGCTCTTCCCTTCTAAGCTGGAGGGGCAGAAGCCAGACCACAAAGAGTTGGAGCTCCATTAATAAGGGCCTCAGATTTTTTTTTTCCTACAGACCATGTGGAAGCTGTTAATCAGAGAGGTAATATTACCAGATTTCTATTTTAGAAAATTCCCTCTGGTTAGAGCATGGAGGAGATGAGGTGTGATCTGAGGCAGGAGATTAGTCAAATGGGTAAATCCAGTTCAAGTAAAAGAAAGTGAGAGTATAAACTGGGTCAGTGTCTATGTAAAAAAAAATGGGAAGAAAGAGAGATTCAAAATATTAACGAGATCAAATCAGCACACTAAGTAACTGAGTAGACTTCGGTGCTAAAAGAAATAGAAGAATTGAGAATAACTTCCAAATTTTTAGCTTGGGCAATGGGAGAGATGTAAAAAATTTCCCCTGCCTGTGTTTATGGGGAAATGAAAGCATCATAGGAACAGCAGGGAAGATATAGAAAACCTAATCAGTTATTAAATTTTGTTTCAAAAAACCTTAAGGGACCATAGCTGGAATGAAGCATGGCACTGTTTTCGGTGATTGTGTGACTACAGCGAGATTCCCTGAGGCAGTATAATCGCAAAAATCTAATATGACAAGCCAACATCTTACAGAATGAGCCTCTTCATTCCTGGCCTAATTGGTATCACGATCTCTTCCTAAGTATAGGCATATTTTGAATACAAAACAATGTAATGGAGGTGAACTTCGTTTTAATCAAATTCAGCTATAATTATTCAGATTTATAAACACAATCAGGCAATGATTATTTCTTTTTTAAAAAACAAATTTTGTTTAAAAAAAAACAAAAACAAAATCACACAATAAAACAGTCTTTGTATAGACTTTACTGTGCAATTATATGGATTTGAAATACAATATACCTCTAATGCTTACATGTTGACACATGCAGTCTGCCGGATGATTTCCATGTATTATCTCATTTAATTATCATAATTCCTTGAGTTGGTACTATTATCTCCATTTTAATGATAAACTAAAAATGTATTAAAATTTTATATTAAATTATTAAAATTTATTATTATTAAAATTTATTCATCCAAAATTATTTCTTAAAAAGAGTGAGTATTCAAACTCAAAGCACTCAGCTCAAAAATTTCTGTCACTGTCACATATTTCTCACAGATTTCCTTTTTGAAGTAATTTCAGAATTTGGAGTATAAATTAATCAAGTACACATTGATTGTATTACAGCTAGATAGACCTAACATGGTTCAGAAGTACAATATATTTGTTTTCCACCATAAAAAGCAATGTGTTTAGTCATGATGTCCTTTGATAGAAACACGATTACTTTTTGTACTGTTAATTTCTACCACTGAATTGCTTTGAAAATTCAATTATTCAGTTCAATTAGTTATTTTATTTAATGTCTATCATCAAAGAAACATGCATCAGTATAACATTAAACATATTTCACTTGAAATTCTTAATTACTCTAAGTGCCAGGGGATTCAATCTGCTTTATGAAAAATACACAACGGTGCTTGAACAGAGCCTTTTCTTGGAATTCACCAAATAGATGATGAAAAGGTATTTTGAAGGGAGAGAGCCAAATAGTGAGATAGAGCCATCCAGTCCAACCTTCAAAATTCACAATGTTTTTCTTTCACATACAAAATTGATTTACTTTCTCTGTTTCTGATGTCAGACTTCATGCTGACATTGTGCCAGATACTTCACAAGTGTTATTGCATTTAATCCTCACAGTTCAATAATACAGTGGATTTTAAACTGAGTCCATAAACGAGGAAACCAAGGCTCAAAGAAATTAAGCTGTTCATTCAGGGCCACAAGAAACATGTGGCAGAGCAAACGTTCGTTGTTTAGATGACAGAATACAATAGATTTGGTGGGGGAAGGGCATCATAAGTAATTCCAAGATCTAACTTTATTTTAGAATTTACTTTCTCATATGTCATAGGTATTTAGACTCTGCTCAGTTTAATTGTTCTTTTATAGCATATATCCCGCGATACACATCTGAAAAAATAAAATGTCCCTCCCAAGTAATCAGCAAGATATCTGGAATTAATAACATAAACAAGAATGCCTTTTAAATGTTTATTGCTTTAAACATGAGAACACAGTTAATTTCTAAAAGTCAACTGAAAATACTATGTATTTTTGTTCTGCCATAATTCATCACTGTTGAATACCTTTAGGACATTTTAGGTAGTTGTGAAAATACCTTGTTATTCAAATATTAAAATTTCATCTCTTCTTATGCATAGTATGAAATAGCTATCAATATTTGCTGCCTTGTAATTTTTATAACTCAGGATTCCTAGTCATTTCCTTATGGAAAAATTCCCATAGTCAGGGGCCTACTACAACATCCACTTTCTTTCCACCACCCTCTAGCCCACTCCCCACCTCACTCCCTTCCCTTTTTCTTATTCAGCATTCAGAATCCCCAGGACTCAGCTGTACCTCAATGTCTCAGATTTCTTCTTGGAAAAGAGGCAATGAGTAGAAGCCATCAGCAATCAGCTTGGTATAATGAAGAACCAGAGACTTGGTTTGGTTCTTATCCACTGTCAGGGCTTGGGCATGTCCCTAACTCTCTCAAAATGTTTGTGGTTTGGGGACATACTTAAATTGAATAGTTAGGGTAAACGTAGAAATACTATTAATAAAATGCCAGAAGCATATGGGAAATGTAGTAACTGGTGGTTTTAATTATTATTAATATAAGAAAGCATTTTGTGATGATCAGACTCACCCAGCAACATGATGAGCTGTCATGTGAGGGGAAGAACTTTATGCCTCCAAAAGTCCTTGAAAAATGGTGGCAGGGACTAATCCTATATTTGAGCAAAATAAGGGATGTTTGTTGGGATCCACTCTTAAAGAATTCTCACCTGCTCTGTTCCCAACCTAGAGTGCTGGTGTTTAGCTACAAACTTTTGATTTCTAACTCTTCCTATCCCTGCCTCCTGACTGTCTTCCTCCTCCACCTTTTCCTAATGGGTTAGGTACTAACTTGCTACTTTCTTTCTTGTTTGGGATATGCAATTCTAAAAGACTCCTCTCATAACCACTTCTGTTCTGAGGTCACTTGAAAAGGGGTTTCATATTAGAATGGTTTCCAAATTCAAGAAAGCAAACCTCATGTATTCTTTCACTTGGTGAATGCATTATAACAGAGAAAACTCATAAACTTCCGTCTGAAACATTTTGGGTCAAACGTGAACTGCACCACTTTCTAGTGGTACAACATGAGGAGATTTATTTAACCGATAAGAGCCTATTTCTTCATCTTTAAAATGGACTAACATGTTAGAAATGTAGTTCAGGAGGGTGGCTAGGAAGACCCTGAACTTGGCTTCTATGGACACACCAAATCTATACGTACATATAAAGCAGTTCCTCCTGAAGAACTGAGGGCTGACTGGACAGCTTCTGCACAACAAATGATAGAGGGACCACACAGAGAAGGATAAAAGAGATAGAGACACAGTAATGACAAGAACCTCATCCCTGACCCAGCGACCTGAAGTAGTGAGGGTTATCACCAAAGGGCCCTTGTACTACTCACCTGCCCTGGGGCAAAACAAGAAAACAGCAGGTTGAAGGGAAACAGACTGTAAATAAAGGAAATAACCTTAGCATGTCCACCAAACAGGGTCAGAAACTGCCGGAACTTCCTCTAGGTTGGAGAAGCCCATTAGTGCTATTTTTTACATTTGCCCTCCACCTTGATACCACAAATGGGAACAGGGTCTTGTAAGGGCCACCCCAGCATATCTTCAGCCCCTGACTCACACCAGCTCCAGCCATCTCCCCAAGGTGGCTCTGGCACAGAATGCCCTGCCCGCCCTCACCCTTCACCCTCACCTACACTAACACAAGCTTCAGCCACCCTACCCAAAGCACCCTGACATGCACCTGACCCAATGATCCTGCTAAGGTAGTCTTGGTGTGGTACACCATGGGACATCTCTGGCCCATGCCTGCTCCATCCTCAGCTATCCTGCCAAGGTAGCCCCAGCATAACATACTCTGGGAGAAACCCTGCCTGTGCCTGATTCAGCTGCACCACTGAAGTGGCCCCTGCAAGGGACTCTATCCAGCTCCAGCTGTTCCACCAAGGTAGCCCTATCTTATGTGTCCTGGGATCCCCCCCCCCCGCCAGACTGTATCTGCTCCAGCTCCAGATATCCTACCAAGGCAGATATCACAATACATGCAGAGACCCTCTGGTCTCTCTTGTCAAGGTCACCCCAGTGTGATGTGCCTCAGGACTCCTTGACTGAACACACACAGACTCTAGCACACCACCAAGGCAGACCCTGTATGCAGCATAGGAATATGTTCCAAATAAAAGAACAAGACAAAACTGCAAAATAAAAATTCTAACAAAGCAGAGGTAAATAATTTACCTGATAAAGAGTTCAAAGTAATAGTCATAAAGGTGTTTGCTGAACTGGAGAGAAGAATGGAAGAACACAGAATTTCAACAAAGAAATGGAAAATATAAGAAAATACCAAATAGAAGTGACAGAACTGAAGAATAACAATAACTGCACTAAATACACACACACACACACACACACATACACACACACACACACTAGGGGGCTCACCAGCAGACTAGATAAAGCAGAAGAAAGAACCAGTCAAAATGAAGACGGGGAGTAGAACTAACCCATCAGAGCAGGAAAAAAATTAAAAATAATAAAATAAAATAATAATTTTAAAATGAGGATAGTTTAAGGGCAGGGGGTACCTTGGGTGGCTCAGTCGGTTAAGCATCCAACTCCTGATCTTAGTTCAGGTCTTGATCTCAGGGTTGTGAGTTCAAGTCCCATGTGGGGCTGCACACTAGGTGTGAAACCTACTTAAGTAAGTAAGTAAGTAAAATAAGATTAGTTTAAGGGACCTCTGAGACAACATAAAACATGTGAACATTTGCATTATAGGGGTCCCAGAAGGAGAAGAGAGACAGAAAAGGTGAGACAATTTATTTGAAAAAAATAATGGCTGAAAATTTCCCTAACCTTGGGAAAGAAACAGATATCCAGGACCAGGAAGCAAAGAGAGTCCTGAACAAGATGAACCCAAAGAGATACTCCACAGACATATTACAATTAATATGGCAATAGTTACATTAAAGAGTCTTAAAGTCAGCAAGAAAAGAAACAGATAGTCCATACAAGGGAAAACCCATAAGAGTATAAGTTGATTTCTCAGCAGAAACTTTGCAGACCAGAGAAAATGGCAGGATATATTTAAAGCATATTTTTAAAAAACTTACAAGCCATACTGCCCTATGTGGCAAGGTTATCACTCAGAATTGAGGAGAGATAAGAGCTTTGCAAAAAGCAAAAACTTTAATTAAAAAGTTATTCACCACTAAACCAAACTTATAAGAAATATTAAAGAGTCTTGTTTAAGTGAAAAGAAAAGACCATAACTAGAAAAATATATGAAAAAAATCTTATGGATATATACAAATATAGAAGAACAGTAGTGGAACAGCCACTAAAAAAAGCTAGTTTGAAGAAAAATCAACTATAACTACAATAAGTAGTTTAGGTGTGAACAAAATTTTAAAAATATAAATACACAAAAGCATAAAATGTGGGGGTGTAGTAAAAATGTAAAAAAAAAATAGTGCTTTTAGAATGTGTTCAAATAGGGCTCCTGGATGGCTCAGTCAATTAAGTGTCTGCCTTCAGCTTGGGTCATGATCCCAGGGTCCTGGGATTGAGTCCCACATTGGGCTCCTTGCTCAGTGGGGAGCCTGCTTCTCCCTCTGCCTGCCATTACCCTGGTCATGCTCTCTCTCTCTCTCTCTGACAAATAAATAAATAAAATATTTTTTTAAAAGAATGTGTTCAAACTTCAGTGAATTTCAGCTCAAATAGACTATGACATGTTTATAGGTTAATATATAAAAATGCCATGGTATCCACAAATGAAAAACCTACAATATGTACAAAAAATCAAGAGAAAGGGATCCATATATAACACTAAAGTAAACTACCAAGCAAAGGAAGAGAGCAAGAAAAGAAGGAACAAATCTACAAATAACCAGAAAACAATTAACAAAATAGCAATAATTACATTCCTATCAATGATTACTTTAAATGTAAATGGACTAAGTCTCCAATAAAAGACATAGGATGGATGACTAGATTAAGAAAAAGAAAAAGACCCCTTCATATGCTGCCTACTAGATACACACATGAGATCTAAAGACATACACAGACTGAAAGTGAATAGATGATAAAAGATATTCCATAAAAATGGAAATGAAAGCAAGAGTAGCAATACTGATTTTACACAAAAAAGGCTTTAAAACAAAGACTCTAGCAAAAGATAAAAGTGCATTACATAATGTTAAAAGAGTCAATGAAAAGAGAATATTTATAAATATCAACGTACCCAACATAGGATCACCTAAATATACAAATCTAATATTAATACACATACAAGGAGAATTGACAGTACTACAATAATAGTAGGGGACCTTAATAACCCACTTACACCAACGGATAGATCATCCAGAGAGAATATCAATAAAAAAAACTTTGGCCCTAAATGATGCATTAGACTAGATCAAGTTACTAACTGTATATAGAACACTCCAACCAAAAACTGAAAAATACACATTTTCATGTGCACATGAAACATTCTTCAGGACTGATGACAATAAATAAATAAATAAATAAATTCAAGAAAATCAAAAGCATATCAAACATTTTTTTTTCTGACCACAATAGTACAAAGCTAAAAAACAATTAGAAGAAGAAAACTGGGTGTGGGGGAGGGGGGAGCCACAAAGATAGAGCTTAAACAACATGCTACTAAACAACCAATGGATCAACAAATAAATCAAGGACAAAATCAAAACTAATGACAAATGAAAATGGAAATACAACTTTCCAAGCTGTATGGGACACAACAAAAGCAGTTCTAATAAGGAAGTTCATAGCAATACAGGCTTATCTCAAGAAACAAAAAAAAAAAATCCCAAATAAACAGTATAAATTTACTCCTAGGAACTAGAAAACAACAGAGTCAAGAGTTAGAAGGAAGGAAATAATAAAGATCAAAGCAAAAATAAATGACATAGAAACTAAAAAGACAATAGAAAGATCAATGAAAATTAAAGTTCTTCAGGAAGATAAAATTCATAAATATCTAGCCAGATTCACCAAGAAAAAAAAGATAGAAGGCCAAAATAAATAAAATCAGAAATGAAAAAGAAGTTATAACTGACACCACAGAAATAGAAAACATTAAAAAAACACTATAAACCATTATTCACCAACAAACTGGAAAACCCAGAAGAAATGGATAAATTCCTAGAAACACAGTCTTAGAAGACTAACTCACAAAGAAATAGAAAATCTGAATCCACTGATCATATGTGATAAAATCTAATCAGTAATTTAAAAACTCCCAAAAAAAGTCCAGGACCAAATGGCTTCACAAGTGAATTCTATCAAACATTTAAAGGAGAGTTCATGCCTTACCTTCTCAATTATTACCAAAAAAACCCAAAAACAACAACAACAACAACAAAAAAAACAAAGCAGAGGGGGAGGAATGCTTCCAACTCATTTTACAAGGCCAGGATTTTCCTCATATAAAACTAGACAAAGAAAATACACAAAAAAAGAAAATCACAGGCCAATATTCCTTATAAACATACATGCAAAAATCCTCAGCAAAATATTACCCAACCAAATTCAAGAATACATTAAAAGGGCCATACACCATGATCAACTGGGAATTATCCCAAGGATGCAAGATGGTCCAACATCTACAAATCAATTAATGTGATACACCACATTAACAAAGCAAAGGATAAAAATTGTATCATCATCTCAATAGATAAAGAAAATACATTTGACAAAATTCAACATACCTTTATGAAAAATACTCTCAATAAATTGGATATATATGGAATGTACCTCAATATGATAAAAGCCATATATGACAAACCCACAGCTCACATTATACTCAATGGTGAAACGGTGAAAGTCTTCCCTCTAAGATTAGGAACAAGACAAGGATACTCATTATTGCCACTTTTTTCAACACAGTATTGGAAGTCCTAGCCACAGCAATTAGGCAAGAAAAGAAATAAAAGGCATCCAAATTGTTAAGAAAGAAGTAAAAGTGTTACTGTTTGCAGATGCAACAATAGTATACATAGAAAACCCTAAAGACTCTACTAAAAAAACTATTAGAATGAATGAATTTGGTAATGTCATGGATATAAAATTAACATACATAAATCAGCTGCATTTCTATACATTAATGAGCTATCAGAAAGAAAAATTAAGAAAAATCCCATTTGTAATTGTATCAAATAGAATAAAGTACTTAGGAATAAATATAAGCAAGGAGATGAAAAACCAATACTATGAGAGCTGTAAAACACCAGTGAAAGAATTTGAGGATGACACAAGTAAGTGGAAAGATATTTCATGCTCATGGATTGGAAAAAACTGTTAATATTAAAATATCCATACTACCCAAAGCAACCTACAAATTCAATGCAATCCCCACCAAAATACCAATGGTATTTTTCACAAAAGTAGAACTAACAATTCTAAAATTTGTATAGAACCACAAAAGGCCCTGAATAGCCAAATGTATCATGAAAAAGAACAAAACTGGAGGTATCATGCTCCATGATTTCATGCTACACTACAAAGCTATAGTAATCAAAATAGTATGGTACTTGCATGAAAACAGACACACAGATAATGGAATAGAACAGAGAGATCAAAAATACACCCACATTTATATGATCAATTAATCTTTGACAGAGGAGGCAAGAATATACAATGGGGAAAAGACAGTCTCTTCATAAATGGTGTTGGGAAAACTGGACAGCTACATGCAAAAGAATGACATTGGACCACTATATAATATCATATACAAAAATAATTTCAAAATGGATTAAAGACTTGAGTGTAAGGAAACTCCTAGAAAAAAATATAGACATGAAGTTCTTTGCAATTGATCTTAGCAATATTTTTTTGGACAAATTTCCTCAGGAAGGGCAACAAAAGCTAAAATAAAACACATGTGCCTACATCAAACTAAAAAGCTTTTTTACACGGCAAAGGAAACCATCAACAAAATGAAAAGACAACCTATTAAATGAGAGAAGATATTTGCAAATAAAGGGTTAATCTATAGTGCTTAATATCAGAAAAACCCAATTAAAAAATGGGCACAGGGTTTGAACAATTTTCCAAAGTCCAACAAGCACATAAAAAGATAGTCAACATCGCTAATCATCAGGGAAATGCCAATCAAAACCTTAATGAGATATTACCTTACACATCAGACTGGCTATTATCAAAAAGACAAAAAAAAAAAAAAAGTAAATGTTTCTGAGGATGTGGGAACAAGGGGACCTTCCCACACTTTTGGTGTGGGAATGTAAATTGGTGCAGCCAATATACTACAGAAAACATAGTATATTGAGGAACCTAGAGACGTTCCTCAAAAAAATAAGAATATAACTAGCATATGATCCAGCAATTCTACTTCCGGGTATTTATTTAAAGAAAATGAAACACCAATTTGAGGAGATATATGCACCTTGATATTCATGGCAGGATTATTTACAATAGCCAAGATATGGAAGCATCTTAATGGTCCTTCAATAGATGAATGGATAAAGAAGATGTGGCGTGTATACATACACACACACACAGACACACACACGCACGTGCACACACACACACACAAACCTGGAATATTAGCCATAAAAAGAATGAAATCTTGGGGCGCCTGGGTGGCACAGCGGTTAAGCGTCTGCCTTCGGCTCAGGGTGTGATCCTGGAGTTCCGGGATCGAGCCCCACATCAGGCTCCTCTGCTATGAGCCTGCTTCTTTCTCTCCCACTCCCCCTGCTTGTGTTCCCTCTCTCGCTGGCTGTCTCTATCTCTGTCAAATAAATAAATAAAATCTTTAAAAAAAAAAGAATGAAATCTTGACATTTGTTACAACATGGATGAATCTAGAAAGTATTATCCGAAGTGAAAAAGTCAGAGAAAAACAAATACTATATGGCTTCATTTATCACTAGAATCTTAAAAAAAATCAAACAAAACAAAACAGAAACAGACTCATAGATATAGGAAACAGATAGCTGGTTGCCACAGGGTGGAGGGGTTGGGGATGGGAGAAATAGGTAAAGGGGATTACAAGGTACAAACTTCCAATTACACAATTTATCATGAGGGAATACAGTCAATAATATTGTAATAACTTTGTATAGTGACACATGGTCACTAGACTTATAGGGATAATTTCATAATGTATAAAAATACTGAATCACTATGATGTATACCTAAAACTAATAGGATATTGCAGGTCAATTATATTTTAATTTTTTTAAATTGGCTCTACTTCATATGTTCATGTCACATGTGGGATGGTTCCTTACACATAGTAGGTATATAATAAATGTTACTTTTTGCATTTACTTTCTTTGCTACTAATTAAAACTGACTCCTAATCCAGCAAGAAGAACCGAAGTTGGTAAAACCTCATAATGTTTATTAAAGATATAACTTTGTAACTAATTGCATTATTTTAACATGGGTGATACTAGTGTAAATGAATGATATTTTTTACAACTTCAGGAGAAAATAATTACTAAAGACAATTGGGAGTATGCTGAAATCAAATAGGAGTATCCAGTGAAGCCATCTCAGCGTACATAAATGAATGCTAAGTGTGAAAAGCAAAAAGAAAAAGCAACAATAAAAAAATCTGCCTTCATTATCCTTAACATTATATGAAAATTAATTTATATTGAGACATCTTGAGACTTTTTTTTATATGATGAAATTCTGAAGGGAAAGGATGCAATTTTCCACTGTGAAAAACTGAAATATGACTAACTAATATATCAAGAAAATATATTTTTTTCAAAATCGTTATCTCAAACCGTATCAATAATAAAATGGTACAGTAACATTATTTATAAATAACTCATATGCTTTGTATATCAGATAATATTCACAATAAGCTGCAAGATTGGCAATTAATAGCCCCACAATTGAGAGCAGAAAACAGAGACTAAGAGGTTCTTCAAGATATTTAAACTTGTTCAAAGTTCATTTAGTGGGCAGGGATGGTATCGGGTTTTCTTTATTCCAAGTCCTCCTCCCTCTGTTTGGATTTTTAATTACTACAGAGGACGCATTGGATGACTTGAACAAGCAAAGGCAGAGGCACCCACACTATCAGTCAGCTTCTGTCTACCCTGACTCCTTGCCCAGCCCTGAGCCTGCAGTCAGCCAGGCAGCACAGCCTGCCATCACTCCCTGGTCTCCCACTTAAACTTCCGCCAAGACATATGTGTCAGTCCTGGATTCTGGATCAGCTCCAGCTCCTGCTTCTCCATTCTGGCTCTCAAGCTGTAGAACAGAATGCCATACAGGACCAGTCACAGGGTTGGGTGAAAACCACAGACCGAGGCATGGCCACTTTGGTGGGGTCGTCTTGTCTTTCTCTTGGAACTACTCCAGTCATGGCTGGCCTAGACATTTTCTCCTCTTCACAGTCCTCTATTCCCAAACTCCTTTTCTTATTCCCAAACATTCCACTTTCTCTTTTCTTAAAAATGCAGAATTCCAGTAGGAGGGAAGATTCTATCTTCTCTCAAGTCGGCCTGATTTTGAATCTCATCTCTTCTACTTACTGGCTAGCAACTTTGGTCAAATAATAAATCTCTGTAATTTCAGGCTTCTGTTTTTTAACATGGGAACCTATGTGTGCTTCCTAGAGTTATTGCAAAGGAAAATATGTCTAGCATAGTATCTTGCTCAGAATAGTTGTTATAGCTATTATTGTTGTTATTATTAAAACATGTTAGGTCCTACACACCCTCATTCTCACCTTGACCACCCCCTGTGAGACTTGTCTCCTTACCCTCTTCTTGTGGAAATTTCAGAATGTTAGAACTGGAAGTAAATTTAGAAGTGTTTGAACCACCTCCTGCCACGTTTTTTTTTTTCATTTTGCTGATAAAACTGAAGCCCAGAAAACAGAAAGGATGTATTCATAGCAAAGTTGGCTCTGGAATTGAAGGCTTACAATTCTTAATATTAGGCAGTTTCCTTTACACCCCCCTCAACAGTGTCTTCACTGCCTTCTCTTTCTGCAGTGCTGCCTAAAGGACTGAGCAGAACTTTCCCTTGATCTCACAGACCCTTCCAGATCACTTCTTTTTCTGAAGATTTCTTCTTTTCTCCTTTCTTTTTCTGAAGATTTCCCCAAATAAAACATAGCTGTGGCCTCTATCCTTCCCCCATCATCTCTCTCCTAAACCACCCACAATTTAGCTTTCAACCTATTGACTCTGAAATTTCCAAATCCCATTTTTTTTTCCTCGATTAAAAATGTCCTGTTCTAGGCCATACGTCTGCTTCGTTTATATTGACGCCCCACATGCCTACCACAAACTAGGGACACAATATTCAATATATATTATATTTAGTGAATGAATAAATGAATCATCAGTAACATCAGTTCCCCTATCTTTGGGATTCTCTCCTTACTGTGTTGCTGTAGTACTAAATCTCTTGGTCTTTACTAAACTTTGACTCTCCACCTCTCACAGTAGGGATTTTCAACTTTCGCTTCTCTCTGCATGCTCCCTATTCTGAGGGCATTAACAGTGCTTGACTATAAAATCTGTAGTTTTGGCTTGACTATCATTTTCTCAATACTGGATTTCTTCTCTTTTTTTATTCCTACGTTCAGTTAGCCACTGTATACAGGGCAACTCCTACCAAGTAGGGTTGCCTGAGAAACAATGCAGCAGGCCGCTCCCCCAGAAGACAAGCTGGAAGAACAAGAGGGCAACAACCCTAGGGTCCCCATAAAACTGTAAAACCCCAACACCAAGGGAAAACAGTATATTGAGCTCCAGGCGTTACCTCACAGCTTGTGTATTTTTCAGATACAACTTTTTTTTCTTTTAATTCTTTTCTCATGTTCTTCTCTGTTTTTTTCTTTTTACCTTTTCCTCATTTCAACTAGATGTTTAATATAACATATTTCATAGTAGCTTTTTAACTTGTACTTTTTCAATGCTCTATTTCAACTGGTTGGTCTTCATTAACCTCGTGGATGACTTGTCATCACCCCAAATTTAATGTATAAATGCAAATAAAATCAAATTCCTCCTCACCCACTCCAAATTTCCCTAGTTCTGTTGATATTAACATAATTATCCCAAAACTCCAGGCATAAAACTTTGAAATGTTCTTTGACACTTTCCTTGCATTCTACCTTCCCCATTCATTAATCACTAAATCTGGATAATCCCCTCAAGTATTTCTTTTTCCTGTACCTCCAGCAGCCCCCACCTTACTACCCATAGCCATTCTTCTTCACCTTTCTAATTCATCCTCCCTAAATATTACTTCATCTGTGAAACCTTCCAGTGACCTCCCAGTTTAAATCAGGCCTTGTATAATTTCCTATCATGCTGTCCTCTTTTTAACTGTTATTGTACATGTATTTGTTTAGTCATCTAACTATAAACTCCATGAAGAAGAGAACATCCCTATTTTCTTCATCATTATCTTTGCAAAGCCCCACCAGCACCTGTCAAAAGAAAAGATCTATACAAAATAGGAAATGAATTAGTAATTATTTGTTGAGATTATTTCCCCCAAAGAGCTTCCATGACTGTTTTCATTTGGTCCTAGTGATGTGGGAAACAAAGGCAGAAGGAAAATTATTAAATTTCCTTACTGCTTACAGCCCATTGGCAAGTCCTTGAAACAGGCAGAATGACATTCCTCTAGGAACTCAGCTGTCGCCTCCATGTTAGTATTTTGTTGAGGGTGAAAGACAATCTTAGCCCACCCACCCCACCCCCCAGGATCCTATAAGTCTACTTTAACATAAAAATTCCTTTGGAAATTTCCTTTATCTCTAAACCACCCCAAGATATTTGTTAGCTGTCATCCCCCAAGTATATGAGCCATCGATATATATCTGAAGGGTCTCATGACTAAGGTTTTACTGGACAGCAATAAAAGACCTTTTCCCAACAATAGCTAGCCCCCTCAAGGTCCTGGAAACCTTATTTCCAAAATTCCTTAGAGACTTATACTATCCCTAACCCCCTCCCAATTTGAAAATATATAATGGGCCACTCCTCATGACCCCAGTGCAGCTCTTTCTGCCATGGGTCCTGTCCCTGTGCTTTAATAAACCTACCTTTTTGCACCAAAGACATCTCAAGAATTCTTTCTTGGCCATCGGCTTCAAACCCTAACATCTCTCCTACATCACTAGTATCACTGAAGCAGAGATGTTTATACTATGCTTCTAGAGTTTCACCAAAAATGCTTAAACCATACACAAAAATAAATTCAAAACAGATTAGAGACCTAAATGTCAGACTTTAAACCATAAAAATAAACTATTGTGATGTTGTCAAAATAAAAAACTTCTGCACAGTGAGGAAAAAAATCAGCAATCAACAAACCTTGATAAAAAGTTAGTATCTAAAATATATAAAGAACTTTTAAAACTCAATACCAAAAAATGAATAATCCAATTTAAAAATGGGCAGAAGATGTGAATAGACATTTTTCAAAAAAAAAAAGAGAGAGAGACATACAGATGGCCAACAGATACATGAGAAGATGCTGCTCCACATCACTCATCATCAGGGAATTACAAATCAAAACTACAATGCGCTATCACCTCACTCCTGTCAGAATGGTAAAAATCAACAACACAAGAAAAAACAGGTATTAGCCAGGGTGTGATGAAAGGGGAACCCTCTTGCACTGTTGGTGGGAATGCAAACTGGTGTGGCCACTCTGGAAAACAGTATGGAGGTCCCTCAAAGAGTCAAAAATAGAACTACCCTAAGATCCAGCAATTGCACTACTAGGTATTTACCCAAAGAATACAAAAATGCAAATTCAAAAGGATAAGTGTACCCCGATGTTTATAGCAGCATTATCTACAATAACCACATTATGGGAACAGCCCAAGTGTCTGTCAATTGATGAACGGATAAGGAAGATGTGGTATATATACGCAATGGAATATTCAGCCATAAAAAAAATGAAATCCTCACATTTGCAAAGACCTGGATAGAGCTAGAGCATAATGCTAAGGCAAATAAGTCAGTCAGAGAAAGACAAACACCATATGATTTCATTCATATATAGAATTTAAGAAACAAAACAAACAAGCTAAAGGAGAGTGGGGGCGGGAACCAAGAAACAGACCAACTATAGAGAACAAACTGAGGGTTACCAGAGGTGAGGTGGGGGGGTGGGTGAAATAGGTGGTGGGTATTAAGGAGTGCACTTGTGATGAGCACCAGGTGTTGCATGGAAGTGTTGAATCAGTACATTGTACACCCGAAACTAATATTACATTGTAAGATAACTAACCGGAATTTAAATAAAAACTTAAAAATAATTTTAAAATTTTACACATTTCAAAGGGGCTTACTTTCTTTGAGAAAAAAGTGCTTAAGAAGAACCTGTAATTTCTTTATTGTAGCAGATGAATGAGATATTTCTATGCTTAGATTAATTGAGTCATCTTTTAAAAATGAACGTGCCGTCATTACAAGAAAGACTGTAAGGTGCCACAGTCCACATGAATCACAGTTTCAACTGTGTGCACTGTAGTAGGACTTACTCAATTTCTCTGAAGAAAACCCTGAGACCGTGACTTGTTCTAAATCATAGATCTTTCTTCCTTCAGATTAGATCTAAACAAAACCGTAAGAAATTAAAGAGGGTGGCTTTCACCCAGATAGGCTGTGGGTGTGAAGCAAGTGTCTCAACAAAGGAAGGAAGCAAGTATTTACTATTCATATTTGCAAGGGTCAAACAGATCTCAACCACAAATGCTTCCCCTCTGAGATAAACAAATAAAGCTCAATTCTACAAAACGCCCCACCTTAAATTCCACTTCTGTCAAAACATTAACATATAATTGGATACTTAGGTTGCAAGAGTTGGGGTTAGAGAAAAACCTGGTTTTGGCACATCAATGATAATTAACATAAGTGAATAAGCCAAGTCTTCAACTTTGGTAATATTCTCAGCAACAGTGTTAAATTAGAGAATGAAAATAGCTTTTTAGGCTAGGAAGATCCATTAAGAGCTAGATCAAAAAAAAAAAAATAGTGCTGCAAGTATTCAGATATTTTTATGTATCTGTTTTTTATGTAATTGTTTTTTTATGTAATTGTTTATTTATTTATTTGTTTTGGTGGAGTTTATTCCCCAGAATAGCTATCAGATTACCACATTGTTTTCTCCTCTGCTTTAAGTAACAGTAATAGTAGCAGCCAATATTTGTTAGCATATACCATACTAAGTGCTTATATATTTAATTTACACTCTCATTTAATCCTTCCAGTATGTGTTTTCATAAACCACGAGTATTTCCATTTTGCCCTTGAAACTACTCTTCAGGAATTTTAAGCATCTTGCCTATTTTCCCACTACTCATAAATGCTAGGAGTCAAGTTTTCAACTCCAATTTTTCGAACTGTGCAAATTCACATCTCCCCCTCTACAATATTATCTTCACAGGTACCAGTTCTTAAGTCATGAAGTGTCTAGACCTGGGCCTTGCCAAGTACTTAAAAGAAAAAAAAACCGGCATTCACAGTACAGTTTTCATAATTAGAACTGGGTTTGAAGACTAATTTAGCCCATATCTCTCTATAAACCCATGGAATGTTATTTATTTTCCTCCCATTCCTCATTGATTAAATGGGACTACTATCTAGACAGTAATTCCTTTATTTATTCAGAAAAAGTTAATAGGTACCTACCCTATGGTATCAAGCTGGTCAGTAGGGCAGAGTGGAGTACACATACTAGATTTTCTACATGTAGGCCAGAATTCATACCACTATAGTAATTTAAAAATATGATACATTCAGATATTCAAATGTCTTAACCACTACTGCCCAGGGCTCGTCTAAATTAATTTATTCATTTTCTTTCCTCTTCTTGATTGGTTCTTCTACACAAAAGCCCTGATTAACCTGAATCTATAGGTAAAGAGGGGTTTATTCATTTACGTGTACATTTGTTATTTAAGTAGGCACATGAGCAAGCACACATATGCGCATACTCATTTCTAGAATGAAGTTGAAGTGGCCTGTTAGTTAATTTAAGAACTTCTTAGCTGGTTGCTCTTAGCAACAGTCTTCCGCAGTTCTGCCTAGTTAGCCAGAACAATTTCTAAAAGGAATGAAGCATTCAAATTACCTAACAAAGGGAAAATAAACTAGTTTTAACTGAACTCAATTCAGAAGGACTTACACAGGGATTGATAATTCTACTTTAGTTGGGATGGAGAAAATGGTGGTGTTGAAAAGCACACCACACAGAGGGAAATTTTCCAGTGATCTCCTTTCCCAGAGCACCAAGGCTGCCAGGTTTCTGTGGCAGCGCTGGAGCTAGGCCTCATCCGGTAAAGTGCACGACCAGCTCTCCTTCACAGCCCTACTATAAATCATTCGACTCTACTAAAGACACTGGACAATACCTGGCTTCTGAGGCCATCAGAGAGACGAAAGCTGGTGTCAGTTTATAAGCAATAAAAGCAAAACAAATCCCTTCCAGCTATTAGAAAACTATAAAATGTTTAAGATGAATTTAAACAAACTCACGAAACATAGGTTACTATGGGATGTTATATTTCTAGTCATTCATTTATCTATTCATTCCTTCATCACATTACCAATCAACTTTTAGTTGTCAGTGTTGAGGGATTCATTTGTTCATTCAGCATGTATTTACTGAATGCCTTCTTTTTCCCTTTTCTCTCCTGAAGTGAAACTCAGTGGAAATTATATGCAGCTAAAAATATCCTAGAAATAAAGTATGATGGGTGTCATTATGGGGGAAGCAAAAGAAGCTTTAACAAAACTAGGACAGGTCCTTCTTCTTTGAAATTAACACTAGGTCTCATTTGCCTAAATAATTAAACATAAAGATTACATAAACCATTCATTCAACAAACCTATATTGAGCACATAGTATGTTGCAAGCACTATACTAGTAGCTAGGTGTTTGAGATGTTAAGTCCCAGACTTCGGCACCTCATGGTATTTAGAGCCTTGTGACAATTCAGTTCAATACGACAGAAAAATGTCCACAACTCCATGGAAGCAGAGAGGTGATACAGTAGCCAGGGATATCTTCCATAAGAAGATAACACAAACTGAGACCAGAAGGATAAGTCAGGATTAGTCATTTTATCGCAATTTCTTTGATCTCCTCCCTCCTTGGAAAGAGTCCTTACCATTGTAAGGCCCTGAGCAAGTGCAGAAGAGGATAAATACTTAATTTGTTCGCTAAATAAACCAGTAGTGTTCTTACTGGGTAGGTAAATTGAATGTTTACATGCAATCATTAAATAACAGTATAAGGTGCTAGATGGTTCACGGCTAAAAGAAGCTACACGGAGAGTGTATTTGATAGAGTAGGCAGTTATTTAGATCTGAGCAGGGAATTGGTGCTCTCATATTGATAAAAGACAGAAACCAAGTTCCAAAGAGTTAGGAAAGACCCCAGGGGATATGCATGCATTCCTCCCCATAACTACTGTACTACAGTAACCTATAGCTTCATTATAATACTTTACATTGTGGTTTTGAATTCCCCCACACACACAGGGGGAAGGCTGTCATGACAGTTCCAACAAGAACCTTATAGGGCCAAAAACTCCACCTCCCCAATGGTAGGAGAAGTCCCTGAGATGATTGGAAGCAACCTCAGTCACAGATCACACACTGCCTATGACCCTTATCCCTTGTCATGCAAACATAAAAAGAAAAGACAACCCTGACACCTTCCTCCCTGCAGTTCCCCCTTCTGAGCCTGCCCACTCCCCCCACCTTAAGTGTGTATTTTGCTTTGACCACTGTTAAGGTCTTGCTTGCTTAAGAGTTTGGCTCTGAATTTTCCCAACTGAACTCAAAATCTGAGACTGGGGAAGAACCACTCACTGCTAATATATTGAGGGCTCTGAACAGCTAGACTGTATGCAAGGCAAGGACCTCAAACTGTTTGATACACCAAGATCATTCATTTGAAGGTAAGAAACTGTAGACACACCATGTGAACCACCTTATTAATATTTTCTGAATGGCATATTAGAACACCTTGAAAGATGCACCACAACTTAACTCGGAATTAGATTAAATGGACTGAGTCTATGATAGGTAGTAAAGGATCTTGCAAACTATCGTCATGTGTGAAGCACAACATCAAGTCCTTAATGTTAATACTTTGGCAGATCTGCCTCTCCAGACAGGAAGTAATCTTGATATATACCTAGGTTTTTGGAATTTCTTTTTAAAGCTAAACCTTTGTAAATCTACTTAAGTCCATCCATTATTTCTTAATTTGCTAAAAATTTGGTTGTGCTAAAATTAAAGTCACTGCAGTTTTCCTAAACTGTTGCAAAGAGAAAGAAGTGAAATAAAACATCACCAATTAAATGTAAAGAGAACATGTTAACCAACAACTGCAAAAGAAATCTAGGGTTTGCCAGATAGGTCTCTTCTCTAAAGATGTATATAAAGAAGACTTACATGCCAATGCCAAATGCTTATTCAAAAATTCAGAACACCTACCTGTGCTAGAGTGAAATAATGCATTTTGGGTTGTCTTTTTCAGTGAGAAAACTTAGAAATTATCTTACTGAATCCATATGAATGGAGCAAAAAATATGCATGTGGGTCTGGTAATATCCAAAAATTAGCAATCCTACAAATAAAGTTATGCAAGCAAACACCTAGATTTTGGTTTTGATAGTAGAAAGCTGGTTCATCTGAAATCAACTATATAAGCAAATTTTCTCTGCTTCCCCAGAACTCAGAAAGTCTACCGTCTAGACCATCTTTACACAAAGATACATACAGATTTTTCATTTTTCAAAATATGTTTTTGTCCTCATATTCCTGTGACAGAAGGAACAGGGCTTTGGGACATGCAAATTTTCGTTGAGTTTCTTGGCTTAACAGTAAAAGTATAAATAACCAATAATGGAGCTGGTCATGAAATTGATTTGACTGGAAGTAAGAAGGTAGTATCCAGGTCCTGGACTCTAAAAGTGGGATATAAAAGAAGGAAAGAGAAAGCCCACAGTGCCTTCATCTGGCCTAACTACATGCTCTCATGTCTATGGGTTTAGGAGCACAAAACACATGGTATTTCTAAGCTAGGGGCTATCTGCAACAGGTTAGAAGCCATAGGAAAGAACGGACCAGTATCTCAAAGTCATGCAATTCTCGGTCTGCCCTTATACTCTGAAATGTCTAGCTGTCTTCACTGCACAGATGCATTTTGATTTGATTGGGTATATGCTTACTGAGCCTCTGCACTGTGCACCTTCAGCCCTTCAAAATTCAATCCAGGTAACACATACTCATTTTGATCACATAAATGAGTGTTATGGGGCAAGCACCAGCTCTGCCCTCTGTTCTTGGCAGGATCCCAGGAATATCATGGTTGAATGCTTTGGAGGCATGGTCAGTCCCTAGGAAATGCTTAGGGAGGGATAAACAAGGGAAAAAGAGACTTTCTCTGGGCTTAGAGTCAGAAAAGTAAGCTTAAACCCCAGTGCCACCACTATATGCTCTGTGACTTAGGGCAAGGCATAGCATTATTTAGTAAGTGTGAACAGAAAAAATACTCTAAAGAATATCCAGTCCAGCCCAAACTAGTTTTTTGATCACCTTAAAAATATCATGGAAAAACAGTGGTTAGCCTGATACTTAAACATCCATAGTGAAGAGAATTTTAAACTCAATGTGCATTTAGAAACTAAAGTTTCTATAATATCTATAAAGTACCTCGCAGAGCAATTATGTTGAGGGACAAAAGATAACTAATTTCAGAATGCTGTCCACAAATCATGATCATCACTTTAAAATATAAATAAGATGAAGAATAAAGGTTCTTTCTGAATAGTCAGATAAATTCATTACAAAGAGGTAAGCCTTACATGCAGCAAGCAAATACACAATCCTCATTTCCAGCCTCTTAAACCTTCTGACCACCTTCATCCGAGAACCTTATTGAAATTCATTTTACTACTTTACTGGAAGAATAAAGGTGCAGTTTGCATGGCCCTGGTGTTCTATTTCCCTACAGTTATTTTTTTTTTTCCTTGCAAACTTTTCAAGATAAAAATTCAAAACCCCAGGGCTCTGGAGGATGCCTGATCTCCCTTCAGCCAAAACAGGCATCTGGTTTCTACAATAAATGAGATCATAGCATCCTTACTCATACTGCTGTAGATAAGAACCTGTCAGCATTTTCATTATAAAACCTTTTTCTTCCCTCTGGCTTGAGAGACGAACCATAGCAATTTGCTGGGGAAATAGCTCCAGCAAAGGGCAATACACAAGGCTCAAGCACAGAGAGAAAATGTTTTCATTTTACAAACTCAAGAAAGGTTTATTTGGGAATTAGATGGGCTACAGAATCTCAAGATGGGAATTAGATGGGCTACAAAATCTCAAGCATTTCTTTTTGAGGGTCATTTGGCATTTGAAATAAAAGAAATAAGGTTTGCTGATATGTAAAACAAAATTTTCTCAGGCAACAGATGTTAGGAAAAAGGTTATCTGCTTAATACCTTTAGGCATCAATACCTAGGGTGACAACAGCTATAATAACAGACCCATTGCTGAATCTGTGATCACATGTAAGGAGTTTTAGGAGTTGGGAGCATTCTCTCACAGACTCTGCGGTAAAATCATGGGTTATGCCAGTATTACTTCAAATAAGACAAAATGGGATATATTAACAAAATACTATTAACAAGAGATGATCAATAAAACCTTTCTAACAAAATGATGGCACACTGAATATGTGGTAAGGGTGGCAAAACATAGTTAATATCTGATCTCACACAGTAACCTTTTTCTTCCTAACTCCTGAATCTTACATATGAAAATGAAAAGGTCTCTTTCTAGGCAATCACATTCTATTCTAACATAAACAAAAGTGAAATGGGAAGGGACTGCATCTGAGAGAGTGAGAGGAAGAAGACTAAAATCTATTTACTGGCTACTACCTGCCAGGTATATAGTATTAATTGCTGTCTTATTTCTATGGCATAACAAGCCTATTAAATGTATCTTATCTCCATTGTATAGATGAGAAAATTGAAGCTCAGAGAGGTGAAAGAGCTTCCCCAACATCACAGAGCTAATGGTCTAGTCACACAGAACCTTTAACATCAAACCTTACCCTCAGAATTTGCTTCTTCCTTCTATGTTTGCCTAACCAAGAACACACAAGCTGGAGACTCACCCAAGGTATCCATCTGCTTCATTCAGATAGCAGGTTGGGTATAATCTAACACTCTCTCTGCCTTTTCTTCATCCTTTCTCTCTTCCCTTCTTTCAACCAAAGAGAAGATAAACCTTCAACATCATGCCACTAGTTTCTGTTATCATGTTCTTTCAACACTAGCAAAGAAATATTGGATCATAGATAATGGTAGTAGACTTGAGTCCAAAGTCAAACTCTTTTTTTTTCTTTCTGACCTAGTCCAAGGTCTTGAAAAACCCCGATTAATTTCAGTTACCTCCAAAAGGCCTTCTCTGAATATATTTAAAGAAATCATTGATTCTTTTGTCCTCTTGTTATCTGTAGCTGGGCTTTCCAACCTATTAAAGCATGAGACACTTTTAAAATGTGAACTATTTTGCATTATATGTTAACTATACTATGAAGGAAGGAAGGAAGGAAAAATGGTCAACTATTTTGTAGATCCCTCTTGATATTAGTTGTACATATGAAGAGATGGTATCACATAGGGATTAATGGCTCCCTTCACTGAGCTATGTTGCATATTATGTAAGTTAATTCATGTAAAGTTCTTAGAACAGGACCTTGGTGCATGGTGAGCACTCAGTAAGAGTTAGCCCAATCTGCCCTGTCGGATGTTTTTTCCTCTCCACGTGTTTCTGTTAGTGTTCATGCACTAGCCAAACTGACAGATCCTAAGAAGGACAGTATCTTATTGTGTTTGAGTAACCAAGAGTTGCCAACTATAATGCTAAATATAATAGCAAGAGAAAGCTAGAAATTGATTAATGGACAAGTGTATCTACCTTTCCCCAAATGAAGATTTTTGTCAAATATAGTGAGAACATGAGACATGGTTCCAAGGGAAAAATTGGTTTCCTAATCTTAGATAACAAGCCAAATGATAAGCTACCATATTATTTGAGAGTTTATGAAAGTGATACCACTAATCATAATTTGATACAACCATTATTTGCAATATAATGCAATGATTTTAATTCCTGGTTGCTTAATGCATAGTGTGGATATTAAGGTGGTTATAATGTATTGGACCAACATTTTAGAGATTATAACTGCTTTCATTGTGCTCTCTCAGCAAATAAAATGCTTTAACCATCTCAGAAACTTGGGCAAAAGTTTAATGAAGATAATCCAATGGAACACTATCAAAATAATGTTTTAGATTAAGAATTACATACACACACACACACACGCACACACACAAATGATGCTTTTTAAAAAATACTATTATTTATGAGGTTTCCAGAAGCCATAATTTAGGACAGTGTTCTTATTCCCTTTGATCTGATCATCTAAATTTTCATATTAAAATTATTATTGAATATTTAATAATCACTGCAATGTACAATGTGTTCATAGGCTGATAAACATTCATATAGGTAAATATAGATGCAAAATTCATTAAAGTAGTATTGAATTATTCCTATTGTATTATATCTGGAGGTATAATCTGTGATTTATAATGAAATAAATCCAGGACCTTCTGAGAAAATAAGCTTAACTGCAATAAGATCCCCATGGCACAGAGATTCAAGTGAATTATAATCTATTAGCTCATCTGTAACTTACTAGACAAGAATGACTTACTAGTGATGACATGTCCAGGGATCTGACCCTAGATACCAGTTATATTAGAATTTTACAGAGTGAGAAAGAGATTTATTATATGGAACTGGCTTATACAGTTATTGAGGCTGGGAAGTCCCCAGATCAGCAGTCAGCAAGCTGGAGACTCAGGAGAACTGACATGCAGTTTTAGTCCAAATCTGAAGGCCTGAGAATAAGGATAGCTGGTGGTGTAAGTTCCAATCTGAAGGCCAACCAGGCCTGAGATCCAAGCAGAATTCACATTTCAGTTTGAGACCAAAGGCAAGAAAAGACTGATATCTCAGGTCAAAGCAGTGAGACAGGAGTTCCTATTCAGGTCTTCAACTGATTGGATGAGGCCCACCCACTTTAAGGAGAGCAATCTGCTTTACTCAATCTAAAGATTCAAATGTTAATTTCATCTAGCAAAACCCTCACAAACACACCCAGAATAATGTTTGGCCGAATGCCTGGGTACCCGATGGCATAATCAAGTTCATACACAAAATTAACCATGACACAAAGGTAACATATTGAGTAATGCCTAGTCTATGCTTCAGGGAAACATAAACTCTAGGAAGTTTGATACACAAGAGGTTCCCAGAGGCAAACTGCCAAAGGAAAATAACAAATGAACTATAACAAAATGCACACTTTTTTTCACTCATTCATTCAGTAAACATTTACAAGCATCTATAGAATTCACTCACTCATTCAACAAATATTTATTGACTGTCTTTTATGGAACATTCACTAGATCTCTTAGGTACTATACTAAATGAATGTGATACGGACCCTGTCCCTAAGGAAGTCACAGTTTAGATGGACAATAGAATGAGGAAAGAGAATTTACAACTGAATATCATAAAGATATTAAGAATTGGGTACCAGAAAAATCCTGAAGTAATTCAGTTCAGAAGGGATTGGACATGATTTTACCATAGGGACTTTGAAACTTCACCGGGAAATCCAGAGGTGATTACAAAGCAAAAGTCTTCATAACAAATAACAAAGTCTCAGGTTTTTCAAGATCCTAAATTCTATGATTTAACGTTCCTTACCGTGAACATATTTAGAGACTGCATAACATTTAACCTTCCTTATCTTTAATATGTATGCCCGCCCTCAATTTCCACTATTACAAGTAAAAAATTTGAAAAGGACCTTGAACTGGCAAGTATCCTTTGTCAAATGGGGAACAAGGTCTATGCAACCTGCTTCTTGGCATATTCAGCACCTGCTTCACTCATTAGCTCATTTTTCATTTTCTTTTTCTGGGTCAGATTTGATCTAGGATATTTTTTTGGGTGTGAATTATGTAAACTTCTAGATTCTGCCTTTTGTGGCATTAAAACACTTTAGCGATGTGTTAGGTTAAAGTACACCTCATTTACTAACAGATGAATTTCAATGTATTTGACTGAAGAACATTTTTTAGTTGGCTACCAATAACCTCCATTTTTTTCCCCCACCAGTTTGCAGAGTGGCCTTAACAAAATGGAAAAAAAAATATGTATTGAATATTTACCACATTCGAGGCATTGTGTTAAAAGTCTTCTTATGTAACATATCACTTAATTCTTACAATAGTCCTGTAAGCAAGGTGTTATTTTTCCTGCTTTTTACAGATAAAAACTTGTCAGTTTCTCTTCATTCACTTTGATTCTCAGAACTTCTAGTTCATAGTTAGAGATCATGGCATAGAAATATAACACTGGGCTACAAATTACGAGACCTGGTTCTAACTCCTACTCTGTGACTTGCTGCATGATCTTGAGAAAATCATGTCGTATCTATACAGTTTAGTAACCTTATGTAGGAAATGAGAACATGAATACTATAAGAAATGGTGTATTAGATCAAACTCCTCTCAAATAAATAAATACTTTAAAAGGAGTCTGAGTCTTCTAACAGGTGTGCTTTGCATTCAAATTCAAATTTATTCCAGGAAGTTGCTATTGAAGAGAGCCCTATAGTTAACTGTGGAAATCAGTTGTAGGTTCTAGATGTAAACTGCTTGGGCTCACATTTTGACTCTTCTACTTAAAAAGCTTTGTGACTTTAGGCAGGTTACCTAAAGTCTGTATGCTTCAGTTTCCCCATTTCTAACATGGAGATAAATATTATATTCATCTCTATGGTGAAGATTAAGTGAATTGACATTTATAAAGCATATAGAACAGTATTCGGCACATGGTAGCAGGTAAGTATGTGTGTGATGGGACTAATGTCTTGACAGCTATTACCTTGATGTACTCACTTTGAACACTTGGATTTTTTTGCATATTAGATTTTTTTTTTAGATTATTTATTTATTTATTTGACAGAGACAGCCAGTGAGAGAGGGAACACAAGCAGGGGTAGTGGGAGAGAAGAAGCAGGCTCCTAGCGGAGGAGCCTGATGTGGGGCTCGATCCCATAACGTCGGGATCACGCCCTGAGCCGAAGGCAGACGCTTAACAACTGCGCCACCCAGGCACCCCTGCATATTAGGTATTTTTAAACAAGGACACACCAATATAGTTATTGACTCCTATAAACTCAAAGTCAAATAGAGTTTTAACCTTATTCACAGAAGAATAAACTACCTCTTATTTATAAATCCATAAAGTAGAGGAAAACTATTGAAAATGGAGAATGGTATAACACATAAAGTAACTTGTGGCAGTGCAAATTCATACAGCCATTTTTAAGATAGATGTAATAACTTATCATCAAGAGTTATATTTAAAATATGTCTTAGTAATTCTCATTCGAGACTAACCAAAGGAAATAATTCTAAGTTCAAAAAAGACTTATTTGTCAAGATATGCATTTTATTTTATTTTTAATGGTAGAAAATATGGGGGAAATCCTAAATATCCAAAGATAAAATACAGCTATTAAAATGTAGATACAAATCCTAATATAAATTTAAAACATTCAAAAGTAAACTCACTATGACTCCAATTACATTTTAAAAAATAAGCCATATGTAGACCAAAAAAAAAAAAGTACAAAAAATTAGGAAAATATACACTAAAATATTAACAGTTTCAATCTCCAGTCCTCTGGGACAGTAGCATTTTCTAAAATTTATTTTATTTCTGATTTTATGTTTTTTTAAATTTATTTCAGTGAACATGTATTATTTTAAGATGAAAATAAAGAACATACCAAAATAGCCAGGCACTGGCAATATTCAAAATACATACAGAAAACTATCCTATCGATGACAAAAATATACACAGTGATATATCTATTAATGAATATAATAACAGATATATTCACCACTCTTTTGTAACAAATTTGGCTATGTTTAAATAAACAAATGAGCAAACAAAACCACTTATCCCCAAAAGAGACTTTCCAGGCAGGAAAAGGAAGCTTGCAAGAGGTTGAATGCCAGGGAACTGTCCACCAGAGAGGTGCTGATAGACACTTTGATTTGGGGAGATTGTATAAGCACGCTCTGGAGGATGGAAGCCTGCAACACATTTTCCTTTCCTCTTTATCCTCTTTCTTGAAGTCTCTTTCCCTTCCCATCAACCTGTTCTACTTCCCTTTCTTTCCTTCCATCCCCTGCTTTCTCTGTTTGCCTGATAACTTTGGAGATTGGAAGAAATAATGCTTGTAAAGCACCTAGGATAGTGTCTAGCCTTTGATTTTTTTTTTCTTTCCCTTTATTTCTTTAGTAAGAATCCCTTCCTCCTTTCAATTCCATCCTCTTCTATTTTCTACCATTTTAACCTCTTCCTTATTCTCATTCTTCTTTCTTTGGGGAGAGTACTCATATAGACAAAAGGGAGATTGCTTTCTGCCTATAATTCCTTTCCTTTGAGGGGTGGGACACTTTATGCAATGTCTAAACATTCACAGGGGAAAAAAATAGGTTCCAGGACTTATAACATTTTTTAGAACTTTTCCCTATCCTAATCCATCAGACAAATATTAAAGGCAACTGATGTGGCGTAGGGGCTTGATGGTTTGATTCAGATGAGCTGTTATATTAACAAATGGCTATAGGGGTTAGGGGAGGGAGAGGTTCCCTAAGGCAAAATCCTATTTCAATAACAACTACTTTTGAGGAAAAAAAAAAAAGCAAAGCAATAATTGTAGAGAGCATTGTACTTTACATTAAACTTTTAGAATATTATGGAAACTAACAGATATTCCATTGTGTTTTTGTTTATTTTTGCCTTCTAAACAGTGATTGGAAAGGAGAGAGTGAAGGGAAGGGGACATGCAGGTGCTGCAGACCCTTGCAATGCAGCTATGGGCAAGATAAAGGAAAGAGAAACAATATATAGGCTGGCCATTGAATTACATTTAGAACTTGGATCTTTGCATGGGGAGAAGACAGAGTTAAGTAAAGATAAAGGTGATGCTTATTTTCAGATAAAACACAAAAACTACCATGAGGGGGGAAAGGCTTTCAGAAGGCCTCCTTCTCCATGGAAATTCCATTCCCATAGCAGCATTGTATGATAATGATGAATGGACTGGGGCAAAAAGAGGACTAATAAAATAGGAAAACTCTTTTGAATAACAGAGCTTTGGTTTCTCTTATGAGAAACAGGTGGGACTATGAGTTTTCTAGGGAAGAGAGTAGAATTATCTCCCTCAATAAACTTGCAATTCCTGGAGGAAAGGAATTGTGTCATACTTATGTTTGTATCTTTAATGCCTATCACAGTGCCTGGCATAAAGCCTGGCACAGAAAGACATTTCACATTTACAGTCGTAAGTCATATAGTCAGCTAACTAAACTGAATAACAGCCAGGATGCAGCAAATGGGGTCCCTAGAGATTGCTAAGTGACAGAATAAAATTATTTGGGGCTTCCTCCTTGAAAGCTCAAGTTACTCTCTATTCTTTAAGCCATTACTAGGTTTGGGAGAATGAGAACAAACAGCTTAAGTGTTTTTAAAGTTGTTGAAGTCTGGCCTACATGTAAACATGGTTCTAGACTTTGCCATAATAAATACCTTTGCAGAAAAATACTCATCCTAATAACCTTCTTTCAAACCTAATAGATAATATTGGAATAAATGTATTTTTGGAGGCTCCATATTTACATCTCTATCTCCATGAGGTTTTTTTTTTTCTCCAATAGTTATTTAAATTCCACTTCCATTGCTCAAAGATTCAACTAAATCCTCATTATATATATATATTTTTCATCAATCAGCACTGCAATTAATAGTGTCTCTACCAGATCATTCGACTTTGAGAACATGGGGGACAAGAGCTGTTTATTGCCACATCTCTAGCATCAAGCATTTATTGATTGCTCAATGAATATTTGTTGATTGAGTAAAACAATGGTGTCAATTTTTCATTAGTTTTCATAAATTCACTTTGTTTTATGAATGTTTTATCAATATACAAAGGTTCCTGCATTTTATATAAACACTTCACATAGAGAAAAGTAACTTTAAGAGAAGCAATCATCAAGCTCACAGCAAAAATAATTTATCCAAAGAACTAACAGTGATAGAAGTTTCTTCTAGAAGTGATGACCCCCCCCCCTTAGTAGAGCTGTAAAAATAACCAAGGCCAAATAAAAATATCAATCATTTGATGAATGCAAAAGTACTAACATTGCAGGTATCTCATTCAAACTGTATTTCTCACAGTGACATAGTAGGATGTAAGGCAGTAGTTATTACTGTGGCCATTTTACCCATGAGGAAACTGAGACTTAGAGAAATCGTATATCCAGTAAGTGGTACATCTAGTTTTGAAACCCAGGCCTATATGATATACAAGTTTTCCACATTATGTTCTGTTGTCATCCATCAGATAGCGTTGAAGAATTTCACTAGACAGAGGCTAGAGTAGAGGCTCTATTATTCTTTCAATGTCTAAGATTCTAAGGAGAGAGCCTTACATCAACCAGTCTGTAATTAACCAACTGTTAAGTATGATTACAATATAATTATCAATCCCTTTAGATCGGCTTCAAGAATGATCTTGTTCAAATACTCAACAGAATGGAATGGGAAAGACACTCTAAAAGTATTATTTCTTTTTCATAGAGACTTGATTTCTTTTCCATGGAACAGTGTTTACCAACACACATGATTGAGGTGTTTCAGTCTATTGATATGGTTCTCTCTCACCAACTGAACTTCTCAAACCAGAGCACCAAAAGGAAGAGAACTTAAAGGAAGTTAAACTAATGTAATTCCCAAGACTTAAAAAAAAATGGTCTGCAAATCAGTGGAAAATTTAACAGCATAAAAGAAACTTCTTTGAAAACGAGTTTCAAGGGTTGAACACATATTCAACATTTCCACACCAATAGCTTATCTTGTTTGATTACTAGCTTGTGTTGAATTTCCCTTGACAAATAATTCACCTCTGTTAATAATCATTTAGTGCTGCAAAGCAAGTCTCATAAGTTTATGGGAATGGATTTTACATAGTAGCCATTGCTAAGATGCTGCTGTAAATACAATTCAAAGAGTGAGTAGACAGAAGCACAGGGGAGGGTAGCAGGTCGTATGAGGGAGAGGAGCTAACAGGTTAGCTATTGGTGCTGTGCACTCACATATAGCTTTCTGACAGCAATGAACACACAAACCTTAAAACTCTAAGACCTTTGCAAGGGTTTCCAAAGGAGCATCCAGCTAGTCTTTTTAGTATAATCAATATTTTTTTAACCGACTCTAAGGTGCAGTCTACTATATTGAGTAAAAAAACGTAAATCTCTGGCAGTAACTTTACCATTAAATGATCTTAAAAAAGGATCACTGGAGAATATTAGAGCCAAGGAGGATCACCTCATCTTTGTCTCGCATTTGAGAGAAAACCAGAGGCTCAGAGAAGAGAGATTCTCTAGGCATTGTCAGTATAAAACTCACAATCCTGACTCCTCATTTTTCCATTACATTTACACCTCCTCTGAGCACTATTCATGAAGTTGAATGTGTACGTTTCATTAACTCCTGAGTAAGGTGTTTACCAGTGTCCAACCCAGTCACTAGCGTTATCTTTCAGAATGAAGGGGATCATGTGATTTTATTTACTTAAGAAGGTGAATTTAATGTTTTTAGGTGATGCTCTTTCTGTCCTTAGAGTCACCATAGTGGCCACAAAAGTGTTTCATACAGGCAGACCTGACAAGCCCACCAGCTTGTCACAATGAAAAGAAGTGCAGGCATATACCTAGAAGTAAGGGGACATGCACTCAGACTGTTCGTGGGCTAAGACTGCTCAAATACTGTGTTCTAAGCATCCTTTCTGGGGGGTGCCTCTTTGAGTGCAACAAAAAAGTTAGAGACACGGAGCAATGAATGGTGACCTGCTTCGAAACTCTTCAAATCTCATTTCCTTGTGAACACCAATCACCTTTACAAAAATCTGGGGTGGGACAGTTAGTTATTCGTTAGAAACTTCACTGAGTAATTGCGCCACCTCTTGATAAAATTTCTGAGTGTTGATTTTGAGTGGATTGTATAAGCTCAGAGAAAAATACACAATTAGGGGCAACATGAGCCTATCTCCAGATTTTCTGTCTAGAATAAGAATAAGCTCCTCAGATTTAAAAGTGTCAAATTACAAACTGATATGCTCAATTTCATCTCAAGCACATCCACCATCCCAGATAACTCTGACTGTGGGCCGTTTGGGTCCGGGGCTCCATGCAGCCGTAACCTGTGATGAGTTCAGGAGCTCACAATGAGCAGCCAGAAGCCCAGTCACTAACTAAATGTATAACAAGATCCCAAGCAGAGAGTCACCTAAGGCGCCCCCTTTCCAAGGCTTGATCTGCTCTTGGAACCTCGGTACATTAGAGACCACGGTCCTGCCACAAAGGAGTTATCAACCCAACATCGGACGCCAGAAAAATCAGTGCGCTCTCAAGGCCCCCAAACCCAGCCAGCTCCCAGAAAGGGCAGAGCAAGTCCTAGCTTTTGTCACTCTCCCAACAAGCAGACACAAAAACAAACAATAAAAGGAATTGTTAGCTCCCCCAAGGGAGGCAGCATGCATTAAAAAGACATGAACCTCGTCCTACCTTGCATCCAAACATCAACGACAAAGTGTTGTTGGTGCAAGCAACTTTGCAGTGGCAAATCATTGGGGTAAAACAGTCAGGGTCCTTAACAACAGGGGACATTCCTTTCGGGCTGCGGCAGTGGCAGCTCGCTGGGGGACCCGAACACGGTGCTCGCCGGGCACATGGAGTGACAGCCTAGACAGAGAAGCCGCTCCGATAGCTGCCCCCTGCACCCCGCGCAGCCATCCCAGCGCCCGGGTAGAAACAACGCGGGCAAGTAATAAGCGTCTTGGGGTCTCCCTTCCCTGGGGAATGAGGCGTGGGGGGAGGGACAGAACCAAGAAGGGTTTCCCCCGCTATGGTGAATTTGGAGTAGGTAAAAAAAATTTTAAAAATTTAAAAAATATATAAAATAAAAATAAAAGGGAGCCAGGCGCTTAGAGGAGGGTTCAAAGGAGGTGGGGCAGTATTAGCATGTAAAAGGATGTGCCCGCCTACTCGCCCCAGTCACACAAGATTGTCATGCGAGCTGAAGGGGCTGAAATTATTCTCTCTGAAAGAAAAAAAAATACTGCAGCTCCCGATTTGGTAAAAAGCCAGTGGCTTGCTGCAATCCAGAGTCACCGTGGGGAGCGCTGGCCGGGCAATTGGGGTGGAAGGGAGGGGCCGACAGAGGGAGGGAGCGAGGTGCTTGGCAGCCTAGCTCAGCCTGCTGTTCGCTCTGTGCAACCTAGGAATCTCTGGGGTCGGTGTGAGAGGGCTCTAGTGTTAACAATCGAGACCACACTCGACCCCCAGCCACTGCCCCCATCCTATAGGCGACCTCCAAGGGCGAGCTCTGAAAAAGGGGAGGTCCCCGTGGAACCCGGCTGGGTGTATTGTTCACGCTGGCCCTCTGATATTGGTGTGCCTGAGTTGATGGCCCACAAAGGGACCTCGGATAGAAGTGTACTGGAAATGGTTTCACTGGGGCCCTATGCCCTTGACTTCTGGGTCAGTGAGCTGACTCATTCCCTAGGTGGTAGAATCCACCTCAGAACCTAGGCTTTATCAGATAGAACATTTTTCAAACGCAAAAAGGAAAAGTCAGCTCCTTCCCCACCTTGATATCTTAGAGGCTCCAGAAAGCTCCAGAAGTCTTAATGCTGTTCTGGAAGTATGAATGACAAGACTGGTGGATGCTTTACTGGCTTTTTCTTTCTTTCTTTCTTTCTTTCTTTTCTTTTCCTTTCCTTTTTAAAGTGAGGCTATCAAAATTGCCTAAGACCGAAAAAAAATTCAGCATGTGGCTGGCCCAGCTGCAAAACTGCTTATTGGAGAAAAAAAAAAAAAGTGATAGGAAGGATGCAGATGAGTAGGAAGTGGGTAAAACTAGCACCCTTTTGGTGCCACCTTAGTGCCTGGCACTATGCCTTACAAATGGTTGGTGGAAAAAGAGCAAGACATCTGAATTTGGAATTAGACTCTGGCTCTCGTGCTGAGTGGCTTTGTGTAAGTCACTTACAGTGTTTGAGCCTCTGTTTGCTTATCTGTAAAGTAGGACTATTCGCCACTACCTTGCAGAGCTGTCATGAAAACTAGTTATGGTAAAGAAATTCCTCTGGTAAGCCCTGGTGGTACAGAGCACCTGCTCTTTACTTACATAGCCTGTCTCATGACTTAGCCGGAAAGATAGGTATTATTGGACACATTTTTTAGAGGGAAAAACTGAGGCCCTGAGGTTATATCACTTGCCCAAGTCACACAATCAATAAGCCATGAAGATAATAAGGTTCAAAGACAAGTGACTGAAGATAGTTTAAAAAGCAACATCACACTTCTCCAGAAGCATGCTCTAAAGACTCCAGATTTATCTGACAAGGGTTAGGCCTGTCATATTCACAGGAATATGGTAATTTCAAAAGTCTCTGAGTGGGCATTGACCTCAGATCCCACTTGAAATATAGCAACAAAATAGTCCTAAATATCCATAGCAAACTCAGCCAGAATCACACCTTTCTGATGCAATTCCATGAGAATACCAGATCACTTGTACTCTCAATTAATGAGACCCAATACCACTATATGATTCAGACTTAAAAAGTTTCAGTGAGAACAACAACAACAAAAAACCAAACCAACTTGCAAATTGTCAAGTCAAACACAGTGGCCTAGAAACTTTCTTTCACCCGCCTATATTCAGAATACCCCACCCTCCTGTCTCAAATTAATGGAAATCAAACCTGATTGCATAATTTCCTGGATTCTCAGGTTCAACCCTTACATTATTATTCCATAGGACAGGAGGATATCAAGGATTCTACGTTTTTAATCAGCCTCTGGTGAGAGGAATATGGGTCCTGCCTACAAAACTAAGACCTCCTAAAAGGAAATCAAGATGGACAAAGTATGAGCAAAGATCAGCATAAAAAGGCAGTAAAAGTTGAAGCAAGTCTGGCTCTAACTGAAGAGGGCAGCTATGCCTCAGGCTTTGGGATTCTCACACTAAGTGCAGGAATACTTACCTCGTCAATTCCCCTACTGGCAATAAGGACTGATTCAATCTGTCCTGCACCTAGGGATGGCAGGGACACAAGAGGTCTAATATATATGTGCTTAAACATACCAGGTCACATATTAGGAGAACTCTGGTCTGGTGCCTTCTGTAGAATCCTAAAGTCACATTCACACATTAAGTGTACCCCTTATCATTTTATCCCTTTATGTTACCATAAAATGTGTGATTGTGTGAGCACTTCCACCTACAGAGCATCTATAATTATGGCTGTTTTTCCAGAGGCGAATGGATTCTAAAAAAGTTGTACAATATTTCCCTTATTCATTAGCCTATAATTTGGATTTCAAACACCCCAAAAGTATTGTATGCTCTATATTGTGATGTTCCAATAATAACTAACACAGTCTTTCCCTAATGAATTACCCAAGCTAAAGCTGACCTCCTATTCTAGGGCAGCATTTAAGGCTGCTATGTTCAAGTTATTTCCCATTTTACAGTTTGCACTGGTTTAGATTGAAAAAGCCAAAGGCAATATATAAAGAAAAATATATATTTCAGTTCCTTAATCTTTTATTGTTTAAATTCAATGAGAATTAATTTATCTCTACACATGTGTGTGTGTGTGTGTGTGTGTGTGTGTGTGTGTACACCTATTATCTGCTCATACGCATCTGACAAAATGCTTTCCTTTAATTCTTGTTTCTCAATAATAGCTCTGGGGTGAATTGAAGAGGGGGAGAAGGGGGGGATGTGGTTTCCATGACAATGCATTCCATAGTTACAGCCAGTAACCACTATGGTTAAAAAAAATGAATCACTGTTACCTTAAAATATGAACACACTGCATTATTGGTCTGAAAAGCACTAATTTGGAAGTATTCTGCATGGGAATTTACTGCAATATTTTTAGGAGGAGACATTACTGGGGAATGCCAGGAGATGATGCACTCATTTACTCATTTTAATAGTCAAAATAACCACCTTTAATTAGACATTTCAATAATTGGTAATATTTCCAGTTCTTTCTAATAATCATCACTTTTCAAATGATACATGACAACTATACACTAATAAAAATTTTTCCTAATGACAACTTTCCTCAAAATTGACTCAAAATCACACACCAAAAGGATTATCAATAAACATGACCTGGGTTTAATTTTAATCTTTTATTTATTGTTATTATTATTCTTAATCAGAAATTGGACAAGGTAAGAAGCATTAGCTATTTATCCTTTTCTTTCTTTCTTTGCTAATCCTTTCCATAGCAATTTTTAAAAAAAGATGGTTCATGATGGAAGGGAAAGAGTGTAGGNCACTAGGAGCCCTGGTGTTTCTTCTTATTGACTGGATAACTTTGAGCAAGCTACCCACACTCTCTAGGCCTCAATTCTCTTGTCTATCACAATGAAATGGGTCTACCAGAGCGCCTCTCAGTTCACCTCCAGTGCTTAAATTCTGAGTTGTCTTCCAAATATAGACTCTTAAGAATGTAAAGGAAATTTAAGAAGCAATTTCATTCAGTCACCTGTCTTCATTAAACTCTTCTATAGTGCTTACTATTTGATATGCTCAAATATAGTGTTTGCTATGTGCGCTGCTCTAAATTCATCAGTGGGCTGGAGCCAGACCCTACTCTTGAGAGTACACACCAATGTGTGTACCTCTTTCACAAGTCTCCACTCAGTAACATCATGATGATAACTTGGAATCAGCCTTGGAAAAAGTATTTACACCAGATAAATTGGCAAACACTATGGATCAAGACTTTTCTTCTTGAGAGAAGTATTTACCTGCTCTGCTCTGGTTTAAGTACTTTATCTACACTAATTTATTTAATCACTACAACCACTAAATCTTATACATTAAAAAAAAAAAAAGGAAACTGAATCCCAGAGAGATGTCTCCAGGCTAACAAAATTCGTATACTAGTTAGCTTAATGAATCAACTAATAAAAAAATTTAGGCCCATCATATTCTCAAAAAAATCTCCATGACTTTCAACCACAAATGTTTATTTCCTCCTCATGTTAGATGTCCTTCCATAGCTTGACTATGAGCCTAGCCATGTTGTTCCATGAACAGAAGAACAGCCTCTACTAAGGACATGCTATTTTCATGACAGAAGGAAAAATGATCAACGGCTGTATCTGCAGTGGCTCTTAACATTTCTGCTCAGACATTACAAACCTCTCTCTCTTTACTCTTTATTAGCCAAGGCAGGTCATATGGCCAAATGTGATGCCAGTCAGGGGTAGAAGGATAATCCTCTCACATGGAGGAAGGAGAGAATATTGAGAACAATAATATAGTCGATGACAACTTATCTGCGTGATAGAATTAGAATTTGAACCCAACCAATGTGATCCAACGAGCCAAGTTCTTAAAGTAGGCCGTTCTGCCTCCTATTTAGAGCTAACACATCTCTATTTTTCACCTACTTTCCATAATAGGGTTTGTTATTTAGTACCTCTTCAAGGGAATTCTTCCCAGTGACTCCTACAAAGAAAGGGTGGTAGATTTAGAAAACCTGAGAACATTGGAGCCAATTAGACACATTAGGTTTTGCCACTAATAGCTGTGTGATTTCAACCTTATATTCCTTCCCCTCCCACTTCCTTTCACTACAAATTGAAGTCCACTTATTTTCACTTAATCTTTAGTAAAGATGTTTTCATGTAATTAAATCATCAATAAGTTTGTAATATAAACTGTGTTTTTATCATTGAGCTTCCTCAAATATGTAAGGTGAATAGGCCTATAATATGACTTTCTGTCATCAATGAGTTGACAGAGAATTGAAGAGTCTGTTGTGAAAAAAAAGGCTAAAGTAGCTCTTTTTAACAGTAAAAAAGTACGTAGAATTATTAATAAATGTACTTTCAGTGTGAAGAATGTTTGACCAATTTAGTTAACTTCTCTGCATCACCATTTCCTGTTCTGTAAAATGGTAATAATGCTGTAAGATTGCTATAAGGCTTAAATGAGATAATGAATTTCAAAATTCCTGTCACTCTTATCTGGTTCGTTCTAGGTACTCAGTAAATTGGAAGAGATTTATGTTAATTTCCTGATTTTATTTTTTCAATAAAAATTAACAGGAAAGAATAAGCCTGTTAGACACATCCAATATGTATAATATAAAGATATTATATACTGAACAATTCTGACTCTTTAAACTTTCTTCACAAATTGTACTCTCCCAAAGTCTCCTCACACACTTTCTCAGCTTTCTCAAGCCCCTCTCACTGAGGAACACATACCCACATTGAGGAGTTGTACTAGAGTCAGACCCCATAAAACTGACTCTAAAATGCATCATGCATGGGGCCCCTGGGTGGCTCAGTCCTTAAGTGGCTGACTTCAGCACAGATCATGATCCCAGGGTCCTGGGATTGGATGGAGCCCCACACTGAGCTCCCTGCTTATGCTCTCTCAAATAAATAAAATCTTTAAAAATAAATAAATAAATAAAATGCATCATGCTTTCCCCATGCCTGTTGACTCTTCATATTCTGTCATATCTGATTCTTCCATTTCTACTCATCTGCCCCTAAATATGTAGGGCAGTCACACTTATTAGTTGACCTTTATTTGAATCATACTTAGCACATTTGCTTGACTTTATTTGAAATAATTGTGTTTACTTGAAATTTGGAATGATCAAGTCAATAAATGAGTAAATAAAGAACAAATGAATATATGGGTTGAGCCAGGATTTCCATAGCTCCCACCTTGACCCTAATTGAACTAGTGTAGATCTTTGTTTATCTCCGAATCCAGCCCCCAAGCCTCCATCTCCTAGTTGGAAAGAATACAACTTTTATTGAGGAAATGCAGCCCATTGATTCAAAATCAATTTTGACATTTTGTGTTGGCATCAAGTATTTTGAAATAATGATTGTCCTCAACTTCAAAATAAGGCAAAGCAAATTTTTGCCTATAAGACTTCTCATCATGTTCACTTTCAGTCTTACTACCATTTTGAAAAAGCAACTCCAAATATCACCCTCTGTACCACCTGGACAAATTTCTTCAGTATGAAAATCAAATGAAAAAACAAACACACACCTCTTTTTAGGCTTGTTTACCAAATTTGATTTCAGTGTTAAAAGGAATAAGATTTGAGTCTTGGGTTCCAGTCCTAGCTTTTGCATTTACTATATAACTGAGAAAATCAGTTAACCTCTTTGACAGTTAATTTTTTCATCCATTAAAAAATGGGGAAGAGTTGTTAAATAAAATACCTATATTATAGGGTTCCTATAAGAATTTACTAAAATGCCATATGTGAAAATACCTGATCCCAGTGCCTGACATATATATATTATTTTCATATCCAAAAATAGAAAAAAATTATTAAAAATATGTGCTAAGTACAAAAGCAAAGTTTAGTGTAGAAATAATTTTATATTTTTTAAAGATGAATGTTGGTTTTTTTTAAAAGATTTCATTTATTTACATGAGAGAAAGAGAGAGAGAGAGAAACATCCAAGCAGACTCCCATGAGTGCAGAGCCTGATGCAGGGCTCAATCTCACAACCCATGAGATCAGGACCTGAGCTGAAACTAACAGTTGGACTCTCAACTGACTGAGCCACCCAGAAACGTCTAGAAATAATTTTAAAGTACTGTCAGGAACAAAGAAACAATTTGAAAATACTCACAACTCCATTGCCAGAGGTAACTAATTGTAATATTTTGGAAGAGACATCTCCAGTAACACCAAAACAAAACTGTATCCAAACTACATGTAATAGTATATGCTGTTTATGAAAATAATATACCTTTGATACTTATTCATGCTTTTAGATAAAAATTTTCATACAAAAATGGCATTAATAATGCCATAGTATTTCAATATTTCATGGCATATTTCACAAGCCCCTTCTTGTTGCAGGTCAAAAATATTTCTTAATATTATGAAAAAATTGAAATGTTTGTATGGGCAAATATTTGCACATATCCATAACAAAATTAGGCTAAAAGTTACAGATAAGGAGTTCTTTTTTTTAAATTTTTTTAAAGATTTTATTTATTTTTTTGACAGAGAGAGAGACAGTCAGCAAGAGAGGGAACACAAGCAGAGGGAGTGAGAGAGGAAGAAGCAGGCTCCCAGGGGAGAAGACCAATGTGGGGCTCGATCCCAGAATGCCAGGATCACGCCCTGAGCCAAAGGCAGACGCTTAATGACTGAGCCACCCAGGCGCCCCACAGATAAGGAGTTCTTGGTGCAAAGAGCATGAACATTAAAAATTTTTGATGTGTAATAGTCAATTTATGTTTGTATCAATTCAAATTTCCATTAAAAATCCTATGGGACTCATTTTTATTTTCCATAAGTATCTTACAGATGATACTTGAGCAAAACTCTGCTGTTAAATTTTGATTTGTCTGAAAATGTTACTTTTATTTTATTTGGTTATTTTATTAGGTTTTTACATGACAGTTTAGCTGAGTATAAGTTCTAGGTTGCCAGCTATTTTCTCCAGTATTTTGAAGAGTAAATCCAGTTGTTTTTTGTAATTGCTCAGTTGTTTCACACTGACTGATTTTGTTCATTGTTTTGTTGTTTTGGAGAGTCACCCCAATGTAATTAGATATGGAGTTCACTTTCTTTATCCTGTCTAGGTCTTCTTCCAATGGTCACATCTAAGGATTCATGTCTTTAATCAATTATAAAATGAATCCAAGGATTCATGTCTTTAATCAATTATAAAAAATGTGAAGGCATATCATTTTGCATTTTTCTTCCCCTCATGTTCTCTGATCCTTTTTTTTTCTTAAATTGTGATTATACATATATTTACTTTCCCTTTCTTTTATATTTGTTATCTCTTTAGCTGCTTATGCTGCACTATGGATAACTTCTTCAGAAATCTTTCCATGTACTAATTCTGTCTTTAGTTCTTTAGAATGCTTATTTTGTTTTTGTTATTATACTTTTAAGTTATAAAAGCTCTATATTTTTATTGAGATATACAATTGTATAAGTTTAAGGAGCACACTTGTTGATTTGATACACTCATATATTGCCAAATGATTAGCACTGTTGTGTTAGCTAACACCTCTGTCATCTCACATAATTGCCATTTCTTTTTTGTGGTAAGAATATTTAAGATCTACTCTCTTAGCAACTCTCAAATACATAATATTGTTAACCATGTTGTACATTAGATCTCCAAGACTTATTTATCTCATAACTATAAGTTTATACCCTTTGACCAACATCTCTTCATTTCCTCCATCCATTCCTCAGTCTCTGGTAATCACCATTCTACTCTCCATTTCTCTGAGTTTGGCTTTTTTAGATTCCACACCTAAGTTATATCATATAGTCCTTGCCTATCTCTGTCTGACTCATTTCATTTAACATGATGTCCTCAAGGTCCATCCATGTTGTTACAAATGGCAAGATTTCTTTCTTTTTTATGGCTGAATAATATTCCATTGTATATACCACATCTTCTTTTTTTTTTTAAGATTTTTATTTATGTATTTGATAGAGATACAGACAGCCAGCAAGTGAGGGAACACAAGCAGGGGGAGTGGGAGAAGAAGAAGCAGGCTCCCAGCAGAGGAGCCTGATGTGGGGCTGGATTCGAGGACTCTGGGATCACGCCCTGAGCCTAAGGCAGACGCCCAATGACTGAGCCACCCAGGCGCCCCATACCACATCTTCTTTATCAATTCATCTGTTGATGAACATTCAGGTTGTTTCCATAACATCTCCACCAACAGTACATAAGGATTTCCTCTTTTCCACATCTTTACTAACACTTGTTATCTCTTGTCTTTTGGTGATAGCCATTCTAACAGGAACTATGTGATATCTCATTGTGGTTCTAATTTGCATTTCCCTCATGATTAGTGATATTAAGCACTTTTTCATATACCTGTTGGCCATTTGCATCTTCTTTGGTAAAATATCTACACAGTTCCACTGCCCATTTTTAACTGAACTTTTGGGATTTTTGAGGGGTTTTGAGTTTTTTGAGTTCTTTATATATTTTGGATCTTAAACCCTTATCAGATACATATATGATTTGCAAATATTTCTCCCATTCTAGAGATTGACTTTTCATTTTGTTGATTATTTTGCTGACCTGTCACTTATTAATGAATGCTTACCAATATTAATTTGTTTACTCATTCATTCCTTTATTCATTCATTCATTACATACCTAATCTAGCCAAGAAACGTATTTCAAATATGTGTCAAACACAGCAAAATTTCTATGAAATCACTAGTTCTATTTTTATACTGTGTTTGCCCATCTGTGAAACAAAGTCAAATTGTTCATTGTCAAAAAAATATATACTAAATCAGAGTTGAACTTTGAAAGCAGCAATTCATGGATAGACTGTGTCAAAAACACAGCTCATTTTAAATGGCTTTATATTGCCACTGTGCTTCACTACTACAAATAGATTTTCCTTATCAGCTTCCTTTCATCCGAACAATAGATGGTTCTTCTAGCTGCAATAGCTACATTAGGTGACTTACCTTGAAGAACACCACTCTATTATGTTGCAAGCAGGGGCCCTCAGCTAATCCTACGCAAACAAAGTGAAATGAATACTCAATGAAACAAATGCTTGCCTGAAACTATGAAGACATCAGATCTTTCTTACAATCTTCAGTAAGATACCATACAATTAAGATTATAACCCAATTATCTCTTTTTCTCTTAATAAGCTGCAAGCATGCTGGTTAAAGTCCTTGATGGCACCAAATTATAAATATAGCCTAACTAAATTTCCATTTCCTATTTGCTTAAAATATGATTATTGTAAGAAAATTATATTTTACTACAGTGTGTGAATTAATCCCACTATAAAAGTGCTGGTGCTCTCTCCCTTAGTCTCAAGTATAATGTGTTGGAAGATCTAAATTGTGTTTGCTAAAGTTGTTAGCCTCTGACCACAGAAAAGCCTTTGCTGGCTTCATGATACTAGCATATTTACTTCATTTCCCTTTTTTGGTTTCCAATTACTATTTTCTTCTTCATTCAATTCCTTCAACAAATACTTTTGTATGTCTATCATTTGCTATATGCTATGCTAAGTTTCAAATACAGTTTAAGTAGATCAATACAGTCCTGGCCTCATGGAGACTAGTAAGAAAGGCAATTTGGGATAAGTGCTTTGAGTAGAGCTTCATGGCTCCATGAAAACATATAGGGGAATCTTATCTAATAGGGAGGTCAGAGAAGGCATGATCGAGAAAGTGATCAGAAAGATGAATGGGAATTTACTGGATAAATGTAGTGAGGGAAAACTTCTCAAATAGAGGGAATAAAATATACAAAGAACATGTGATGCCAAAAACAAGGAGTGAGGAAACACGGAGCTAAGCTCAGAATAACTAGAACACAGAAAACAATAGAAACATTAAGTGAGAAGACGCTGATGAAAGTAAAGGTCAGACTATACAGACTATATTTAAAATTTTTGTTTTTATTCTAAAAGCCTTAGGAAACTACATGGGAAATATTTTTAAAGTAGCTTTATTGAAATATAACTGAAATATAATAAACAACAAATACATAAAGTAATAATAAGTTTCAACATATGTATACGTCCCTAAAACCATCAGCACAATCAAGACAGTGAATATATCTGTCACCCTCAATAATTCCTCATGCCCCTTTATAATCCCTGCCCCTCAACTCTTTCTTACTCCCCATCCCAAAGCAACCATAGATCTGCTTTCTGTAACTACAGATTAGTCTGCACTTTCTAGAAATTTATATAAATGAAATCATACAGTATGTATTTTGTCTGAATTTTTTTCACTCAACATATTTGAGATTCAGCAAGGTTGTTGTGTGTGTTAATCACTTATTTATTTTTTATTATTAAGTAATATTACATTGTAAAGATATGCTATAATTTATCCATTCATCTGTTGATGGACATTTGAATTGTTTCCAATTTGGGGCTACGTAGCTGCTATGCATATTTGTGTATAAGTCTTTATATAGGGATGCCTGGGTGGCTCAGTCAGCTAGTCAGATCTAAGTCAAAATCTGGTACGGTCAGTCATTTTAATCTTAATTCTAATAGATGTATAGTCATTGTAATTTTAATTTGCATTTCCCTAATTACTAATGATGTTAAACATTTTTTCATGTGTCTATTTGCTGTCTGTTTTCTTTGGTAGTGTCTATTCAAATCTTTTGGTCATCTTTGAAACTGAATTGTTTCTTATTGGGGTTTGAGAGTTCTTTATATAATCTGGATGTAAGCCCTTAATTAGATATATGTTTGCATACATTTTCTCCCAGTTTGTAGCTTGTTTTCTCATTCTTTTAACAGTTCCTGTCCAATTTATTACTTTAGGGTTCATATATTTGGTGTCATCTCTATGAAATGTGCCTAGCCAAAGTCACAAAGATGTTATCCTTTGACTTTTTCTAGAATTTTCATAGTTCATGTTTTACACTTAGATCTGTGATAAATTTCAAGTTATTTTTTATACACAGTATAAGGTATGGACCCAGGTTCTTCTTCTTCTTTTTTTTTTTTTTGCATATGTATATCCAATTGTTCCAGCATGATTTGCTAAAATAGCTCTCTTTTCTCCACTGAACTATGTGCTTTTGTCAAAACTCAGGTGTCCTTAGAAGTTTGGTTTATTTCTGGAATTTCAATTCCTTTCTATAGACCTATTTGTCTACCTTTACACAAATACCATCCTTATACCAGCTCTTTCTTTCAGAGCTATTTTGACTCTCCTAGATACTTTGAATTTCCATATGAATTTTAGAATTAGTTTGTTGATGTCTATCACAATTTCTCTAGAATTTTGATATAGATTGTATTGAATCTCTAAGAACAATTTGTAGAGAACAAACATCTTAACAATAACGAGTCTTTCAACTTGGCAGCAAGGTACCTCTCCATTTCTTTAGGTCATCTTTAATTTTCCTCAGCAATAGTTTGTAATTTTCAATGTACAACTCTTTCACATCTTTCATCAGATTTATTCCTAAGTACTTCATATTTTTTGCTGTTGTAAATAGAATTGCTTTATTGATTTCAGTTTCTAAGTGTTCATTCTTACTATGTAGAAATACAATTGAGTTTTGTATACCTATCTTTTATCTTATGAGCTTGCTAAACTCACCAATTTGTCCCCCCTTTTTTGTAGATTCTATCAGATCATATCATGTCATCTATAAATAAAAAGTTTATTTCTTCCTTTGTTTCTTTTCCTTGACTGAAGATGCTAAATAGAACATCCAGTACAGTGTTGCATGAAAATAATGAGCGTGGATATCCCTTGTCCTTGATGATAAAATGAAAGTATTCAGCCTTTCAATATTAAGTATAATATTAGCTGTAAGTTTTTCATAAGGTTCTTTATTAGGTTAAGGAAGGTCCCTTCTAATTTCTTCTACTTTACTGAGAGTTTTTTTTTCTTAATCAGGAATAGATATTGGATTTTCTCAGGTGTCTTAGATAGATAAGTAAATAGATAGAGGTGATTATTTTTCTTAGTTTATGTGGTGATTTTTGAATATTAACCCTATGTTCCTGGGATAAACCTTACTTGGTCGTGTATTATAATTTTATACAGAATTAGATTCCATATGCTAAAATTTTGTTTAGAATTTTGTATTTATGTCCCTGGGAGATATTAATCTATAGTATTACTTTCTGATATTTCCCTGTTTTTGATACTAGATACCTGTATCATAGAATGAACTGGAGGGTATTGCCTTCTCTTCAATATTTTGGAATAGTTTGCAAAGAATTAGTATTATTTCTTCCTTAAATGTTTGGTAGAATTCACCAGAATAAAGTTATCTGGGCCAAAGTGTGTGTGTGTGTGTGTGTGTGTGTGTGTGAATATGTAAAAAAATTTAAGTGAAAATAGGGATGTGATATTATATTCACATTTCAAGAAGTCATTCTCGCTACAATGTGGAGGACTGAAAAGGGGTAATAAGGGCAGTGGATAGACCATTTAGATATTTCCCTGTTTTTGATACTAGATACCTGTATCATAGAATGAACTGGAGGGTATTGCCTTCTCTTCAATATTTTGGAATAGTTTGCAAAGAATTAGTATTATTTCTTCCTTAAATGTTTGGTAGAATTCACCAGAATAAAGTTATCTGGGCCAAAGTGTGTGTGTGTGTGTGTGTGTGTGTGTGAAAATATATATAAAAATTTAAGTGAAAATAGGGATGTGATATTATATTCACATTTCAAGAAGTCATTCTCGCTACAATGTGGAGGACTGAAAAGGGGTAATAAGGGCAGTGGATAGACCATTTAGCAGGCACTTTCAGTAATGCAGGGAACACATAATGGAGACTTACTAGAGTATTAGCTGTAGAAACAAAGATAAATGGTTGGACTCAAGGAACATTTTAGAGTATAAGCAAGAGGCATTGTTACTAGACCACATACAGGGAAAAATCAAGAATGACTTCTGAGTTTCTGGCTTATATATACCTGGATAATCTGTAATGTCATTCACTGAAATAGGCTATAATTAAAAAGGAGTAAAACAGAGTGTGTGCATATGTGTGGGTTGGGACACATCATTGTTATTTATCGTTTTCTGGTTGTTTGTTCATTTAAATTTAAGATGTCTTTTCTAACCCTAAGTTGGATACATGTATCTAGACCTCAGAGTAAATTTCTGGGATAGAAATATAAGTTTATGTCTTGTCTCTGAATAGGCTATATTAACACCTTGAGTATGAATGGTTTTATCTAACCTGAGAGAAGAGCATGAAAAAATTGCCTATGATCAAGCTTTCAAGAACTCCAAGACTTAATAATTTCTTCTTCTTCCTCTTCTTCTTCTTCTCCTTCTTCTTCTTCTTCTTCTTCTTCTTCTTCTTCTTCTTCTTCTTCTTCTTCTTCTTCTTCTTCTCTTCTCCTTCTCCTCCTCCTCCTCCTCCTCCTCCTTCCTTCTTCTTCTTCTTCTTCCTCTTCTCCTCCTCCTCCTCCTCCTCCTCCTCCTCCTCCTCCTCCTCCTCCACCTTCTTCTTCTTCTTCTTCTTCTTCTTCTTCTTCTTCTTCTTCTTCTTCTTTTAAATCTTCAGGACCCCTGTTTTTCTTCATAACCACTTTATTTACTCTCACTCTTATATAATAGCCCTTTTTCCAATAGTGTACAAACCATCTAGGTTGGGTGTGATTTGGTGCAGGGAGGCACCAAAGTGGTGTTATAGAATAAACATTGCAGCCAGAAAAAAAATCTAAGGATATAATAATAGCAACATCTGCAGTGCCTATAGTTGGCTACTTTCTTGATTTCAGTTTATCAGGAACTCTGCTGTTTGTTTTCCCAATAAAAATACATCTCCCATAAGAAATTGTAAAGACATTTGAAGTATTTAAAAATCTTAGTAGACTAAAACTCAAGAAAAAAAGGTCAGTGTTATTAGTCATTAGGGAAATAAAAATTTAAACCATAATAAGATATCACTACACATCCATTAGAATGACTAAAATGTAAAGAAACTGATAATTCCAAGTATTGATGAGCATGTGGAAGAACTGAAACTCTCATACACTGCTGGTGGGAATCAAAAATGGTCCAACCATCCTGGAAAACAGTTTGGCATTTCCTAAAAAGTTAAACATAAACAGCCATTCCATTTCTAAGTATTCAAGAGAAATGAAAACATGTCTATGCAGACTTGTACGGAAATGTTCATAGAAGCTTTTTTCATAGTATCACCAAAGTAGAAACAACTCATGTGTATATCATCACATAAATGAGTAAACAAAGTGAGATATATCCAAAAGTCAAAATCATTATTTCAATAAAACATATTATCCAATTACACTTACATAAAATTCTAGAAGACAAAAATTAACATATTGTGATACAAAGTAGGTCCATTGCTGCCTATGTCTATAGACAGAGGGAGGGTAGGGCTAAAAAGGGGATAATGAATCTTTCAGGGTTGATGGAAATTATTTGTATCTTTATTGTGGCACTGGTTTCATGGATGTATCTATCTGTCAAAATTCATCACATGGTAAATTTTAAATAGATACACATTATTATATAAATTATACCTCATTAATGTTTATTAAAAATATCTTAGGTGGTTTAGGATTCAAGAACAGGAGTTTTATTAGTTTTCCAGGTGAATTATCAAATTAGAAACCAACGGTGCAGGTTTTAACCAAAGTAACTTCTTTTTTTTTTTCTTTCTTTTTTTTTTTAAGATTTATTTTATTTATTTGACAGAGAGAGAGACAACCAGCAAGAGAGGGAACAGAAGAAGGGGGAGTGGGAAAGGAAGAAGCAGGCTCCCAGCAGAAGAGCCTGACATGGGGCTCAATCCCAGAACTCCAGGATCACGCCCTGAGCTGAAGGCAGACGCTTAACGACTGAGCCACCCAGGCGCCCCTAACCAAAGTAACTTCTAAATTATTTTTTTTTCCACATGAGTATTATATAAGCTGGTAATTTCCTACTTTGTTAAGTGATAGAATTCTTAGGGTTCAACTTGCCAGAAGTAGGAAAAAATTCTGAGTTTGTCAAGACTACTCACACAATTACTTTGTTAACTCACATACTAGAGAAGACATGACCAAGTGAGAAGAGGGTTGACAGTTTATATAAGTGTGCTATGAGAAACCAAGGGAGTGGCAATTAATCTGGCCTGGGGAAGATAAGGGAGCCCTTTTGTGAGATGACAGTAGATTGAAATCTTGAGAAGAAGGAATTTGCCAAGTGGATAAGTAGGGATGGGCTCCACATAAGGTATAACAAGTGCCATGAAAGTCTAGTATGCTCAATGACAAGAAGTTTCATGTGGTTGGATTGCAAAGTTCTTGGTAGGAATTAATGGGACATGAGGTTGGTTAGGTAGCTTTAACCAAGCTAAGGAGTTTAGATTTCATCTTGCCAACACATAAATATAGAGGAACTCTGAAAAACAACAGCAACAAAGACATAGGCCAGGGATCCTCAAGGAGCTACTAAAAATATTGTATTGAGAAAAAAGGAATTGAATCACATTCTCTGTATACCAGACAATATGTAATTTCTACACATAGAAATAGCTAAGATTAGGCAAACCTTTTAACTCTTTCACAATGCATTTGAGGTGCAGCTGGGGCTGGAAAATGTAGGCCTTGTGACACCTTCTTGAATGCTCTTTCTTATGTACCATGCTGTGGCAAATTTCAACATGAAACAAATTCTGAAAATTTAACTGAAAACACTTTATGCAAACTCCTCCTGTGTGAATACAGCTTTTCAGGAAGAACTCTTCAGTCCTAACTGTACTAATTACAGAATTTATAGTTCTGTATCCTCAAAAGGAATAGGTAGAACTTTTCTATAAAAATGCTAAATATATTTAAATCGCTTTTAAAGTTGAAATGCTAAGCTAAAATGAGGCAGGAGCAAAGTCAAGTTTCCACCTGAGCTAATGTTTGCACATTCTTCTATTCAATTTAACAAAAAGTACATGGAGTTTCTCAAAAAGCTTTCTCTCACAGCCAGATACAAATGAAAAACAAATTGAGAAGAAAGACAAATCAATAAGTCTGAGGGGTAAAAACCTGAAAGCCCACCTGCATTTTCAGGAAGGGGAACTACTAAACATAAACCATAGAAGTTTCTACTCTCTAGGTCCTGAAATTAAAAGAAAAATAAATGAAAAAATAAAACCCACACACACAAACAAAAAACCAAAAACAAAATCACACACACACACACACACACACACACACACCCCAAACAAAAAAACCAGAGTATTCTTAGTTATTCCTAACACTGAAAACTAGGAATAAAGAGGAAAAAAAAAAAAACACCTCTGAAAATTCAAATAGACATACCCAGAGTTCACATATTAGAGTTCACTATTCCAGAATTTATGAAAAAGTCTTACTCAAAAATAGTGTATTCTTACTTAACATAGTTCCAGATGTAAGGTCCATATTAGATTTAAAAAGTAAAAATGAGAAATTCTTTGCAAGCAAGTATAAAGAGAACAGGGGAAGATGAACACATAAATGAATGGTAGAGTCAAGAATTTAAAAATAGCAGTGATTTTGGATCAGCCATCGTAAGGTCAAGTGTTTGTCAACACTTGAATAATTTCTGAGGACAGCATTACACAAAATGGTTCACCTCTATCTCTAAGCTTTAAGAAAAGAGAAAACAATACATTGAATTTAATAAAGATTTCCATTCAGAAATGAACTGACATGTAGAAGTTTATATACTTAATATATTTAACCCTGCTCTATCTACAAAACTTAGTTGTCCAGAATGACTTCCTCCTCAAAAATTTCACATTGATTTCAGAGGCTTAGTTCAGGTTTATAAACATGAATTAACCGACCACTACATACCAGAAGTGGGGTATACAAAGATAAGTAAGATACTTTCTGCTCTGGGGTAGCTTACATTGTGGATGAGATAAAGGAGCAGATAATTTTGTTTGGGGGGTTAACAGTTGTGGGCAGAAGGTCACTGGGAGCTCAGGGGAGGAATGCTCAGCCAATCTCAAGGATGAAGGTGATTCTTTAAGAGAAAAAGAAAGAAAGGAAAAAAACATAAATGAGAAAATAGGAAAGGAAAGAATAGGTCTAGATATTTCATTTTATTCATTAGACTTTAGAAACTGATGCTTTCAAATAATTCTTTACAATAGAATAAAGGTAACAATTAAGATACTCTATTGTTTTACATTAGGAATTAGCAATGAACTTAACACTATCCTTGTTCTTCATTTTACCTTGGTCTAGATAAAAAGCAAGAGATTTTAAGTTGGAAGTTAGAAACGCAAAGTTCAAGTTATCTAGTTGAACTGTGGTTTTGAGCAAGTCATTAAAATCTGAGACACCATTTCTAAATCTATAAACTGAGGTTAATGAATAGGATCTGATGAGAAAAGGTAGATCCCAATGTGTTATAAATCATAAAATATAAAAAGATGATGTGATTTAGCAAAAAGGATCAAGTTTGTCATTTATTTCTTTGTGGATGCAGGATAGTTTTATCTTTTGGACGCAAGTTAAAGAAAACCCAACTCAAAAGTGTTTCAACAATAAGAAAATTTGTTGATCATAGCATCATGCTCAACTTAATTCAAAGGGGTCAGATTGAATTCCTTGCCAATGTCGCTCTTTTTTTTTTATTGGTGCTGAAACCCAGGAGTTGCCAATCTCTTAATCTGGCCTTCCTCTGTACGGAGGTCTGGTATCCCCAAGCAGGTAGCAAGATGGCTGTAGCAGTTCTGGACTTCACCTAATGAACTGCAATGTACAGAAGAAAGGAGGTTGGCATCCAGAAGGTCTCTCTGAAGATCAAGAATAAACTTTCCCAAAAATCCCAGGGAAATCCTTCTTGCATTTTATAGACTCCAAATGGGTCACATGGTTAATTCAGAACCAAACACTGACAAGGGATTAATCTTAGACAAGTTTCACTGGAATGGAACTAACCTTAGACAAAAAAAGGCCAACCCTTGGAGCTTGAGTAGGTCATATCTCTTCTGAGGCACATGGGTTTTATAGTGGAAAAATAAGTGCTTAACAACAGATTCTGTGAGGAAGAAGGGAGGGAGCAAATGAATGCTGGATAGGCAACCAAAAGAGTTCCTAACAGAAAATGTTCTTCTCTTTCTTGCTGGAAAACCATGTCAATGGCCAGAAATACTGGTGTAATTTTTAAATTATAAAATAATTCATTCATACCCACACAACCTGTGCATATAATTGGTTTGATGTTACAGTAAAAATGCATTCACCATAACTAAATTTCACTATTGTACCAAAGGAAACAATCTAATAATTTTTGAGGCAGAGGAAAAAGCATAAGCTTGTTATCAGACAAACATGGATTTGAATTCCAGTTCTGTACTACAATAGATATAGGACTTTGGGCAATTCATTTAGACATTCCAACCTTCTTCACAATGAGAATAAAATTAGCTACCATATAGAATCACTATAAAAATAAAAGTAAATGACATAATATGAAAATATTCTTCCTTGCCTTAAGATATTCAATAAATATTAGTTCAGGTCCCATTGACTGCCTTTGGACCACTTATCCATAGTGTCCCTAGGTATCAATATAGTTCAAATAGTTGAAATCTAAAAATATCTTATGGCACATACTTTTTTATTATGGTCCTAACCATCAAAAGGTTTTTAATTAAAAAGGAAACACAAATGTCTCAATAATCGACTCCACTACAAAGCACAGTGTGAGGAGTTCTATACCAAAGTAGAAGTAGACAACAGCCAGGTACCACTTATTTGCACTTCTAGACAAGCCCTAGTCATTTTCCCCTCTGTGTGGCCACGTGCCATGTCTCCTCTGTGAGCACACAATGTAGGCTGCCATTCTCCCCTTCCTACAGTGCTGATGATTTGTCTGCAACCAGCTTCCTGTGGTTTCCCAAGTAGAATCAAAGACACCTGACAGGGCAACATCTGCTCTCAGGCTATGCAGCTGTAGGACTCTCCCATTTGGATCTTGGGAAAGGAAATCATGTGCAAGAAAACCTGCTTTCTTGTTTAGAAACTAGGTGCTTTTAGAAGGGCTGTCATTCAGATTACCCATCAGATTCTGCTCTGGTCCTTAGCAAGTCAAATGGGATCCAGTGAGCTTTTCTGAATGGCAGGCATCAACAAACTCGAGATGAGGAAGATTTGGCCCCTATTCTTGGTCAGCTAGTGGTCACATGTGTATGCTCAAAAAAGCATGTATAACAATAAATTGAGATCAGTGAGGTGATAATTAACACTTTCATTTGCATAGCACTATAAAATTTTGTACACTTCATCTTCTGGGCATGCATTTACAGATGTTTATTGAAAATTTTATTGATCCCCAACTATGTGTTATCAATGAATATAAAAACAAGTATCCCATATATTCACTTATTTATTTGTGTATGCCTTTCCAAAAATGACCTGAAGCATAAAAAAGTCTTGGGCCCTTGTTCCTGAATTACGAGGTCAACATTATTCTTGGTTTACATTCAAGAAGCAAAGAGTATTTAGCAAATAGTAGCTACTGAATAAATACAGGTGAATTTTGAATGAATAAAGGAAAGTGAAGTAAAGAATAAGTGATCCAAGGCCAGTGAAGCTACTGATTATAAAAACCCATGTTTCCTCACTATAACAGACTGCCTTCTGCCGAGCCAGACAATAGAAAATTTGATTATTTGACTATTTTCCTGATATCAGCTGTCACTGAGCACCTCGGTGGCTCAGTGAGTTAAGCATCTGACTCGATTTCAGCTCAGGTCATGATCACAGGATCTTGATCTCAGGGTTCTGAGATCAAGCCCCACAACAGGCTCTGTTCTTAGCGGGAAGTCTGCTTGAGATTCTCTCTCACCCTCTCCCTCTGTACCTCCCCCCCCACACACACACACTCTTTCTCTCTAAAGTAAGTAAATCTTGAAAAAAAAAAAAGAAGCAAAGTCTTATAGAGACTTTAAATCATCTGTGTATATACTTGGTTACTAGGTCCTCTATTAATTCAATATTCTCTCCTCTAAATACTTGACTTCTAATAAGTCTACTAGAGGTCAAACAAAGATTATATTCTTTCATGGAAGCTAGGAAAAATTTATGGAAGAATTTCCATTATCTTGAAAGAGAGATGGTAGAGGAATATTTGAAATGATCTTTCAAGCTTTATAACCTACTCTTCCCTTACATGTACACTATTCTCTGCTAACTAGAGTTTTCACTGTTCTTTGAGTAGATGCTGCTCTTTCCTGACCCCATATTTTTGCATACCATCCATCTAGAAAGTCTTTTCCATCTCAAAAAAATTGTGTCTACACAGTAATAGTGAAAACACAGCTTCCATACTTCTTCATTGAATTGATTATAACTGACATCCAGAACTTCATGGCAACACTGAGATATGCATATTTGTGTAATTCCTATTTTTTTATTTTTCCCCTATTTTCTAAAAATAAGGAAATTAAGCTGTCAGAATAAACTCCTCCCAGGTATGTTAATCTCAGTCTTTTTGTACTCCTCCTGTTCTGTATATCTACCACATATTTAGAATGAGGCATGTGCCAACATTCAACATAAGCCACAATTTTTACAAGGGCTGAGATTATTGTCTGGTCTGTTCACTGCTATATCCAAAATAACTAGAAGTGTGTCTCATACACAGGAAGTGCTCAGCAAATATTTGTTGAATAAATTATTAAACAAAGATTTATTTAATTAAGAATGAAGATCAAATCATCACTGTCTCCCAATTCTATCTCATCAATTAGGGTATTAAGAACATGGAGTACTTTCAAATAACTCGATAAAGATGCAAAGTTGAATGACAAATGAGCAAAGTCAAGGATTTCAAAATACATCTGAACTGGAAACTAGTATAATATGTGTAATTTATGGCCTTACCACCTGATTGAGGGTAAAATTGTTGTTGAAAAGATCCCTAAGGTAATCCAATTTGCTTTTAGTACCTAATTAACACTTCCTGGTGGTTTCTGGGTTGGATAATTGAGAAATACTATGTTTATAAGATTTAAACCATGCATTGTGGTACCCAATTAAGCCAAGAATTTTCCTTTTATTAGCAATGTATATAACTGATAGCAGAACTATTATGAGGAAAAAAGAATGGAACAGATAACTAGAAAAAAAATAAGACAATTAGAGGAATTGATGACAAATCCATGTTCAGCTCTTATATCACAACCGCATTCTGGAGGGAAATTTAGAAGTCAGAAAGGATGACTCTAAGGCTGCATGGGGAGAAGCACAGTACCAACACTAATTAAGCATCTGGGTCAGGTACTGCTCTAATCAGAGTTACGTACTTCATCTCACTTAATCCTTGAAAAAACAACGAGAAACAAATATCATTATTTTTTTTAATCTAAAGAAATGAAGGTTCATAGAGCTTTTGTAACTTGCCTAAGATTTTAAGCAGCTAGAAGGTGACAGTGTTTGTTATCATTGTAAAAATCCATAGGTGTTATATATAAGAATTCAGGGAGTACAGAGCCAAGTTTGGAACAGGTACTCCGCTTTTAAAAGAAGGGAAAAACCCTGCCCAGACAATTAAAACCTGCAGAAATTCTCATGCAAATCACAGATATCTTAAAATGGTTGTTTTCACCCTTCTTTCTCTGTGCTGTGACATAAATGGAAAATGGGGCCATGATTTCATGGGCACTTCCAAATCAGCTATTGTGGCACAGCAAAATATTAGTTGTGGTTACATGCAATTCTCAGTACCAGAGCATATACAAAGCACTCAGAAATGTAAAAGAAGCTTTATTTTATTGATGTGTTTGAATAGGCTCTAATTTATTTTTTAAGTAAATAAAATAAGTGCTTCATTATTAGTAACAAATTAAAATTGATCACAATGAAGAAATGTGTAACAACACTGTGTTTAAGAACACTTACTCAGAAGAGGTTAGAATGTCAGGCAGAAAGAAAATGTGGTTTTGCAAAGAACACAATTAGATCAATTGATTTTTCTTTCTTTGATTTTAGTGGTAGGTTACAGGCATGAGGGATATAGAAGGTCTCATTACTTTGTTTTCAACAAATTGTGGACTATTTCACACTGTGTTCTCCAATCAGATAGATGGCAATATCTTTTTTTTTTAAGATTTTATTTATTTATTTATTTATTTATTTATTTATTTATTTGAGAGTGAGAGTGAGCAAGAGAGCATGGGAGCAGGAGGAAGGGCAGAGAGAGAAGCAGACTCCCTGCTGAGCAGGGAGCCTGACATGGAGCTCTGTCCCTGGATCCCCGGGATCAAGACCTGAGCCAAAGGCAGACACATAACCAACTGAGCCACCCAGGAACCCCTAGATGGCAAGATCTTAACTGAGCCACTGGCAGGTGAGTGATGACTGATACCAGGAAAATATTCAAATAATCAAATTTTCTATTGTCTGGCTTGTCAGAAAGGCAGTCTGATATAGTGGAGAAAACATGGGTTTTTAAATCAGGTGGCTTCACTGGCCTTGGATCACATATTCTTTACTTCACTTTCCTTTATTCATTCAAAATTCATCCGTATTTATTCAGTAGCTACTATTTGCTAAATACTTTTCTGGGCGCTGGGGAGACAGGGGTAAACACAACAAAGTCCCTGCTTTTTTTGGAGCTTACATTCTAATGGAAGAAACAGAGCAACTACAAAGTTGTAACCTATTTACATAACAGCAATAACCTCTCTGGGAAAAAAAAAAAGAAAAAACTAAAGCACTATTAGGAGGGAACATGGTAAGATATGTATGGGCTATTTTAGATAGGGTACTCAAAGAAGGCCTCTCTGAAGAAGGGGGATTTGATGAGAAACCTGAAAAATTAGGGAACTGTCCATCACAAGTTATGCTCACAAAAGTTCTTAGGTAAAAATGAATTTGGCTTGTTCAAGAAACAGCAAGAAGGCCAGTGTGGCTACAGCTAGAAAAGAGAGCAGAGAGATAGGTTGTTCTGAAAGCTATTGAAGCTAATTTCCCTTTTCAAACAGGTCATTCTGATCTGTGGAGGGAAAGCTACTGGGTAAGTAAAGGAATGGAAGCAGAGAGACCAGACAGGAAACAATTCCCATAGTTTACATGAGAGATAATTGTGGTCTGAATGATCAGGTGGGCACTGACATGGTGGCAATGGTAGTAGTAGTGAGAAACAGCTGGATTTGGCATTCTTTGAATCTAGTGCCTGCAGGATTTTCTGATAGGTTGGATGTTGGTTCTGACAGAAAATAAGGAACCAAAGACTAATTCTATGTTTTTGTCCTGGGAAGTATGGGAGGAATAGGTTGTTTTTTTACATAAGTTTGAAGTCATTATGAGACATCCAAGCAGAGATGTTGACTATGCAGTTATGTAAATACATATGGAGTACATACATATGGAGGGGATAGGTAGGATTTGGATATAGAATTTCTAGAGTCATAAACACATGTAACTTATTTAGTCATAGAGCAGGCTTGATTGCATGAGTGAGCATCACTAGAGAAGTCCCAAGACTAAGCCCTGGTCAACAGCAATAATTAAAGACTGGCAGAGCAGGAGGAGTCAATAAAAGAAATTGAGAGAGTGTTCAGAAATGTAGGAAGAAAATCAGAGTTCATATGAATAAAGCCAGGCAAAGAAAAAGTTTTAGGAAAAAGTGATCAACTACGGGCTATATTGTTGAGGGGTGGAGAAAGATAAGGACTAAGAATTTATCAATGCATTTGGCAAGCTGGACATCATGAGTAACTGACCAAAGCTGTTTGGATGGAGTGGTGTAGACATCTCTGGAGGGAGATAAGCCTGACTGAAGTGGGTTGAGGAGAAAGAATGAGAGGTGAAAAAATGGAGAACCTTGAGAACAGACTAGTTCTTTGATGAGCTTTGTTAAATGGGAGAACAAGAAAATGGGTGGAAATATATCAAATAAGGATGATGATCATATTGTCAGAAAAATTATTTTGAATATCAAATGACTGAGTGGATATAGAAGAGCTTTATAAACTCTCAAGAACTATACAAATATTTTGTGGTAGGAAGAATGGGTAGGAAAAAGCAATGAGGCCTCTTGAACAGTATCCTTTAAGGCATTTAATTGTATCTATTCTGTGAATTCTGAAGTAGATGTTTGCTTTGCTTATATACAGTAATAATCTGATGGAATAAAATAATCTAGAAATATTTGTATAAATGATCCTACTAAACAGATAAAGAACAATTATATATTATAAATTTGGGGAAACTTCCCAAAATGTCAAAAAGATTTCAAATAAACATATACAAGGTATGTTTTATATGGAACTTTTTGAAGAAATTTGGTCATTGGAATGCTGGCTGTAAAACTCAATAAGACAAAAGTCTTAGATAACTCATAGGACATTGTGAGGAAATAAAAATACTTCAACTAAATCCCAAATACCTACAACTTCTACAAAGTGTTTTCTGGTATCATATTTAAGTCCATAAAGCAAGCAATATTTAAAATAATATAAATTCAAAAAATATAGATTTTGAAGAGCCCCAGATGTCAAAGTGAGTATTGTAGAAGACATATTTAATCACAAACTCATTTTGAGTCAGGAAAAAACAAAACTAAATTTTGGTCCTAAAATAACTTGTGCACAATACTTGGATTATAGAATGTGTTCAATTAATGTTTGTTGAAATATAATATGGTTTGCACAAATGGATGAATGCTTTGTTTGTTGACTGTTAGAAAAAATAAATTTTCGTATCTTGATAATCTTTACAACACATCTGCCATGTGTCCTTTTATTCCCTTATTAATAGGGCAATACTTACTGACCATCCATGCCAATTTATGGGATGGGCTTATGATCTGGTCATTTTATCTCATCGTTATTGAGATCTTCAGCATATATTCTTTACCCGGACTATCTTGGGTAGATCAACAGAAAGAATTGTGAAAAATGTCTAAAAACAAAAAGAAAGCTTGGTCAATTTTCAATATTTGGTAGGGGGAAGACACAAGGTCACTTTCATTATGAGATTCAGGTGGATTAGCAAATATACCAGAGTGTAAGATTATTGATCCCTTCAAAACTATAATTTGGGTTAAAATATTACTTTTTTGAGTAGATATGTAAACATTGTTTTTTATTAAGTTCTTTAATTTTAATTCTAGTATAATTAACTATAGTGGAGTCAACTGAAAACATAGAGTCCCAGGACTTAAAAGTACCTTATAACCTTACCATCTCTATTTCAGTGCTCAGTCATTGCCACAACATATTTAGTGATGTGGTCACAGATTGTAAGGGTGAGTATTTCCAGTGACAGGAACTCACTACATTCAGAGGTAGCTCATTCTCTTTCAGGATAAGTTCACAGTCTAACAATGATTCTTTAGTTATTCGGAAATCTCTTGGTAACTTTGCTTCTTTGGTCCTAATTCTACCTTGTGCAGCTATGCAGAACAACCACACAGAATTGCTCTATATCGTAGTAACAAAGTGTGTATCTGTATTTTGTATGGGAGGCTATGGAATTGTTAGTTATATAGAACTTGTGTGGATTCCTGACTCCACATACAGATGAGACCTGAAGTAAACGAATTATGACTCAGTTAATGTTGTCTGAAACATGAGGACAATAATCCCTACATCATAGAATAGACATGAGAATTAAATGAGATTACAAGTGAAAGCTCATGGCAGGTACTCAAACAAGTTTGTTGAACTGATTTCCTTTCATAATGTATTTTCTGAATGTTTTCACACTTCTGGACACTGTCTTCTGATACTGAACCATTCTGCCTGCTCCTTCCTCTATAGGTTTCTTCTGCCCTAGGCCACTTCTCCTGAATTCACAATTCTATTCTTTTAATTCATTCAACAAATAACAGTAGTTGTATATTATGCTATTTGGTTCAAAAAAGTTTTTCATGTTCTGATTTGAATTAACATTTATATACATCCTGTGAATCTGGAAGGACAATATACTTAATTTCATAGGCAAGGAGCTGGAGAGCTTTATACACTAGGTCATTTAGGTTTACTAAGTGGCCAAGTTCCTAAAGATTGTTTTTTCAATGAAATGCACACATTAATTCATTAACTGTTAATTCTAAAATTAAGTAACCACTGCTGCTAGATGGCAGACTAGCGCCCAAACATATAAATATTAGTAAGATTGGCATTGTGCCTATCTTTACCAAGTCTCAAGGAAAAGAAATATATTGAACAAGTGTGATGAATATGAAGCTATGAAGGAGGTTAAGGCAACACAAAATAGGACAGATCTGGATTTGGTAACTGTTAGCTTAGGGTGAGGGTTTCCATCAGAACCACTGGTGATTTAAATACTGTCTTCACTATCAGTATCAGAGAATCAACTCATTTATGATAATCCAGCTCCTTTCATCTAATTTCAATGACAGTAGAACTTCAGTCAACTGATTCTGACAACAAATGTTTTGAAGGCAGTTATTGGTAATCAGGGACTGCCCTGCTTTTCTACACACAGCAGCACAAGTGTCCTTAGTAAAAGCACCATGTTTTGTTTTGTTTTCAAAAGAGGCAGACATAAATGAGGGGTGACATTTTTTCCTACTGCAATATAAACACTTCTCCAGATTCTACTGGAGACTCTGGAAAGAAGTGATCATTTTTAATTCTAGTAAGTTCAGTCAAAACAAGGATTATCCTTTGAAAACACATATGCATACAGAGGGATCCAGGTATCTTTTCTGAATACTTTCTGAAACTCACCTTGCAGTAACTACAGTTGCTATGGAATTATAGCTTTAACAATTTTTTTTTCTGTTCAAGCTATCCCTACAGTGCAATATATTTATGATGTAATGAATTATTCACATGAAAGAATAATCATTGTTTTTTTTCCTAAGCTTTTAATATTAAATGCCATTCTTGGGGTGCCTCGGAGGCAGCCTTCCTCTCAGGTTGTGATCTCAGAGTCCTGGGGTCAAGCCCCATGTCTGGCTCCCTGCTCAGCCAGGAGCGGGAGAAGCCTGCTTCTCCCTCTCTCTCTGCCTCTGCCCCTCACCAACTCTCCACTCATGCTCAATCTCTAACTCCGCTCTGTCTCTCACATAAATAAAATCTTTTTAATTTTTTTTTAAATTAAATGTCATTCTTAATGCAACATCTTATAAAACATCAGTTTAGAATCTTGGGCATCTCATCAATTTCCTTTCTTCCCAGAGGATTTAGATCAATAGTAACTAAAACAGTTTATATCTGTATATAAGTTTCACTTTCCTGTTCCTGGGACTTCATTCTCTAGGTAATAAACCTCTGAATAAATGGTAGTCTCACTGTCTCTATCCTAGGGCTGGCATGCAAACTCACTGTCCTAGTTTTGATAAAAGTTCAGCTTTGGTCTCCTGCTTCTTCTAATGCACTTGCCAGGCTGTCTGCCCTTTCAGAGATCCATCCAAAGAAAAGGGCAAACTCTCCATAAACCATTTAGTAAATTGGCTTCATTACCAAATGCTACATGTTTACCAATACTCTGGGTTTTGCCCCTCCTTAGAGGAGAGAAAAACAACCTGGCACACAGGGGTTTCAGACACAATCAACTCTTTCATCTCTGCTTCTAATTGGGATGTGACAATATGTGTGTCTTTTGTAGTATTCTCCTCAGTGAGTTAGCATCCCTACAACACTTTGAGCACACATACATTATTGTACTTTTTACCTTGTGTTTAAATTTTTGACCTATGTCTTTTGTGAGATTATGGGAACCTGGGTTGCAGGAACAGTAACTTTCTTTTCTGTGTTTACCTACCATTAAAGACATTACCTACCATTAAAGACATGGCCCTCAATAAATGTTTGTTGAATATTTGATAAATGAATGAGAATTGCATATTTAATGCCAGACACTACAATTCTTTCTGAGAATGTTTTAATAATTAGCCATAGAAATGTGCACACGGGGAACTTTTTATACAGAAGCACACACTGTACAATAGTTAAATATGGCCTAGATTGATTAATAACATCACATATATCACTTCAATAATAAGTAACAGTCATTTGTCTTAGGTATCACCAACTACAAGCAAACTTAATAAAAGTCCTTATATAAAATTGAAAATGTGAGTTTGGCATAAAACGAATTTCTTTAGAATAAAGTACTGTTAAGTTTGGGGATTAAAAATGTAATTTACCTTGAATGTTGCCTCCAAGAATATACAGTTAATGACCTAATGCACTAACTACAAACATCTCAACCTATTTCTCAAAGTCCTCCTTATCTGTGTTTGGAGGACTTCTCCAACCTGATCTCCCACTCACAACTTCACCACCTTCTTAACATGCTTAAGTTGTTCTCATATCCTTGGCCTTTGCCCATTCTCTAACTTAAGGCTTAGATCACTTACCAAATTTTACTCATCCTTCAAGACACACATCTTACCAAGAGCACATTCTCATATCTCTGAAGTCCTATAGAGTTTATACACTATACATCCTTTGGGGGCTGCAGCCCACACTGACCTCTGTAACTGACTACCTCATCTTCAGATTTGGATCGCTACATCATCCTACCACCTAAGGTTCTGTTGATTAAATTAGGGATCAAAATCAGTAAAAGCTATCAGTGCTCTACCCATATTTCTTTTCCTTATCACTTCGGTGTGTACCAACATGTAACTGCTAGTCTCAGCATATTTTTGCCTGGGGGCTTTCTCTAAAGATGAAGAAAACCACTCTAAGTTCACAGCAAGCCAGAGGTAATGGGGGACTACCACCCCTAGTAATAGCTCCCAACCAATGTCTGATGGAAGCTGATGTGTAACTGGTACTTAGCCCCTTGGATTAAATAACTGAGGTGTATGTTCTAACAGTGATTTTTCAGTCTCCCCAGTGGGTTAATCTCCAGTGGGTTAATCACCCACAGTGAGAGCTGATTTGATAATACCCTTTATTGGATGCCTTTTCTTCCCTGTTACACTTCCCTACTGGTGTTCCCCACCTCCAAATCACATATTTGCACTAAAATCTTTGTCTCAAGTTCCGCTTCTATGAGAATCCAAACTAAATCCTATTGAACCAAGTTGGCCAATCAGATTCTCTTTTAGGATTTTGTAATTGAAACAATGAAAGTTTATCTGGGATGGTCTCTTAAAGAGAGTTATGACAATGTTTTCTTTTTCTTGACTTTAGTCCATTTCTGAGGGTCAGTCCTGTTCTTGAGGCCTATTATTCACTTCTGCATTTGTATTATTTAATAATTGTCTTTTGGCTTTATCTAAGGAAAAAGTTATGTTTTGTTATTTTAAACCAAAATATATTGTTACCCCATCATTCATTTTTATTTACAGAAGCACGATATTTGAAAATAAGATAGAACCTCCATCAAGTCCAACCTTCATATTTTAGGTAAGATTCCAAAGTGAAATGAATTGCCAATGATCTCACTCAAACATTGTTATTACACTCTTCAAGTATCCAAATAATGTCTAAAAATTAAGAGCATGCACTTTTTAAGGTCTTAAATCTTTCTGTATTTCTTTTTTTTCTTCAGTGCCTTGCACAGCTGGTATTCAATAAATATTTATTGAATGAATGAATCGAATTAAATGTTTGGAATCTGTGTAATTATTTTATTTTTGGACAACTGATTTCATTGTGATCCATTCTTATACATTCTTTCTCAAGAGGATTTAAAACAGCTTTGAAAGATAATATAGGTAAGATAGTTACTGCAATGTCTTTTTAAAAATTAACTAAAAACAAGCATAGAGATGTGAGGGCTTCCCTTTTGTTTGCTTCTACCTCCCTTCCCCAATCTTGGTACTAAATACTAAAAAAAAAAAATCATATTTGAGACCCTACCTCCACTCATTTAATCATGTATCTATTTGTTCAACAAATATGTATTGAATACCTATGTGCCAGTCAGTGCACTAGGTACTTTTTGAGATAAAATGTGAAGAGTGAGATTGCTCCAGTAGAGTAGGGGAAGTGATAGCAAGTGAGCAGGTGCAACAGAGCACACCAAGGGCTCTGATAGAAGATGTACAGAGTCCTATAGATAGAGGTAGGGGAAAAAAAATCTAGAACAGAGATGTATGGAATATTTCCTAGAGAAAGCATTGAACTCAATGTCCAGTATTTGAGGAAAACATTTTACAACAAACTCTCTCTTGCCCAGGGCCTTCACAGACATGCCATTCTTCTCCGTTATCATTCTCCTGTCCTGAACTTGTCCCCACTCCATTATCTGGCTAATCCCTGTGCAACCCTCAGAACAGACCACATCTGTCTATTCACTGTCACGTCCTCACACTAGCACAGTGTCTGCTCTTATAAAAGAGCTCAATAGGCACTTGAAATGTAAAGAATATTTAATAACCCATAATTTTATAATCACTTTGCATGACTGGGAGCTCCTCAAGGGCAGCAATGATGTTTCACTTCTTCATCCCAACAGGGCCTCTCTTTTCCTATCCTTCTGGATAAATCCAGTTTCCTCATGCTAACAGGGCTGAGATGGTATCATAAGCCCTCAGTGATATCCACTTTCCATCTCTGGACTTAAATCAGCTTCCATTTACCTATTTGCTTGCTTTTCGGTCTCAGTATTGCTGTTTTTCCTTCACATGGCACCACCATTTGGATTAAAGTCTCTGTTCAGCCCCTCTGACTATCAAGCTGTTTTAAAATCACAATTCTGACTTCGCCCTCCATGTCCCCTCTGGGGTACTATTTCTTATTTTCCCCATTTGTGGCCACATAAACAGGAAATACCCCTTGAAGTGCACCTTCTCTCAATTGACCTCTACCTCTCAAGTGGTTCCTCCCTCAATAGAAGAAAGGGGTTAGATAAACATTCAGATCAGTGCAAGGGATATAGCAGTCATTCCACTGAATTGAGGTTTTCAGAATGAGTTTTTTCAAATGTCATCAATTTTATAATGGAAGTCAGCATAGGAGTATTACTTGATCTACAAAATCCATTTCATGTATTTTGTGAGCTACACCTGTATCATTTACCTCCTTCAAAATATCTTACATAATCATGTTTTATTCTCTAATATTCTACTATGGATATTGACTTAGTTATATTTATTATAAAATTTGCCTAACTCACAAATCTAGAGATCTTGCAGTTTTTGCAACTTTCAGTCAACACTACAAACCTTTAATTTCTTTTTTTTTTCACCATTTTTTTGGCCTCCACAGAAGACACTGGGAGACAGTAAAAAAGAGGGAAATTAAACTCTCGGAAAGAATGCTTTCCAAAACATATTCTAGTACTTGGCTCTATGTTGACAGTGTGTGTGGCATGGGGGATATGGGGGTAACTCAATGCCCCAGTGCTGTACTACCTGACTAGAACTTCATCCTGTGATGAGTTTCTCTCTACAGTGTACCCCCATCTCTATACACCAAAAACTTAATCTTACATTTCACAAGTTTCCACCTGCACAAAGACTACACTGACTCTCCCTTCCTCCATATAGTTCCATAGTTGTTCTAGTCAGTATTTCTGGGCATTTCATAATTTGCACTTACATGATGCTCATTTTGTGCCAGGCACTGTTCTAAGTCCTTTATTTATAATAACTAATTTAATCCTTATAATAATCCTACGTGGTAGATACTATTAGTATCCCCACTTTATAGATGAGGAAACTGAGGCACAGAGAGGTTAAGTAACTTATTCAAGATCATACAGTTAGAAAAGGGGAAGAATCAGGATTAAACCCAAGCAGTCTAACTCCAAAATCTATACTTCACTCTTAGACAGTAGCTACTTGGATGTGGCCCCTGGCGTCAAGGAGGTTACTTTATGGTATGAAGACAGATGCACAAATTGACCATGTCACTATGAAGTGCTATGAGGGAGCTGTATTCCAGCTGCTATGGCAGCACAGGGGAGGATCACTGAAAACAAGCTTAGAGGTTATAGCAGGTAAGTCTCAGAGAATGAGCTCACAGATGTTAGTTAATGTGACGGAGAAAGTCATTCTACACAAAGAGAACAGCATAGATAAAGACATGAAGACATGAAACAGAATGGGATGAAGATTCATTAATTTATTCAAAAATTCTTTTTTAGCATTGGCTGTGTAGTAAGCACAGTGCTCAGTTGGAGTTCTGGGAGAAATAGGTAGTAAGGGAAGAAGAAAGTGTTGCAAGCAGTTTACTGTTACGGGTGTATAAAAACTAAAACATAGGCAGGGTCAGTTCATGGGGGATCTCATGTGCAGTGCTAAGCAGCGTAGACTCAATCCAACAGGTATTGGAGAAAACAGAATGCTTTGAAAGATGGAATGAGAAGGTGGTTAATATTTGCACATGCAGTGTCAAGAAATGATCTCTTCTTTCCTATACCTTCACAGTACTTTATACCTCTCATATTATTTATTATATATTGCAGTGTAATTAAAACTGGATCCATACTAAATACCTCTAGGATCATAAGCTTCTAATAGGCAACAAACCTGATTGTTCAATCTTTGGATCCTCCGTAATGCACAGAATAGACTGTACTTTGTACCCAACTATGTGCAGTAAGTCCTTGTTAAATTGAGTAGAATCGTCTCTATTCCCACTCTTTCATGAGACTTCTCCAAGTCACCTTCCATATGCTCTTGTTTGTTTGTTTTTTTTTTCTTTCAAAATTGTATTTAAATTCAAGTTAGTTCACATATAGTGTAGTATAGTTTCAGGGGTAGAATTTAGTGATTCACCAGTTGCATATAACACCCAGTGCTCATTATATCAAGTGCCCTCATAATGTCCATCACCCAATCACCCCATCCCCCCACCCACCTCTCCTCCAGCAACCCTCACCTTGTGCCCTATAGTTAAGAGTCTCTTATGGTATGCCTCCCTCTCTGTCTTTATCATATTTTATTTTTCCTTCCCTCACCCTATGTTCAACTGTTTTGTTTCTTAAATTCCTCATGAGTGAAGTCATACAGTATTTGTCTTTCTCTGACTTATTTTGCTTAGCATAATATATTCTAGTTCTATCCACATCCTTGCAATGGCAAGATTTCATTCTTTTTGATGGCTGAGTAATATTCCATTGCATACCACTTCTTTATTTATCAGTTGGTGGACATTTGGTCTCTTTCCTTTGTTTTAGCTATTGTGGATAGTGCTGCTATAAACACTGGGATGCAGATGCCCCTTCAAATCACTACTTTTATATCCTTTGGATAAATACCTAGTAGTGCAATTGCTGGATCATAGGGAAGTTCTATTTTTAACTTTTTGAGGAACTTCCACACTGTTTTCCAGAGTAGCTGCACCAGTTTGCATTCCAAACAGTGTAAGAGAGTTACCCCTTCTCTGCATCCTCACCAGACATCTGTTGTTTCCTGAGTTGTTAATTTTAGGTGTTCTGACTGGTGTGAGGTGGTATCTCATTGTGGTTTTGACTTAACGGGCTGAGCACAGGCACACAGTGCTAACATAAGGAATGTTCCACATTTGCAGTAGGATAAGCAAGATTTCCTGGATAATGGTTATCTGACAGTACTGATCCAGCCTCCCAGATTGGGAGACTCCCAAGAACACATTGTTCCCTAACCATGGCCCCTGGAAATCTTCTGGGCTCATAACCGTGGCCACCCCACTGCGGGGTGCTATGTCACTGCCTTCTTAAGAGCCTGGATCATGCCCTGTCACATAAGATTTGGACAGAAGGATGAAAATACAATTTTTCAAAATTTTTTGTTAATTTTAAGGTCTATGAAGAAAATACCAGAATACATATACACTCAATTGCCTTGCTGTTATCCCAGTATAGAATTACTTTGTCATTTTTTAGCTGTTTATTTTTTTAAACTATTTAAGCAATTCACTCTTTATCTTTCTACTGAAAAAACAACCAAAGTTAGGTACCATAAAATAACGCCTAGATATGAGGGGTCAGTCTCCTAGGTCACTCCATTTCAGTACAAGATTGTTTTCTTCTTATAGCAGTCAAGAGAACCTTTTTGGAGAAATTCTACCTTTCTCTGTGCTCCCTCACTAGTGAACTAAGTTTATTCTATATATGAAGAATTACCTTTTCCTGGTGAATTTTCCTGAGCTTTTGACCAGATGACAGAATTCATTCATAAAATAATCTGAATACTCCTTAAAAGGACATTAACAAGTATTCCCACAACACCTGCAGTTCACTTCAACAGACATTTAATGAAGTGCAATACTCCTTCCAAAGGGGCCTTGAGCATCACTCAACTAACAATTATTGACACATTCATCACAAGATGCAACAACATTGTGGAGATGCATAGTTGAATTCCGCTATTTATAGAACACCACTGATCCCATAAAACAGAAGTATAATTTTAGTCTTCACAAGGTGAAAAGTAAATTTGTATAATGGAGGAACTGATTGGATTTTCTCTCCCTGGTTTTCATCATAAGTGCTTTTTCCATCCAGATTAGATTGAGTGACCTTGATGTCCACTGTCACAGCACTTTGTACTTTCCTTCCTGTCACAGGAGTAATTCTACATTTATCGGAAGTTTTCATGACAATGACCAAATCTTTTTTTTTTTTTTTTAGCACATCATCATATGTCAATAACTCAAGCAAGGGTAACATTCAAAATAGTTAGCAATTGGTCTGGCACAGGCATTAATCAACTGCAGTGGATGCTTCCTGGCTTACCACATTGCTATGTAACAGCTGAAAATTAGCTGAGCACCTGGTACAGGGTGGAGAACATAACAGGTCATCAGTAAATAATTGTTAAATGAATAAATAGATGGGTTAACTAACATGCTAGATCAGACCTATTTTTCAGCCAGTTTCAAATATTTCAGTATTTTAATGCTTTCATTATATTCAAATCACTTTATTGAATCCTTACAAAGAAGGTATTCTGTAAATTGTTTAGGGTAATTAATGGGGGAGGAAAAGGGAATAGAAGGGTAAGCAGGAATAGTCTATCTCCTCAAGATCTCTCTAGTATAGCAGATATCTTCTTTAATAATAGTAGCACAAAGTAGAATAAAAAATAGTGGTGATTTAGTTTTGGGGACAACTGAGATTCAAAACTAGATTCACTCAAGTCCAAAGGCGATGTGTTTCCCACTGTATAAAACATGGGAATCCCATAGAACCTGGGTTTGAATCTCAGCTCCAGCATCTCCTGGTTGAGTAGGTAACCCTGGAAATGTCATTAAGCCATTTTCAGTCACAGTTTCCTTATCTTTAAAATGGGGAAGTAGGACCCGCCTCTCAGAGCATGTGTGAGTTTTGAAAATTATTATATTATAGTTAGCACAATGCCTGGTATATAGTAAATGTTCATTAGAGATTAACACTTTTTTTCATATGCAAGTCCAATGTATCTCATGTTAGAATACTGGAATTACAGTGGTAAGAAAAGTATATTATTTAAGGAAAGTGAAATTATTAGTTTTTAAAAATTCACACTAGGTAGGGCCAAACGCTTAGGAATCAGATCCAGAGACAGTTATGCCATGACTTACTAGATGAATTCCGCTATTTATAGAGCATATTATCTTAGAGCATATTATCTAATATATTTAAACCTCCAGTTTCCTCAACTGTACATCAGAGCTACACAGAGCATACAGAATTGTTGTATGGATTCAAATGAAAGAACGTGGTTAACACACAGGAAATGCTTAAAATGTGATTTAAAACATGGGGACTCATAAAGGGCCCTACGTAGAGATGCTAAACTCCTCACTTTCCCTTTTTAAACTGAAAGCCAGATTTAAGAGAATATACTTTCTGCCAACACTTTTTTTAAAATTAAGGTATGTGATGGGATGATCGATAGCATTGGGAAACTTGGAAACAAATGAAATGCTCAGTAAAGGTTGCCAATGCAGAAAAGCTGGACCTGAAAAGGGATGTTTGGAGAAGCTAAGAGTAGTGTTTGCGCAATAGTTGTGCCCTGGTCCCCAGAGTAGGTAGGTCCCCATGATGGGCCTCTGACACTTGAGGAAAGACTTTCCCAGTTGAACTATGGTAGGTATTTATAAACCCTATGTTCCTCTCCCTTTGGCCTTTCACTAAAACTCTGGTTCTTCTATGACAGGCATTCTACTACTATATTATCAGGAGCAACCCACGGCAGGACAGACCTGTGCCTGCATCAAGAAGAGGAAGCTGGAGTGATAGAATAAGCAGTCCTGCCACTTCTCAGAAATACTATCCTTGACAAATTAACCCACCTGTTTAATCCTTTCCTTCATCTGATGTAAAGATGTGAAATGAGAATGTACATGAATATCAGCATATCAACTTTCATTGTACATAGGCTTATAAATATGAAGTTATGCACACACACACACACACACAGAAACCGCACACAGACCATTCCCACCCTACCTCAAGATGTCACTATTGCTCACTTGTGGGTATTTAAAGTTTGAGTGTTCACATTGTTCCATAGCTTCTATTTATTTTCTGTTTGTACTTATTTTGTTTTAAACCACTGTTAATCCTGGGGCGCCTGGGTGGCACAGCGGTTAAGCGTCTGCCTTCGGCTCAGGGCGTGATCCCGGCATTATGGGATCGAGCCCCACATCAGGCTCCTCCGCTAGGAGCCTGCTTCTTCCTCTCCCACTCCCCCTGCTTGTGTTCCCTCTCTTGCTGGCTGTCTCTGTCAACTAAATAAATAAAATCTTAAAAAAAAAAAACACTGTTAATCCCATCATGAAACAATTTAACTCCACATTGCCCATGAAATGTAAAAGAAGTACTACAGTTTATTTTTTCACAAATATGTATGCATGGTTATTTGAATAATGTCACTTCAGAATTAAAATAAATGGAATTTTGAAATAGCCTAACCTGTTTGATAGAAGATCTTTGAAAAAGTAACAACTTCCTGACCTGCCTAACAGGGCTGTGCAACAGGTAATAGAAATGCTTGGTAAACTAAAAATATAATCAAAATGTTATTCACTGGTATATGTTTACTACACAAAACTTTGCTAGACACATTGTTATAAAGGAAGTAAAATGAGCCCAGAGACAAAAATTGAGCACATTTATAAAACCTAAAACAGATTATAAATAAAAAGAACTTTGTGTGAAACAGGAAGAATCAATTGCAGGGTGTGCATGAAGAGCTCTTTCCCGTCTGTTTTTCTGAATGTCTTGGGGCTGGCTCATGATACTGTAGCCCATGATAGCTCATAACCCCTTTCATGTTCTTCAGTGACTGATACCCAAATCTGCCTGGTTGTTTAATCTACTATTTTAAAATATTGGTTCCCCTTCTTTTTCAAATTGAGATATACCTAATTAGGTGTATAGTTCTGTGACTTCTGACGGACGTTAAAGTCACGTAACCACTGCCATAAAATCAAGATAGAGAACTTTTCTTCTCATTTTAAAAGTTCTCTCATATTTCTTTGTGATCCATCCCCTGTCCCAACCTCTAGCCTCTGGCAACCACTGATATGATTTCTGTCTCTAAAGTTTTTTCTTTTTCTACAATGTTGTAGTAATAGAATCATACAATATGTAGTTTCCAAGTCTAGCTTCCTTCAGTTAGCAGAATGCATTTGAGATTCATCCATGTTGTCACACGCCTCACTAGTTTGTTCATTTACGTTGCAGAAAAGTGTTCCACTGTGTAGATGTAGCAGATTGTTTATCCATTATTTACCTGGTGGACATTTGGGTTGTTTCCAGTTTTTGATGATTATGTATAAAGCTATTAAAAACATTTGTGTACAGATGTGTGAAGATACAATTTTTCATTTCTTTTAGATAAATGCCTGAGTGAAATTGCTGAGTTATATGGTAAATTTGTGTTTAACTTGCTAAGAAACTGCCGAACTGTTTTCCAGCGACTGTACCATTTTGCATTCCCATCAGCAGTGCATGCGTTCTGATTACTTTGCATCCTCATCAATATTTCATATTATCATTTGTGATTTTTGTTATTTTTGAGTCATTTTCATTGTGGTTTTAATTTTCTTTTACATTTTATCTCAAAATATTTCAAGTTTTGATAGATTTCTCTATAGATCTGAGGTTTGAATTCAGTTTCAAATATCAGTATTGCAAAAATTGTGGTGGATTTAATAGGTTCCTTCTTCCAGTTAACGTACTTCTCTTTTTCCAATGATCAAGTTTTGCGTTCTGCTTGCTTTATGCCATTATGGTTTTTGCCCACTAGATGGCAACTGCTCAACTGTCTGGAACTGCTGTGAAGCTAAAAGAAGAAAATTGTTGGATAATAAAAGGATAAAAGTTAGGCTATGAATTGTGAAGTGCTACTTTACTCCTTGATTGTAAAAAAAAAATGAATGAATGAATGAATGAATGAATGAATGAATGAATTACAAGACTCCACTGACTGCCAAGTTCATTACAACCTGATGTGTGTGCTTCCCAAATCATTTCAATCTAAGTATGAACTACCAAATGTGGATGGAACACAGCATATAAAAATACAAAACAAAGTATATTTTAAACATAAATCATTGGAATATGGTAACCAAAAATATTGTAGCAAATCATTCTGAAAAGATCTAATTTCATCAGACATTATATGCTTTTCAAGATTATCCTATGAAATAGAGATTTATGTTTTAAGACACCAAACTGATACATTTTCTAGAATATCTGTAGATAAACTAAGAACTTAATTTTCCTTCTTGGTGCTGTTATTTTAGTACCTTATAGGTCCCTTCTCTAAACTCATTTTATTAATATTAATCAAATATTTGTTAAGTTCCTATTATGTCTCAAACTTTGTGCTAGGCATTAGGAATACTAAGAGGAATAAGACTTAAAAAATATTTATTTGAGAGAAAGAGACAGAGAGAGTGAGCAGAGGGATAGGGAAACAAACAGACTCCCCGCTGAGCAGGGAGTCTGATGTGGAGCTCAGTCCCAGGACCCTGAGATCATGAGCTGAGCCAAAATCAAGAATTGGATGCTTAATCCACTGAGCCACCCAGACGGCCCAAGAGGAATAAGACTTAATATACTTAATACATGGTAGCAATTGTCCTTTAAGTATCAGGACTTATTTTAAGACATTTATAAGTATTACCTTATTTAACCCTTATTGCTGTAGGCTTATGAGGCAATGCCCCTATTTTACAAATGTGGAGACTGAGACTCTGTACCAACTGAGGTAACTATGATCTTGACAAAAATGATATCAAGGTGTAGTTAGGTGAACAATAAACTAGATATGTTATTCAAGCATCACTCTTTGCAGCTGCGTGGCATGGAAGCAAACAAAATATTTCCTAGTTGGACAAATTCCAGCAGCTGAGAGCTCCAAGCCTACCCTCACAACTTCTATAGTGATCACAGAGCAGAGGTATCAGAGGGAAGGGTCTAAGACAGAAGCTGGATAGAGGACAGACAAGGATGCAAGAGACAGACCTGAAGTACCAGTAGGAGTCAATATGGAGCCAAGTCATTAGGCTCCATCCATGCCAAAAGAAGATGACGGGAATACCACCAGCCACAATCTCTAGTTATGGATATGAGTATGATCCCTAGAAACCAAGGCAAGAAATACTTCTGTGGATATCAGCAAAGCCCCAGAGATCAGACACCCAAATCTAGTTCAGATGCTCACTCCCATATCTATTAGGCTATATAAACTTTCTTCCACTCCCAAATATCATCCTCAGGGGATTAGGAGGGAAAGAGAAAAATTTTTGATAGGGGAAAAATATAATTTTATTTAATATTTATCTCAAATGATAAGGTTTTAAATACATCACCACACACATTTAGGTTCTTAATCTTTCAGGAGCCAAAGATAACTTTGGGGATGTCTTAAAAGTTATGAACATTCACTCCCACTAACTTCCCCACCACAGACACACACACAGACACACACACACGCACACACACACACACCACACAAATATTTTTTTTAATTTGCATATATGTCCAGAGCATTTAGAGAAAAATTGAGGCTAGTCAGCAACTCTCTGAGGATCCATAGATCCCAGGTTAAGAAATTGGAATGGTGAAAATGGTACTAAAACTTGAGCTTTGACTCAGTCATTCATCATCCATGTGACCTCGGATAAATCAACTCTTCTCTCTGAATTTCAGTTTTCTTACTGCATTTGTTGAATGACTACTAAGTGGAGGGATGGGATAGGGATGGCTATATAATCTTTTTTAACATAGCTTGTATACAAATTTTTATACAAAGTTCTACAGTATATGAATCTACTTACAGTCCTTTGTGGTTCTGTGTAATTATTTCAAATCTGTAACCAGCAGTTTCTAAGTGTCAGTTTAAGGGTCCCCATTCTTCTCCAACCCACTAGCATCAGCATACCTCTGAGGCAGTCCTCATCCTCACATATGAGGAGCTGCAGTAACATTCTGTTACCCTGCTGTTGCAATCCTTACTCATTCCTATGCATGAAGTACACCATTCTCAACCGACTACTTCCTGTAATTCTCCTGTTGAAAACTCTACTAAGGCTCTCAGCCTCACAAGAGATCAAAATGAAAACCTGAGTCAAAAAAATTTTTTTAAATCAATTTATCTTACCTTGCTTAATCATTCTTGCATCCTCAGCTTCTATCAATTAAATCTTACCACTAAGAGGAAGCTCTCAGGAGGAAAGATAGTCATGATTGAAGTCCTTGGCTCAACCACTTCCTAGCTGCTTTCATCTCGAGGCAAAAACACTTATTCTATCAAGGCCTTAATTTTCTCAACTCTTTAATGAAGTAATTGGGCTAGACAATTTCCAATATCCCTTAAAGGTCTGATACTCTCTGGCTTCATGACACTATGCCCCTCAAATGCTATATTCATTCTACTTGAGTCCTTGTTCCCTCTGTGCTCTCCTTCTCAGTGTTCTTTCTACCACAGTAAACATTTTGTGTTCTCCAAGGTTCAACTTAGGTACTTCATAATCCATGAAATCTTCCCAAATTTCTGAACCTTGGAGAAGGGTTTCCTTTTTTGAGTTTTCAAGTCATCTAAATTCTGTACTAATCAATCAGAGCATCGTACACTGGTATAATACTATAGCTTTAATAGGATTTCACTTATATTATTTCATTGGAGCCTTTCATAAGCCTGATAAATTAATTACTATTCATTCTCAAACTCAGAGAAGCTAAGTGATCAGCCTAGAAGTGAAACCTGATTTCTATTTCAAAGTTTTCCCTCCATATTCAACATGTCACATAATTATCTGTATCTATAATGTTTCACATATACAGATATAATTTAATTCAGTAAACATGCATTAAGCCCACACTTTGTACAATCCATTTGAGTACATGCTATGGCTAGGGTGGGTAGGCAACGAGTGGCATTTTCTACTTGAAAAGACTTTCATCACCCTTTTATATCCTGGTAAATCTTAAAGCACATATTAAAGTACAATATTATCAAGCATGGATAAGAAGAACATTGTGGAGTCAGAAGTACCTAAATTTTCTTCCTTCCTTTCTCCCTCCCTCCCTTTTACATTTTGTTAGGGAAAATGTAAGTTATATCAAGAGAAGAAGAGAACATGGTACTATACACCACCAATATACCTTCACCTGGCTTCAACAATGATCACCTCACAATCAAAATTACTAAATCTACACTCCTAACCACTCTCTCAGATTATTTTGAAGCAAAGTCAGGCATCATTTCACTTTATTGATAAACATTTTGGTGAGAAGATTTAAATAGCAGGACTCTCTCTTTTTAACATGACTCTAGTACCAACAAAAATTCTTTAATGTCATCAAATAACTAGTCAGGATTTAAATCTTTCTAATTATGTAATGTTCTGTAAAAGTTTGTTAAATTAGAATTCAAAACAAGTTTATACACACATTTCATGTCTCCTAAGTCTCTTCTAATCTTTAGGATCTCTCTCTTCCCCAACTCCTTGCAAGTTATTTGTTGGGGGAAAAAAATAACAGATTGTTTGTCCCGTAGATCTTTCTACAGGCTGGATTTTCTTGTTGTATGTATCGTCTCATGCTTTTCCCCCTGTATCTCCTATGAAATGAGAACTGAATCTAGAGACTTGGTCATACTCAAGTTCTATATTTTGAGCAAGACCATTTCACAAATGCTGAGGTATATTTCCGTCAGATGCCATATGATGTCTGTCTGTCTTTTTATGATATTGCATCCATTGACAAATATTATCTAGATCTATTACTTTCATACGATGATACTATACCATTCCTTCCTATTTTATTAGGTAGAATATTACTATAAAGAGACACTTCTTTCAACTATTTGCTTACTTAAATTTCAGTTTATATAGAACAGGATAAGTGTTTCTTACACTTTATTTACCAGTTTTCATGATAATGAATGGATTCCCTAAGCACCCCACAAAGCTGGTAATGAGGTAATTTTTAAACAATATTATTCTGAAATCATGGATTTCCACACATTTGCTGTGTTTTAATTCATTTCAATTAGCATCCTTGTCAATGCTCAGATTGTCGCATTTTGCCCCATGCTTCTGACCTATAACACTTCATACCTTGATAGAGAGCTTACTTGCTTTCTAACGTAAGATATCCCAGGTTCATATCTCCTACCTCAGACCTAGAATCAAATTTGTCTTCAAAAAATGAGTTTTTTTCAGGGCGCCTGGGTGGCTCAGATTAAGCATCTGCCTTTGGCTCAGGGCGTGATCCTGGCATTCTGGAATCGAGCCCTGCATCAGGCTCCTCACTGGGAGCCTGCTTCTTCCTCTCTCACTCCCCCTGCTTGTGTTCCCTCTCTCACTGGCTGTCTCTCTCTCTGTCAAATAAATAAATAAAATCTTTTAAAAAATAAAAATAAGGTTTTTTTCAAGAAGCCCTGGCTTTAAAAAAAAAAAAAAAGGATGGGGGAAATGGTTTTTAGAAACCACACTCAAGGCACCCGGGGTGTTCATAACTATTTAGCTCTCGTTGCTCCTAGGCCTTTTGAATGAACAGAACTAAGAAATATTATATTTTTAAAGATAAAATACATCATGGAACTGTTAATTCAATTTTCACTTAATTTTATCAATCTTACAAGAACCTGGGTTCTTATCCCAGCTCTTCTAGTCACCTGTAGAACAAATGATATAATCTGCAACAATTTTCAACCCTCAATTATGTATCTTAAAAATGAGATTAATAAAAACATCTGTACACTGAGCATTAAAAAAAAAGTGGTATTTGGTTTATCCGATCACATAGAAATACTATATACCACACAGCACTGGCATATCTGGGACTCACCATTTGGATTTATTATATGTAAAAGTGAAAAATGAAAGCCAGAAAATCTCCAACTCACAGCGGGGCACTCCATAAGTTACTAATTAAATACAGTAAGACAGGTCCTCTATAAATTATAGGATAATTGGGTGGTTAATCACAAGCTTCTAAGGCAGAGCACTGAGCTCCCTTAATTCTGTTTTGCCTTCCTTCCAATCACATAAACACTGTTGTGCCAAGTAAAACATCACCTGCAATGTCAGGCCCTCTCCATGTGGGATCTGAATGAAGCTCTACTGAGCTAGAGACAATGCCCTCTGAGGCATTCCTCCCTTGGATTGGGCTGCCTCAACAAAATATTTCCATTTCAGTGGCAAAAGGACAGAGATACAGAAAATCCTCAAAAGAACTACTGCAGCCACAGAGTTAACTGGCATTATAGATCTCACTGGGACACCACCTCCCTACATTCAGAAAGATAGGCAAAGCTTCTCTCTTTGTTCAGACCTTCCCTTAATTAGGGCTCAGGGAGCCAGGAAAATTCTCTGAAGTAAGTCTTGGCACTGCTTTGGCTTTTGAAGAGTAATAGCTTTGGTGGGAAAGAGATGTTTAAAAAATCCAAATCTCTTAACTAGGAACCCAAACCAATCTAATCAAAGTGACTGAGCAATGGGGTACTCTCTAATGAGACTTGAGGAACCAACACAGGAGCAACAATTATTTTTTCTTCCCTCTGGGTGACACAAGGCTGCCTTAAGCGTGACCCACACTCACTTGTGCCCAGTACCACAGGACCCCCTTTCTAGATTTATTCTCTGCAAGCCTCTCTGGTGAATTTCCCTTGGATGGGTTCTTCCACTTCCCATCGCATCTGCATTAGCTTCCACTATTCTCTTTTCCTCTACTTAGTCTCTCACCTGGGTTTTTTCAGATTCCCATGGTTTGATTTTTTTTTTCTTACTTGTGTCCCGCTTTAGCCAAAGCCACTTATTTGTTCTATATCTCTGTACCTTTGTGCATGCTGTTCCTTCTGCATAGAAAGCCTTTCCTTCTCTAAATACTTGTTCCTTCTAAATGTCCATAGCTCCTCTATAAAGTTCTTCTGAACTCCTCTCTACTCCATCTCTGCCATGAGAAATGCTCATTCCCTCTGTTCCGTCTCTTTACCTAATACATACCTCTATCATCTTCTTAGTATGGCTATTATGCCTCTCTATGTATGTTTCCTCTATAGCATTCTGAGCCTCATGAGTAAAACAAATGTGCTAATTTATTTTTCTTCCCCCAATTCCTATTTTAGCTCCTATTACATCAAAGGACATTCATGAATATTTGAGGGCTTCTTGCTAATGGGAGATACATTATGGAACACCCAGTAAACGAGTAGAGGCACAAAGTTCTGTGGGAATATAAAAAAGGGAGAAACTACCTACAAGATACAAGACACTAACTTCCCGACCTCCAGGTCACATGGATGAGGTGGCCAGTTAGTAGAAGAGTAACATGTAAAAAGGCCACAAATAAGTGGGATCTTTCCCTATTACGTTTGTCACTTTCTCTACTTATATTCAGAGAACACACACCATCCCATCTAACCTATAATCCAACCTAAATATTCCCCCACATTACTTGAAACATTAAGTGGTCAAAAGCTATATACTTAATAAATGTATTTAAGAAGCTGTGTGCCACTTTCAGAAATGTCCTCTCTCACTGTGATCTAATAATAGCAATAGAATCATACTATACTTGCATATGATCCTGGGTTGTTCTCCAAATACATTTCCATATATTCTAATACATTTTCTCTCCTTCATTTGTACTACTTGTATTAGTAAGTAATTATATAGTTATCATATGTCTATTCACATATATAAAATTTCTCCCTCCACTATATAAGCATAGCCACTATATAAATTTGTAAGTATGTGTTGTATACTAAATAATATAGCTATGATGTGATTATGTGATTATTTGACTATCTTCCCTACTGCTGTGCAAGTTCCATGAGGAATAGAAAGTTGTCATTGTTATGGTCAAAATTTCTGCTTTTCAATCATCCAATAGAGTCCCACAGAAGGTCATCCCACAATAAATGGGTTGAATCATTGAGTAAATATATCAATCTTCTAAGATCTGAACTACCTGGGTTTCCTTACATTGTGATCCTTTCCCAGTCTTGCTACTGACAGACCTCATGGTGACTCAGGGCAGCTCCATTTTTGCTCATTGGGAGAAGAAATGAAGATGGTGTTATCAAATTGGCATTTTTAAAATCCAAAATAACGAAACCCTATGGCTACTGTAAAGAATCACCCATAAGATGCTGCAGGAGAGTGAAACAAAGAAAGACATACGAAAGAACAATAATCTCAACACAACACTTTGCAAATCAATTCTCTATGCCCTTGTTTCTCACCTTTCCTGTTAGGTGGAGTCTAGACCACAGCCTTTTCATGATGATTGTTGAACAGGCATGTTCTGACACTCTCTTGCTTTTCTTGGAAGTTCTGACAAGACTGCTAAGAGATATCCAGCCTTAGGTTTCACCCAATCTCCAGGCTTTCTTATTATTGTGGCTGTCACAATCTTTCTCTACCCAAAGTTACACAAAGTTTTCAAAACCTCCCTTAAGTGTCACTTACTTCTTTGAAATCTGTTTAATATCAAGGATATGGTTGATTAAACATTTTACAAGGCTTTATTTTCAATCTCCTATCAACATCTCAGATCCAGAGGAAAGATGTTTTTTAGATTTTTTCTTTTACTTCATACATTCCCCCCTTCTCAATTTCACCAAACTGTACCATAAAATGCTAAATCCAAAGGTCTCCAGGAAACATTCACATGATAGTTTTCTCCTGCCCAGGTTTCTCTACCTTATTTCCATCCACCTGTTTTCTAACTTTGGCTCTATATTCATTTTTTTTTAATTTTAAAAAACAGTAATAAACAATACCCCCAAATCAGTGTCTAAGTGAACACTGGATAATAATACTCACCATTTATACTGTGCTTTATAGAAAGCTCTTTCACACATCTTGTCTGAATCTTAGCATGCTTTTATAGGATAAATCAGGCATAAAATAGACAGCCAATCAATACCACACTATCTAGTCTGATGAGGTGAATGTATTACTGTCACCAGAAAGACAGGTCTTACCTTATGTGTAGGGGAGACTTAGATTTACAAAGCTGCATATACAAAGTTGAAAGAGCAAGAACCACTCCATGGCAACAGAAAGAGCTATAGTCATTTAGCTGTAGAAGAGTAACATGGCTGCTTCAACAATCAAACTCTCTCTTCCTCTCCCATAATTATGTGTATTCAATGTAAATATAGATATATAGGTGTGTGTAGTTTTAAAATATATAGCATACATGAGAAAATATTTTAAAGGTAGCATTTCAAAATGTAATGTTCTGAGCCTCTGAAATAGCTAGTTATACAATTTAAAGCTGTCCAGTTAAAATTTACATGTATAATTAAGGAAGTTCAAAGCATAATTTAATAAAGCATTACTCTATACTTGACCCTTTTAAAAATGACAAATGAGATGAGACTCAAACCCTCATTTTGCATATAACAATGCTGAGGCTAGGAATGATGTCCCAGGTCACAGAACTGCCAAGTGAAGGGTCTAGATCTAGAAACCATCTCTTCTCTCGGTCCAATACTGTCTGTACTGTCTCTGACAAGGTATAATAGACTATTATGATAGGTGGTCCAAAAACATTTTTGATATTTGCTGTTTGTCTAATTTATGGGTTCAGTCTCTTTTTTCTAGATGATATGACTATACTGAGCCAAGAGAGAAAGTTATTTTTTACAAATAGATTTTAACAATTTTATACACAGAACATATTTTTGGGTTATTTTCACTAACCTAAAAAAAATTTCTAACTTTAGTGAGGGATAAAAATGCCATGGTTGGAAAGATTAAAATTTTTATAAATAGGAAAGTCCCTATTGATCATACATGACTTCCCAAGAATACTGTTGCCACCACATGGGGGTGTAGTGTTCTTAGTATGCACTTTGCTGGAATTCTGAGCAGCTCAGATGAGCAAGTCTGAGAGTAGCAGGGAAACCTGAATTTAATTGGCAAAGACAAAGCAGTTTGTCTTATCTGCGCTAAGTGCAAGGCCCAGGAATAGGAATGAAGTCCTAATTTACCTTCAAAGTGTCTCCAATATGAAATTATCTTCACAATGTTAATATGCCAGAATTGTTCAGTCTCAGAAAACACTTTATTCTATATGTGACTTACCTGTGATGGGGCAGCAATTTCATTGAAAGCAGTCATATTAGTAGTATATCCCATGCTAACTTCTCTAGTCTAAGAAGGTGATTAGAAAATTATTAAGCAATAGTTACTTTTATTGTTGGAATTAGTGTGAGATAATTGACCATGATGGGAGATGTGTCCCCCAGCTGAAAGCACATCATAGGAGCCAAGGTCAATTATCTTATATTAATGTCCACAGTGAAAAGAGATTTTACTTATTTATTTAAGAGAGAGAGAAAAAACAAGTGGAGGTAGAGGCAAAGGGGCAAGTAGACTCCCCCGCTAAGTGGGGAGCCCAACATGACCTAAGCTGAAGTCAGACACTTAAACGACTGAGCCACCCAGATGCCCCAAAGAATCATTATTAACTCTCCATAACTTAGGTACATCTTAATGTTTGGGGATGGGGGAGCAAAGCTTCATTTTAGCAGAAAGCATAAGTGCTGCAATCAGGCAAACTGAAGTCTGAATCCTAAGAATCCCAGGTTTACCAAGTACTAATTGTGCACCTTAGCTGCATATAGTCTATAGGGTCAAAGGAAACAAAAACCAATTCAGATGGGATCCTGAAGCTAATTTAGTGAAAGAAGGTACAGGCAGTGTTAAAGGAACCAACAAGGAATATGAGGCAGTCAGGACTCAAGAGCAAGGGTAAGATACCTTTACTGTGCCTTTAGCTTAGGGCAAGGGGGAAAAATAGAGAACTAAAGTCTGATAAGAGCTGGAGCCTTCAAAGAAGTGTTTGCTGCCTGGCAGGAGCTAAATCACTAGTGAACAAATACCACCATGCTATAGCAGGAAATGAAGGCACTAGTCTTTTTCCCCTCTGGCCTGCTGATTTCTTTCAGGGCCACCCTTTGTCCAAACCCAGTGAAAAACAAGCCAGCAAGTTGGGTCGTGATCCCAGCGTTCTGGGATCGAGTCCCACATAGGGCTACTTGCTCAGTGGGGAGCCTACTTCTTCCTCTACCTACCACTCTCCCTGCTTGTGTGCTCTCTCTGAGATAGATGATAGATAGATAGATAAAATCTTTATAAAAACAAAACAGCAAGGAAGCCCTAGATGGACCAGACAATAATAGTCAACCCACTGAAAAGGACAGAGGAGAGTGGATAATTGTTCTAGGTTGGGATACAAATAGACAAAAGCAGCTTATCCTCATTCATAACAAAGAATTGAACAAACCCTTTCCAAATAAAATAAACATAAAGATTAAATGAAATATATGCAGATGCATAATGCAGTGCACCTCCCATAACAGATGCTGGATAAACAGTAGCTGGCTCTTACCTTATTTTTAACAGTAACTCATCATTGTGAAGGTGAGTGTACATTCTCTATTAAAATCCAACAACTATCCAACAAGGTTTACCCCTCAAGAAGCTGTTTTATTTCTTCTTATAGAAAGCCGTTCTGGTTTCTTTACAAAATAGGGAGACCATGAACAGAAAGATGAAAGCACTAGGAAGATAAGTTCTCTAATGCTATAAACCATATGCATCTTTCAGCTCTGATAGGAGGGCCTTGCAAAAACAGTTATATCTTTCTGACCAGCACAATTCTGCCCAAGAGCACATGAAGTAGACAGTGATGGAAACTCAGGGTTCTACACATTTTGTACCCTATACTCTACCACTTACCTATGAAAGGACAATTCCAATAGAAAGAAAAAGCTTGCCTTTCTGAGGATACAGGTGTACTTTTAGCCTGTACATTTAAAATTATTAGTAAGCATCAAAGGCACTGAAGTTTGGTGGAGCACCCTTGCCTTTGCAGAGCGCCCACGCTACACAGGCCTGCACTCCACTCCAGGCTCTCTCTGCTACTTCTCCAGGTTTTACTGTCTTTAAGGCATGTTTCTACCTGAAGATTTGTTTGTTTATGTCTTTGCTTATGAGAGCAAGGACCTAGGCTATCCTGTTCTCCTTTATGCCTAGTAATATCTAGAACAGAGTCTGAGAATAGATACTAAATAAGCTACCACTTACACAGAAAAGCATGTACATAAAAGTGGTTGATGTCTGAATTACGTTTCATGCTATATCCAAGCCACTTTGAAAACAGGCAACCCAATGTGGTGGCAGTTATTGCCGTTGTTTTCATTATTATTGCTACTATTAAGAATGATGCTAAATGAGGTGCACAGGGTAAATATTATGGCAATGGCACCTATTTTCCAATGACTGAGTCTTGGTCATATGTGCCTGTACTTAGAGCAAGACTGTCAGTCTTTGTATTCAGCCTGTGACTACTGCCAACTTTATGTTTGCAGTGACACTGCCAGACAGATTGTGTAGCTTGGAATGATACCTCTCAAATAGTAGTGGCAATAACATCCCAGATTTTAGGAAAAATGCCACATGCCAAATGCCAAGTGCTAAACAAATAATAAAAATGAAATCTACATATTCTTCTGTAAAGATGAAGTGGAGGTGCTTTTCCCAATCCTTCCTACTAAGTGCAACTAGAAACCCTGGGCATTATGCAGAGAACAAACCTGAGAAGACTCTAAAAGGTGGAGAAAAACAAGCCGACCACCTAGACACCTAGGGACTAGAGGAGTAACACGGTGCTGTGTTCCTTACCCTTTCTTTTTGCTTCATCTATTCCAGAGTTAAAACTGAAAAAGCCAGAAACCCAGAGATGTCGACAGGCACACACAAAAAAATTGAACAAATACCTTTTCTCTCTAGTCAAAAGACCAAGAAAAGGGCAATCCAGAAAGGCAGAAAAATTTTAGATTATAATTTCTTTCCTCTTACCAAGCAACACACACACAAAAAACTATGGCCTAATCCCACCCATACCAAAAAAGGTCAACTTGAGAGCCTAGATTTCCACCCTTGTCAGCTGATAATGAGGTTCCCCCACATCCCTGATGAGATGGTGTCAGAAGTAGCCTAGTAGGGATCTAGTACTTTCATCCATACTGGACAATAATTAAACTATCTCCATCAAGAGCTGTGTCAATAGAGACCATTTGAGGAGCTTGGGCCTCCACTCCTACCTGGCTATAATAAGGCACCCCTACTTCTCCCCAGGGAGGTACCATCAGAGGAGGACTGCTAGAGAGTCAAGACTTTCACCGCCATCATCCAATAGTAGTAAGATCATACCGTCCTACCTCCATCCACCATGATGTCTCTAGGAGCCACGTACAGAGAGGTAGCAGAAGGGAGGTATCAATGGAAGCCTAGTGAAGAGCTGAAACTTCCACTTCCACTTCCACTCAGCAATAAAAGAAGCCTTGTCTCCTTCATGTCAACAGAGGCTGGGTTGGGAAACCTAGACTTCAGTCCCCACTCATCCCTCCCTTCTTCCTACCTCAAAATGTTCAGGATCCATAGAAAAACATCATACCAAGAACCAGGGAGATCTAAAGCTGGAAACAAACAAACATAGATTCAACACCACAATGACAGAGATGTTAAAATAATCCTACAAAGATTTAAAGTACCCATCATAAAAATGCTTCAATTATGCTTTAGTTATAAACATATTTGAAATGGAAACATAGAAGGTCTCAGCAAAGAAACAAAAAGTCAACAACAACTACAACAAAAATAGAAGATATCAAGAATAATCAAATTGAAATTTTAGAACTGAAAAATACAGTAACTGAAATAAAAATATCAATAGCTGGGTTCAATAAAAGAATGGAAGGGATAGAGGAAAAAATCAGTGAGCAGGAAGATAAAACAATATAAATTAGAATAAATTACCACCCTCTTCCAAAAATAGAAAAGAGCCTCAAAGATCTGTGGGACTATAACAAACTATCTAATAGTTGTATCATCAGAGTCCCAGAAGGAGAAGAGAAAGAGGGTAGATCTGGAAAAGCACTCAAAGAAATAATGGCTGAAAACTTCCCAAATTTGGCACAGGCACACATACACACCCCTACAAATTGAAGATGCTAAGCAAAGCCCAAACAGGGTAGATTCAAAGAAATCTACACTAAGACACATAGCCACTCTTATGAAAACCAAAGGCAAAAAAAAATTTGTAAAAGCAGCCAAAATGAAATGACATTTTACCTACAGGGAAAAATCTATTTGAATGACAGTGGATTTCTCATAGAAATCTTTCTGGAGGCCATAAAAGAGCAACACAACATTTTTCAAGCTCTGAAAGAAAAGAGCTGTCAATCCAGAATACTGTACCCATAAAAATTCTTCAGAAATGAAGGGAAAAATCAAGACATTCTCAGATAAAACTAAAAAAAACCTTGTCACCAGCAGACTTACCTTAAAAATAGAAAAACAAAAAACAAAATCTAAAGATTTAAACAGAAAAGAAATGATAACAAAAAGAAGAAATAACACGGTTACAAAAAAAATAGGGGTAAATACAGACTTTCCTTGTTAAGTTTTCTAAATTATGTTTGATGATGGAAACAAGAATTATAATACATCTGATGTGGTTCTAAGTGAATGTAAAAAATGTTTAAGAAAATCATAATTATATTATTAAAATTATATTAACAGGGGCGAGTAAAGGTATATAAATGGGACTAATGTTTTTACACTTTACTCAAACCGGCCAAAGGATGACATCAAAGCAAGCTGAAGGAAAAAATCAAGAACAGAAATCAATTAAATTCAAAACAGAAAATCAATAGATAAAATCAATGAAAGATCTGGTTGCTTGAAAAAATAACAAAGTTAATAAATCTCTAGCAAGTAACACAAAGAAAAAGGAAAGAAGGTATAAATTATCAATATCAGAAATGAAATAGGAGTTATTGCTACAGAACTTACAGACATTAAAAGAATAATAAATGAATACTAAAAACAGCTTTAGACACTGAAATTTGACAGCTTAAACTTGAGAAATGGACTTCTTCAAAAAACACAAATTGCTGCAACCAACCAATATGAAACATGAGTATGAATATAGCATATGAAATATGAAATACATATTTTGAATAGCACTGTAACTTTCAAGGGAATTAAATTTATAATTTAAAAAAATTCCCAAAAAAGAAATCTCCAGGTCCAGATTATTTCATTGGAGAATTCTCCCAGATTTTTAAAAAATAAGATGAAGCCCAATTTATACAATTTCTTATGGAAAACTGAAGGAAGGAAACACTTACCAATTCATTTCTAATACTACTCAAATACCTCAGACTGACAATACAAAAACAAAAAGTACAAATCAATATTCATCATGAATATAGACAGGAAAAAAAACCTTTAAAATACTAGCAAATAAAATTCAGCAATGCATATTAGCAATGAACATGGGGACACCAAAACTGAAAAATACAATACCATTTACAACTGAACACATGAAAAAGGAATACTTAGGTGAAAATCTAATAATACACACATAGGACTTACACGATCCAAGTTATAAAACTTTAATGAAAGAAATCAAAGAACTTCTAAGTAAATAGACACGCTGTGTTCCTGAATTGTAAAATTCAAATAGTAAACTATTCTCTCCAAATTTATATACAGGTTTAACATAATTTCTATTAAATTCCCAGCAAGAATTCTGGTAGCTATAGATAATTCTAAAATTGATACGGAAAGACAAAAGAACCACAATAATTAGAACAGTTTCGGAAAATAATAAAGTAAAAGAAACAATTCTATCTGATTTCAAGACCTCTTATATAACTATAGTAATTCAAATGATGTGGGATTCAAAGAAGGATAGACGCATAGATCAATGGAACAGGTAAGACATGCCCAACTGATTTTTGACAAAGGTACAAATATAATTCAAAGAGAAAAGATAGCCCTTTCAACAAATGATACTGGAACAATTATCTACAGGCAAAAAATGAACTTTCATCTAAATCCCATTTTATAAAAATTAACTCAAAATGGATCATGAACTTGAATGTAAAACTTAAAACTATAAAGCTTTAATTTTTTTTTTTTTAATCTTTAGGATCTATTGTTAAGCAAAGAGTTCCTGGACTTGACACCAAAAGTATGTTTGTTAAAACAAAAATTGATAAACTGAATTTCATTAAAATTAAAAACACATGGTCTGCAAAAGACCATATTAAGAAGATGAAAAGATAAGCTACACAATGTGAGAAAATATTTCCAAAGCATAAATGTAACAAGGATTAGTATCTAGAAAATTGAACAATAAATAAAATCAAATTAGAAAATAAGCATAAGATAGGAAGAGACACTTCACCAAAAAGGATATACAGATAGCAAAATAAGTACATAAAAGATGTTCATTATCACTAAGCATTATGGAAACACAAATTAAAACCACAATAACACATTACAACACACAAAATGGTTAAAGTAAAAAGTAGGGACAACATCAAATGCTGATTAGGATGTGGAGAAACTGGATCACTCACATGGCTGGTGGGAATATAAAATGTTTTAACCACTCTGGAAAATAGCTCGGCCGTTTCTCAACAAACTAAAGGTGCAGTTACTGTACAACCCAGCAGTTGTTCTCCTAGACATTTTTTTCCCAGGGAAATGAAAACTTAAGCTCAAATGCCTTTATTTGAAATAACCAAAAATGAAACGGTACAGATATCCGTTGAGTTAATAAACAAACTGCAGTATGTCCATACCATAAAATACTACTCAGCATTAAAAAAGAACTATTGATTCACCCACATAATTTGGATAAAACTCCAGACTATTATGCTAAGTTAAAAAAATAAAATCCCAAAAGGAATGTATGATTTCATGATATTTTAAATTTATTTTTATTTTATTATTTTTTAAGATTTATTGATTTATTTTAGAAAGAGAGAATGGGTAAATGCCTGAGTGGGAAGAAGGGCTAGAGGGAGTGGGACAGAGAATCTCCGGCAGACTTCCCGCTGAGCACAAACCCAGATGTGGGGCTCTGATCTCACAACCCTGAGGTGATGACCTGAGCTGAAATCAAGAGTTGAAGGCTTAACCAACTGAGCCACGCACGCACCCCTCAGGATAGTTTTTAATGACAAAATTATAGAAATGGAGAATGGATTAGTGGTTGCCAGGGTTTGCAATGGGATTAGAGGTGGGGAAGTGAGTGCGGCTATGAAAAACCCACATGTGGAATCCCTGTGAACAAGTATTGTGTCCTAACTAGATTAATGTCAATATTTTGGTTTGACATTGCACTACAGTTTCACAAGACGTAACCACTGGGGGAAACTGGTAAAGGGTACACGTGATCTCTCTAGAGGCATTACTTTTTACAAATGCATATGAATCTACAATTATCTCAAATTAGGAGGTTTTCTTAAAGATTTTATTTATTTGAGAGACAGTGAGTGAGAGAGCAAGCACGAGAGGGGGGAGGGCCAGAGGGAGAAGCAGACTCCCCCTGAGCGGGGACCCTGGCATGGGGCTGGAGCCCGACATGGGGCTTGATCCCTAGACTCTGGGATCATCACCTGAGCCGAAGGCAGACACTTAACTGACTGAACCACCCAGGCGGCCCTCAAAATAGGTTTTATTTATTAAATTAACAATTAGAAAAGGAACTCCTTGCCTGTCATTCTCCAATGTCTACCTCACTCCCCATACCTCTCTCTTGGAGGTGATTCAACTATGAGCTGGTATGTAAGGTGTGTACGAATGTGTGTGAGTGAGTGGAAAAGAGAGGAGAGAGGAGTGAGTGGATGGCACCTCAGTGCAGCTGGTGGCTTTGCCTACCCATGCTGTGTGTCTTTTGGGGGGGGTGGTTATTGGAAAAAGTGTGGTGAGGACGTCTTAAGGTGCAGGTGTTTCTGCCTTCACATAATGACACAGACCTTTGGACACAGGGTATTAAAGGAAGCGAGCACCATTTTATTCAGTCAATCTTTTTTTTTTTTTTCCATGATGTAGAAGAGCATACAAAAACCACAATAGCATGAGGATACTAACAACAGACAACTAGGCATTTACCTAATATCCTATCACTTAAGAGGAAGATGGAGGTTATAAAAAAGAAGAGAAAATATGAGATATTCTGAATAACATTCTCCCCTAAATGACCAAATGCAGATATATGACTGATATGCCTATCATTCATTCACTCATCTAGCCATCATTTCATTTGGTTATTCATTCAAAAATATATACTGCATGCCTATTCTCTGACAGGAATTATGCCAGGCCATGCAGATACAAACTTGGGTAAGACAGAGATTCCTCTCTTTAAGGATCTCAGAATCTAACAGAAGAGGCAGATTTTTTTAAACTGTCAGTTTTAGAGCAATGCAGACATTCTATAATTGAGCTTTGAACAGAGTGTCGTGGGAAGATAGGGTGGAGAACCTAACCTGACTGGGGACAAGTGTGTCGATGCAAGGCTCCTAGAGAACAGGACACCAGAACAGAGCCTGTTTATATTTCCAGTTATTCCTTACCTACCGTGCACTAGTCACTATTCTAGCTTAAGATACAGACAAAAAGCATTGTGGGCATCAAAGACAGAAACAGCATGAGCCAGGCAAACAGCAGCACCTCAAATAAATATTGAGTTGAATTAAATAAAATAGTGATAAAATAATATAAGTTTAATTAAATCCTTCTCATATTATGAAAAAGGGGCTTAAGACTTGGGACTCCAGATAAATGCAGAGTAACTACAAAATAATGAGCGATTCAACTTTATAAGCTCATAAACATACAATGCCACGTCTTGACAAACATGTACTACACGGATTGATACCTAAAATCATAGAGGAGTCAACAACTTACAACATAAAAACAGAAACTAACACTTAATTCTTTTGTATGCACAATAAAATAAAAAAAAGCGCCTCACATTGCTTAGCCTCTTAGGCACAGATTGTGCTGTTCACTAACATGCTCAAATTAGTTATGCAAATCCTGTGCCATATTATGCCTCTCCACCATATGTGACTAGTTACCATAGCAGTCAGCTTAAGTGCATATTTTCCATAGCAACCTAGGAATCTTTACTGCACAGAGACCTAAGTGAGAGGGAATTGAAAGCAGTTCCACAAAGCAATATGAAATATAAATGTTGGCAACGTCCCCTGAATCTTTCTTTAAAACTACATCATTTAGCATTGACTTTTAAATGCCACAGCCTCTGGGAGGTTCTCTTTTAGACTATATCAGCAACTCTTTCCTGTTGGAAATGTGAAACTCTTTGAGAACAGATAACATTTATGATTTGGAGGCATAAAGGGGAGTTTTCCTCTGGGCTTATTCTAGAGAGTGGGTGAATTTTCCTCTGTCTCCTACAGTGCAGGAGAATTACAATGAGGGGTTAAGGCGACTGAGAGGTGCTATCTGAATGCAGTCTGCAAATTAAAGTTCCATACGGTGGTGCGATGTATTTAGCGTTTTCATTGGCTTTCTGGGTTGTTTCAACTTCCTGCCTTGAACTACAAGGCTGGTACCAAACTGAGCTGGAATTTTCCCCTGTCTCGTTGGTGGCTTGAGGGCAGTTGTCCAGTCAGTTACATTAATTTCATCTTTGATATTTCATAGGAAGACTGTTTATCCTTAAAAGGCCTCCAGACTCACTGCATATGTATACAGAGGGAATGTATACATGAGAAACAGGATCCCAGATGCTTCCTTCACTTATTTTAGGCTTAATCCACATACAAAATTAAACATACATACACAGAAATTAGGCCTCAGCAGTGGTCTTGGAATTGGGGATAAATTTACTTGAGGGTAACATTACCAGTGGCATTGTTATTCAGTGCTTATGTGTCAGGCACTGTGCTAGTCCTTTTTTTTTTTTTTTTGAAGATTTTATTTATTTATTTATTTGACAGAGAGAGAGAGAGACAGCCAGCAAGAGAGGGAACACAAGCAGGGGGAGTGGGAGAGGAAGATGCAGGCTCCCAGCGGAGCAGGGAGCCCGATGCGGGGCCCAATCCCAGGACTCTGGGATCATGCCCTGAGCCGATGGCAGACGCTTAATGACTGAGCCACCCAGGTGTCCCATGTGCTAGTCCTTTAGATCCGTTATAATAAATCTTCACGGCAACCCTGTGAGAAATGGTAGACTTTCCTCATTTCCTACAGCAAAGATAATTATCTGTCTCCCAAAGCTACTTGATTAGAAAATAGGAGTAAAAAAGCTAGGTTTAGCTACTCTAAGAACCAAACAATATAGGGAAAAGGAAAAAGAGAGAGAGGTAAGACTTGGAAGAAAGTGTCCAGTATGGGACACAAAGCCACACCCTACAATGACTGGGAATGAGGAGACTGCCAGGGGAGGAAGAGGTAAGGAAACAATCCCAGTCTGGTCTTGGAATGATACAGAATTTATCTTTTTGGGATGTCTTCATTTGAGCCCTGAGGACATGTTTCTCCTGGATTCTTTATATGTCATATATTTAAACCTTTGTGAAGAAACATAACTTCTCTAATGCTGACCACAAACTTAACAGAAAACTTTTTATATTATTTAGGGTTTCGACATCCCGGTGTTACATCTCCCCCTGCACCCACTTCCCATTGGAAAGGGATTGAACTTTTCTTGTCCTTCTATCATTTGGAAATGCAGAGTATGGCTCAATTCAAAAAACAGTAACAGAAAAGAAATCATATTTTACTTATTCCCAAATTATTTGCCTACAAATGTAGTCCTTTAAGAGAAATAGTCTTCTCCATCCCTAAAACATTACTGTGAAAATGATACCACTTAAAACCCCATTGCTTTTTTTTTTTAAGTAAAATAAGCTTATAGAATTTTACATTTGCTTCCTACGTTCCAAGACTCCCCTCAAAGAAAATTTCTCATGGACTGCTCAGCTGGGTGGAAGGGAAGGGTTTTTATTTACTGTAGGCATCCTTATGGGTCAGTTACAGATATGCCCAGCAGTCTCTGGGCCTGCAACTCAGCATGTTGGACACTGGAGGGACAGACTGGTCTAACTGGTGTGACATAAAGGAAGTCACTGTTGGGACCTCAAATCCCTCCTCTTAAATGGGAACTGGAATGGACTAGATGGTAATTCAGACCTGTTCTAGGTCTCTGAATTACAGATACCCAAAGCCACTACAATGATCGATCCAAAACAAAAACCTCACGGTGTCCCTCTCATTCTTAAGGCTGTCAGTGGCTCCACACTGTGTGACCAGATCCTGTCTCCTTAGCATGAGACTTCAGGCCCTCCGTGATCCAGCCCTTCTAGCCTCTCCAGCCTCAAATGCTACCACTCTCTACTCCTTCATGCTCTGAAACACTGAATTAATTGCAATTCCCTTTATACATCATGCTGCTTCTCATCTCTGAACATCTGCTTATATTTGTTCCTCTGCTTAGAAGAACCTACTTTCCTACCCCACCCCCCACCTGCCACATTTGTCTGGCCAACTTCTCTAGTTAGGATTACCACTCCCTCCAGGCAAAGTTAGATACCCCTTCTTGGGTTTCATAATACTTTTACATCATTATTCATCGCATTCACACTGTTGCATTATGATTATAACAATATGGAAGGATGTTATTTTCTTAGGAAAGTCTCTTATGGTAAAAGATCTGCTATGAAAAAAAAAAGATACTTTAAAAAGGCCACTTCCTGTGTAGATGCCTGGCCTGATGGGCTTGTCTCTTGAGAAACAAGGAGAGAAGGGGTTGGATGCAGAAGGAGAAAGGAGAGAGGCCTTTGGAAGGAGAAAAGGAACATGAAGGAACCAGCATAAGAGGCAGAGGTGGAGAAGACATCAGCAAGATATAGGAAAATCCCTCGATCTGAAATGTGTGAACTGCCCTCACTGTAACTATCCAGTTTATCAGCAAAGTTATTCAATTCTCGAATTGTTTGTAGGAAATAAAACGGGTGGGGCAGGGTGTGGGGCGGGGGGGCAAATGGGAAAGGGGCTTTGCTTTACACCTGCACTGACTGGGAGAGAACAGAACAGTGTGTACTTACAGAAACACAAGAGCACTGGAGACAGGAAGAAATACAAGGTAAGTTACAGAAGCTTGCAGAAAATGGGAGGAGAGTTTCTGACTATCCCAGGTTGTGGAACTGTGGTTCAATAAAAGTTTGACAACATCTCCATGGGGAAGAAGTTCTCAGCAATATCTGGGTTACATATTACATGAAATATAATTTCATAGGTCTTCTTCCTCGACCAGCCTAGGGAATCCCTACCTGCTGCATCACCACGGCTATCCCAGTTCCTGGCATACTGAAGATATTCCATAAGCATCAGATAAATCAATATTATTAATATTCTATAGGAATTGCTGGCTTAAAGTTAATTTACAAGAACTGCACCTTGAGAATTTTTGTTTGACCCTAGAGTTAGCTAGAGATACCCTGTTCATTAAGAAAAACGTGAGTTGTAAATTAAGAGCCTAAGCAAAACTAAATTAAGAAGGTCAATTTGCTGAAAAATTCATTTAAGAATTTTAAAAGCCATATATAAATGAGTCTTGTATTATCTGCCATAGTGCTCACATCTATTAGCTGGGAGGAATGCAGTGAATGAGTTACGATGGGAAACTTCCCACACATGACGGGATCTGGAGTTGTTGAACATAGCGCACTGCCCCAAAGTGGGTATGCAAGCCAACAACTTCTTTCACCTTGCACTAAAAGGGCATGGCATTTTTACCCAAGGTATTTTTTTCATGTATCAGGCCCCAGTGTAGCAAATATGTCCATAGGGATGACACTGGAACTGCCTATTAGTTTTTCAGTATAGAGCAAGCAACTTTCAATTTGTCCACCAGGTTGCACCTGTCTGGGGTAAACATAAATGAAAGAGAGAACCCATCTCAACACAATTATACTCTCTCAAAAGCTCTGTATGGTAAACAGTGACATGAGAGAGATCACCAGCTCATTCTGGAGTACAAATATAACACATCTGTGAGCTGTTCCACACGTGTTCTGGAACCTGAAGCAGAGGGAACTTGATTTGATAGTAGGCTGACTTTGATTTATTAAAGGTGTAAAGAAAGTGAGGCTGCCTCCAGAGGAGAAGGGAAAGGGAACACCTGGTACCATTTTATTGTTACCAACTCCATTTATCTGAAAACTAAACTGGTCACTGAAAACCTTAGCACACAAATTGTTAAATACCTTCAACACATACCCAACTGGGCCAAGAACTTGGTAATGGTGCCCAGAGTAAAGATTCCACACTTCCCATATCTCACCAGCATACACAAATACTTTTTTCTTTAAGGGCCTTCAAAACCTAATGAATTTTCTTCTGCTTTTCCTTGTGGCCATCGTTTTGCATTTTCAAAAGAGTCAAAGAATGGTTAAAAATAAAATGGGTCAGTCATTGAGTGGTTAATAATACCAATGGTAGCTGTCATCTTTTTTTTTTTTATCATCTATTGGGTGTGAGGTGCCTTCTACACAAGATCTCTCGTGCTTGCAAGAAAGCTATTCTTATCTCTATTTTCCCAAAAAGGAAACCGAGGTCAATGAAGTGAGGTATCTTCTTTAAGATCACACAGCTAGTAAATAATGAGCTGGAACTGGAACAGACATCTAACAGATATTCTCAACCACCACAGCCAAATTGCCCTGAAGTAAATGAAATAATATACATGAAAGCTCTTTGAGAGCTGTAAATGAAAGGCCAAAATATAACAGAAAGAGAGTTATTTTGAACTTAAATGGCTTGTATACAACCATCATAACCATCCTATCATGATATGGCCCTTGTTAAGTCACGTAGGCTTCCTGAGCTTCAGTTTCTGCATGTGTAAAATAGGGATGCTATTACTTATTAAATTACCTACTTCCTCTTATGTCCTACTCACCTGCAGAATCAGTGCTGAGAGCACATTAGATAATGGATATGCAAGTGATTTGTAAACTGTGAAGCACAATGCAAATATGAGGTGCTCTTATTGGGGCAAAAAAATCATAATAAATTAGGGCACTCAGGGCAACTTAGGTCTTGAAAGAAGACAAAGACTCCCTCTGACGGGTATCTAATCCACTGCCTGCTCTGTGAGGAAACTATTTCATTTGAATTATTTGAGTGCCCCAAAGCAAAGTACTTTTCCCAGGCAGCTGCCCTTTTAATATCAGTGCTAGTGATTGATCTTTCAAAGCAAAAGGACACTCCTGAGGGTGATGGGGAGCCACACGGCATGCTTACCAAGGACCTAGGTCCTGAGTGATTTCCTTTAAGCTTGGAGTAAGGACCAACATTCTATTTCTTTACCCAGACAGAGGTGAGAATGAGCCCAGCATGAAAGGTAACTAATGATACACATTCCTAAGATTTTTATCTCAGGTTTGGGGGGATTCTTTTATGGCACACATCTACAAAAAACCACAAAAACAAACAAACAAACAAACAAACAAACAAACAACCCTGAATTCTAGTCAGTGAACTCCAAATATCAGGTTGACAAAGATGACTGCTACAACAGCCAACCTGCACACTTCTGTCCCAGTCACCTATGATAGTCTGTGGCTTATGAGTATGGGAGACAATGAACATCTTGTTCTAGTCTTAGGTTAATACCTACTAAGCATTTTTTTAAAAGTAGATTCCACACCCAGCACTGAGTTCAACACAAGGCTTGAACTAAGACCTCGAGATTGAGACCTGAGCTGAGATCAAGAGTTGGATGCTTAACAGATGGAGCCACCCAGACACCCCCTTATTAAGCATTTTCTTTTGTTATGGTGATTTGCTAGGGAAAGAGTAGCAAAGCTTCAACTAATAATGGGTTAAGACTATTACACTGGCAAGGAGGTATCCTCACCTTGAATGTCACAGAAAAAATCATCTACTGCACAGATAGGAGGGATTTGCCTTGAACAAGACATTTCTGAAACCAGAGGTAAAGAAGAAGGGGTGAGTGCTATTGCAGGTAAATCTGTAAGCAAATAATTAAGGGGACTATAGGACAGCAGCTGCTGAGATTATTTTTTTTCTCCTTTCAAACAATCATACCAGTAAAAGTATGTACCAATTCTAATATTACTACTAATATATTCCCAGTGCTTCCCTCAATCCTAAGCAGTAGTAAATGCCCAGTGAATGTTTTACACAAGAATAAATCTTTCTAATATGTAAACTGATCCCTTGTATCTCTTAAGCTCTGAAATATTTCTGTACTCTTTCATGATACTTCTCTGAGTTGGGAGAATGACCTCAAGACGCATTGCAGAATCAAAAATTTCCATGTGGAGGATAATGACTAATAGGCATTCTTTCTTCAAGAAATGCTGTACTTATTCATTCAAATAATACTGCTTCCCTTATGCCTAGTACAGTGCCTGGCACCAACATACTCACTAAAGGTTTATTGTTCTGAAATTGCTGTGTCTTGTATAAAGCTAAAGGAATCTTTTTAGGTTTGTGAAGAAAACAAAACCCTCAATGAATGTTTTCCCACAACTTTTGCATTTATTACCTCTAAGCCTTAGGGTTGTCAAATTAACAAATTCATATTCATTTTTTCATGAATATAACCAATAAATATTTATTATACTAGATATATTATATAAATATACTTAAGTACCAGAAACTCAGATATGGATTTACCATAAAGCTAATGAAGGCCCCTCGCCTGCATAAGTCTCTTCCAAAGCCCTGAATTTATTTTGGCAATTATAATATATGTTCACTTTCTTAAAGTTCTGCCTGCTAAATTATAGAAGGTTTGTGTCCCCCAAATTGGGGCTTTCTCTATAAAAACTTTATTATATGTTTTAACCCTATAAGATACATGTTCTAGAGATATGGGACCCGCGAATGATAGAGGTACATGATTTGCCCAAATTCTCATCTTGAGTGGCCAACTGATGAATCAAGCTGAGATCTTTGGCCTCTAAATCCAAGAGGATTTAGATTTTTTTTTAAATTTTATTTATTTATTTATTTATTTATTTATTTATTTATTTGAGAGAGAGAACAAGCAAGGGGAGGGGCAGAGGGAGGGGGAGAAACAGACTATCCACTGAACAGAGAGTCTGATGCGGGGCTCAATCCCAGGACCCCAATATCATGACCTGAGCCAAAGTCAGACCCTTAACCAACTGAGCCACCCAGGCGCCCCAAATCTAAGACTTCTTGATTAAGCCATGATGCTTCCTCTCAGAGATGAAGAATACCACCATGTCCATCCTCTCCAGGAAGTCCGTTTTCATCACTGAGATCGACCATCTTTCTCAGAAGTGGTCAGAAACTAATACATTTATTGAGAGCCCTTACTCACCAAGCATTCTACAAGGTGCTCTTATGCATAAGTAAACATACACACTTGCGCGCGCACACACACACACACACACACACACACACACACACGATTTCTTTCAATTCTCCAAACAACCTAGGGAGATTACACAGATAAGAGAAATAAGGCTCTAAAATGGTAACTTGCTGAAGTCTCATAAATAGAAGAGTATGTGGTATTTGATTCTACATCTACTGACTCTGAAGTCTATGACTTTTCCATTGATGAGGCTGTTTTTCCTTCTCGTATCTAATCTTGGCAAAGCAGTCACCTCTTAGAAGCCCCCTCTGTCAGATCTCAGATGATTCCTGGCACTTCCAGTGCATGTCGATACTGGTTTTTCTTCAGCGACACTAAGAAGGAATAAACTATCACCTTGTCCTCTTTAGATTCAAATGTCACGGGTAAGTATTTTAGATATCTCCCATTGCTCAAATAGTCCATCCCCTGAAAAACTGACCTTTCAGTTTTCAGCCTGTATCTCTAGCACTGTTACCATCTCTTAGACGTGGGAGATAATCCTATAAAAACCGCTCCTAGCAATCCAAGCCTGCTGTAATCCCCAGATCCACTCCTCACATCCCAGATAAGACAAACCATCTAAGTTATCCCTTGTCCTGTCAAGGTGCAGACTCTAACAGGAAATCTTGGACAGCTAAGTTGTAGTCTCATTGAGGATGTGAGAAATAGTGACCGCACATGCCCAGATGCAGCCAAATGACATGGCAGCACAGGAACCGAAAGTGGCAGCTTTTCAATCCCACACCTCACAAGTACTCACATAGGGTGTGCCCCAGGACCAGAGGAGGAAACCTGAACAGAGCTGCAGCACCACTGCTGGTGACACAGCCCCCCTACTCTCCGGCCCTGACATCTGGGGACCACTCTGGACCAGAGATTTGTAAATCGGCTACAAGGGTGGTCTCCAGGACCCCTCCCAAGGCGGGGAAGTAATCTCGGAAAAGTCAGAGCCAGGATTGCCAGAGTGGATCAGTCCCTCAGGCTGGGTGTAGGGCCACCTGCCCATCATGGAACAAAAAGCACAAGGATCCCCAGAACATTATACATGTGGTTCAGAAGAAAAATTAAATACAACTGCAATTAAAAGTATTCTACCAGACACTGAAAATACCAGCAGGGCTCTCCTCTGCCTCCTGCTTCTCCTCTTCCCCTAAGATTAAAATCTGAGATATTCAGAACCATTAGCAGGATTCAAGCTGATTTTAATATAAAGAAGCAATATAATATATTCCTTTTTGATAGTCTCCTCATTACAGCCTTAGTACACAATGAACCTTACCTCTGGATGGGAATATAGTCAGCCTCACAACTAGTCCCCTTTTCTAGTTTCCTTCCCCTCCCGTCCATCTTCTATATTGCTGCTGGAGTATTTTTTTTTTCTAAAGTGCACAGGTAACCATCCCTTGCTTCCCTCAGAAGCTCTGTTGGCTCTCTGTTACGTGAAGGATAGAGTACAGAGCCCCCAGCCTCATGGGCAATGCTCTTCATCATCCTCTCCAAATTCCAAACTCACTTTCCAGTGCTTCCCCTGATGCACCTTATACTCCAGCCATACAATATACCTGGTATTTCCAGGACACACTGTATTTTTTATATATAGTGGACTTTGGCTTCTGCTCCTAAAACGAACTATTTTATTTAAAAAAAATTAAAAATATGGGGCACCTGGGTGGCTTAGTTGGTTAAATATCTGACTCTTGATTTTCATTCCGGTCATCATTTTAGGGTCATGATATTGAGCCCCACATTGGGCTCTGCACTAGGCATGAAGCCTGTTTAAAATTCTCTCTCTCCCTCTCCCTTTACCCCTCCCCACCCTTTAAAAAATAAAAATTAATTAATAAAATAAAAAATAAAATGACCTTTCCCATTTTTAAGCATGGAGAACTGCTATTCATCTTTCAGACCCAACTAAAATATCCTTTTTCCCCGTTCCCTCATAATGAATCATTCCCTCTGTTTGACTCCCATGAGATTTGCATATATTACTATGGAAACACTTATTACAATGCATTGAAATTATTTATTCAAATGGGTATCTTCTCTAATGAATTTAGCAAGGGCTGTGTTCTCTCTTCTTCCCCTTTGTATTACTCTGAGAGCTTGGCGTGGAGTAGACAGACTACAAATGTAGGTAGACTATTAAAAAAATTAATGAACAGATGTAATAAAAACATTAGCAAATTAGAAAAAAGAACATTAAATATCACACAGGAAAACATAGTATAAATTAGTACCATATGAGGGTTTTTTTTCATTTTATCTAACTATAATCATTTTTCCGAAGTAATTTCATTTGAGTGCTAAAACATGGTTCTTTTCCATAGTAAAAAAGATGATGAATAACAGTTTTTTTTTTCCAGAGACAGGTGATTTTACTTACTATGAGTTCACGATCCATCAATACTAGAATTCTTACAATACTCTATACCAGGAGTCACCAAATGTTATCTATGAAGTGCAGATAGTATTTTAGGTTTTTCAGGTCCTATGGTCCTTGTCATAACTAATCAACTTTGTCATCACAGGGTGGAAGAAGCCATAGACAATACCTAAGTGAATGGACATGGAGTGTTACAATAAAACTTTATGGGCACTGAAATTTGAATGTTTTATCATTTTCACGTTTCACAAATATTATTCTTTTCTTTATTCTTTTTGAACTTATTTAAAAATGTTGTACAAAAACAAGTCTGGCCCATGGGGTATACTTTCCATACCTATGATTTATACAAATTAAAAACAAAAATGAAACCAAACTTTGGCTCAAGTGCTGGTTTGGGGGAGTTCTTTCTAATATAAAAGATTTTTTATCAGTAGAAATAATAATCCCCTGAGCATTGCAAAGAGTCAGAAACAAGAAATAAAAAGCAAGATGAATGATTTGTCACATTGACTAAAAAGGCCTTAGCAGTTTATCAGGCTTGGTGTATGCACATTGCAGGACAGAAAACAGTGGTAACTTTTCTTTCTCCTTCTCAAACAAGAAAGGCCAAAAGCAGCATGCAGAACGTTACAACAGATTGGACCTGATCAGCCGATGGTGACGGGGTGACTACTGATGAAAAATTCAAAATGTCTCATACAACAGATATAAGGCCCTTGTAACTGAGTGGTTTTTTGGGTGAGAGCTGCTACATCCTGATAACACATTCAATATTTTGTCAAAGCAAAATTATGAGAAGAGATTCATTTTGGAGAATAGTGTGTGTTGTCTTCCAAAAGATGTAGCCCATTCTGCAAGAACTGCGCTGTTGCAGTTCGACATGCAGAAGCCAGATCCAGTCTCTTCTTAGAATCTCCAAAGCGCTTTGGGGGGTAAAGTGCTTTCAATTATTTATTAGTTAATTAAACTCACTAGCTCCTCCTCCCATGCCTAATGGTGCTGAGACAGCATTTTACAAATGATGAAATCAACACATTTATTATCTACAGAAGGTGACTGATAGGATTAGTAAATGATAATAGGAAGGGGGCAAAGTTCTTTTTTAAAGCAGATTAATGAGCGAGGAGTATAAATAATTAATTAGATAGGGACTGTGAAAGTGCCTTAAGTGCAATGAAGCACCAAACTCAATTATTACAGTCCATTTAGTTATTTTCCCAAAATTTACACTCCCCCTAAGTGTTTCTTCTGGAACATTAGGGATCATCTTGATCCCCATTCAATTTTACAAGATGACTGGGAAGTTTAAAGACACTGTCAGGCTGAAATGGCAGGGTCACATTCTGGCTTTCTAGGAACTCTGTGAGGCTAAGATGTTAGGATGGTAGTGCTTCTGAACTACATGACATTTTCTTGTGGAAAGAGGACTGGCACTTGGAAACCTTGACATATATGTCTGGGCTTTTCAGAAACACAAAGAGCATAAAAGAAGTGCTGTCACTACAATTACATTTTCAAGGGGAAAAATGGGTGAAAAGAACTGATATTTGCTCCTTTACCTAAATTTCTCTAACTTGGTTGAGCCATACATCATACTTATAACCATCTTGCGCACTGCGTGTATAGTTATCTCAATTCCTTTGTAAAATAATGAGCCTCTTGATGATACATGTTTCAAAAATACTTTCAATGCATCAGTTTCCTCATCCGGAAAGGGCAGTATGAAAATAGTTCTTTTATTAGGCTGTGGGAAGGTTATTGTAAAACACACATAAAACATTTCTTAGCACCTAACAAGTGTTCAATAAATGTAAGCTCTAATGAAAAGTGTTCAGTATTTGTTGATGTTTATATAATATCAATAATAATGAATTGATGAAAGAAAGAATAAGTGAATTAATGAATTAATAGCATTGTAGTGTCTGGTTATGACAGAGCTTGCAATTTTTCACCCAACTCTTAGCAATCCACTTTAGAATGCCATCATGTCCTTATCATGAGCTACTAGTATTACAGGATTGAAGTTCATCTTCTGTTGTATTGATACTCCACTCCAGCCACACCAAATTGGCATGTTTGCTCCTTGAAGATGCCAGACATGCTCCTGCCTCTAAGCCTTTTCACTTGGTATTCCTTATGCTTTCTTCCAGGGATTACATGGCTTGGTGTCTCACCTCCTTAAAGTATTTATTCAAATGTCACCTCTTCTGAGAAGACTTCCTTGAACCATCCTGCTTAAAAGTGCATGCTACTCACAGGCATGTGCGCACACACACACACACACACACACACACACACACAAAATCTATTCCCATGCACTGCTCTGTTCTCTCCATAGCACATATCATCACCAGTGTAACCAAATACATTGCTTGTTTACTTTTTCTAGGAATAGAAGCTTTATTGTGCCTGGGATTTTTGTTTTGTTCACTGCTTTAGAATAAAAACCCTTAGAATAATGCCTGGTACATAGTAGGTGCTCAATGATATTTGCTAAGTGGATGAACCACACAACTATAACTTTAATATAAAGAACAAAGGTAGCATGGTTCTACTTATTTATTACAAAAATATGAATTACTATGCTCCAGGAATTGGGAAAGGAACCTGAGTGAGTTCCAAAAATGAGTAAGACTCTGTCTGTACAGGGGATGGAGCTAACAAGCTGACATTGTGGGTTTCAACAGCACTCTTCCCTTCTTGCCGGAAACTCAGTTCCTGCTCTGTGCCTCTCTCACCAAAAGCTAATCTAAAATCCTAGCAATCCTAACAGCCAAACACCCTGCAGGCAGAACTGCAGCCTAGCAAGAGAAACACTGACTTCAAGCTGTGCTCTTATCTTGTGCTCACATCTTCACATATTCAGGCAGCTGATAAACATTTAATGAAGGCTGCCAAGGTCCTGGCTCTAGGCTAGGTGCTGTGTGGATCTGGAGGGTTTGAGGAATGGTCATTGACTTCTACAGAAGAAGGTACATTATTAAAAATCGTAACTAGGTAATTAACAAAAAAAGATTCTTAGTAACTATGACATATTTGATTCCAAACAGTATGTACTATGCAATTTATAAGGAAAGAAATAGGAATCTTCTCATCTGGGATGATTTGTGGGAAGAAATTTAGTGAGCAATGTTGGAGGTGTTGTATGCTCTATTCTTGAGTAGCTTGCTTCTGTGGAAATTAGACAGAATAAAGGGAATGCTTAGCCACCAATGCCAAGCAATAAGCCATCATGCTTGGTAACTTCACCTATGTTTTGACATAATCCTTGTGACAGCTCTGCAAACTTGGTCATATTGTTCCCATTTTATGGAAAAACTAAGGCTCAGAGAGGTTCCCTTGGTTACCAAAGGTGCTGCCAAGTGGCCTGCTGCTAATGGCCATGTTCTGAGGCCACATAGGTTTGTATTCAGTTGTGGACTAAATTGTGTGGCTGAGACTTGAGTGTTGCAGGATTCAGAGCTAACAATTACTAAACGCCCACAGTGCATGTGTGGCAGCACACAGGGGCTCTCTTGTCAGCAGGCGGCCTCCCCCTCAACCACTCCTCCCATATTATAGGGATTCAGGCATTTACTCCTCACCAGACACACTGCTTCTATCTAAACTGACCTTGATTGGGAGCTCATGACATTTGGAACCTTTAGAACTGTAAGGAAAAATCAACGTGGGTGTGAGAAATACCCTTTAAAACCTATAAATTAACTTAATCACTTGTTCATCTGTCTCCAACAAGGAACGACCTTTGCTGGGGAGTCATGTGCGCAAGCTCTGTGCAGTCTTAGTGGTCTTTGAACATCCACCGAAGGGCAGTATGACGTGGCACACAGTTCACTGGACTTGAGGCCCAAGGATCAGGAGACCTGAATTTGTATCCCAGCTATATTCACACACGGAAAGTCCTATGACAAGATCCACTGTATTCACATTTCCACAATGAGGAAGTAAAGGTAGACAGAGTGCACTGTCTCTTCCAGTAAGGCCAGAGCTGACAAACTAAACACACTCATGAGGGGAGGGCTTGTGTAAGCCTTAAGGGCCTTGGAACTTCTCCATAGAGCTCTTGACACGCTGAGAAACTAAACTGCTTCTTCTGAAAGAGTCACCATCTCTGAGAAATGTGCTATTTACGAAGCCACCAAAAAAACAAAAGCAATTAAATCCAGGAATGCAGTGAACTGTGATAAAGGTGTGTTCATTGACTCCTGCTGGTGTTTCTATTGCTCTTTCTCTTCTGCCTGTCAGACTCATTTCAGACTCCTATAATTACTGAGGGCATCCATCTCATCCAAAAATATCCTTACAGGTTAGTTTGTTTGGATTAGTAGGTGATTTCAGCAACTTCTGTTCAGCATCTTTATTATTTCAAGCCACATTATAAACCAGCAGGATGTAAAATATATTGGTTCATATAGCGTTTCAATTACTGTCTTTTCCATAGACATACACCCTAATCCACTTGTTCACCTTCTTCTTCAGTCAGTGACAGAATGTTTTCTTTCCCTTCTATTCCCTCTAAATGCTGCTGTGCTACCCTGCCTCACTGATCTCTGCTCTATCCCCTCTTTCCTCTCTCTGCTTCTCCTGCCCCTCCTTGAATCAAGAAAACATTTAATTCTTTGATGCATATAACCTCAATGTTTAGTTTGTGCTTTGGTTTTTGTTTTTGTTGTTCTTGGCCTGCATTCTACTTTAACTTGCACTAACATTCTCAAATAGTTGACTTCCAGAATTCATTCTGCATCTATAGCCTTGTTAAAGCATGAGAGATGGACTAGGAAACCCTCAGAGGCAAAAAATACAAATTCAACCCTAGCACATGACTTGCAGCTCTGGGCTGCCATCCCCAAATGGATGACTGCAATTTCCTCTTCAAATTGTCCTTTAACTCTTCAGTTTGAAAAAGACTATTTCTTCTGAGCTATAACCTCTTTACCTTCATTAACTTTAACATTTATGCTTGAGTTAGTTGAGTCCTATTTTGGGCCCCAGGGAAGGGCCCAGAGATAGGGCTTTATTCTTCCATGCCTGACATGGTAGAGAAATGGATCACAGAGGCACACTACCACCGTCACTGCCACGGTTTAAGGTGCCGTGTCCTCTCATCAGAATACTTCTGTAGCTGCCTCCAGTCTCAATTTCCCTTGGTCCTTCCTCCACAGAGCAGTCAGAGTGACCTTTCTGAAAGTCAATCTCATGTTTCCAGTCCCCTTTTCAAAACCCTTTGACATTTCCCCTTTACTGTACAATAAAATCCAAGCCTGAATGTTCAATGAAGAATGGAAATAGAAAAACATTCTGACAAGATTCTTCTAGAGGATGGGGGAGACTGGATGGAAGAGTACTAACAACACTCAATTTGTTGACTATCTACAATACTCCACAACCTTTAGAGAAAGATCTGATTAATCTCTCAATAATCCTGGAGTATTAATAACCCCACTGACTGATGAGGAAGCTGGAAATGATCATATAAATGAGTGATATATAAATTGACCAAAGTTGCATAGCTAGTCAGTGATGGTGTCAAATTTCAAAGCCATTTCCCTTATGTTAAAGTCTCTGCTCCTCCCACCACACCATGTTAGAGGAAGCATGACAGAGTTAGTAGGAACAAAGATGAGCTCAGTAAGAAGGTTGTTAAAGTTATAAAGAGAAAGGAATGGCAATTTACCTCGACTGAAAGCCAGCTAAGAAAAATGAAAAATGTTTATGTAGGTTAGACGTTATCTCAGATATGTTTCACAGTAGGATTTAAAATCCAGAGAGAGTGTTCAGACTTGATTCAATGGGAAAGAGAGAAACAACATTAGGTTTTCAACTTGGGACAGTGGTACTGACTGATCAAAGAAGAATTTTTGGAAGAGTAGTTTGGATATAGTAAATGTAACTCCTATCTTAAGATTTAGGAAGGTGAGTATGTGAGTTGCCATGCCAAGATGGAAAGCTGAAATGGGCGTGGATCCAAAAGGACTGGATAGGCAAGGGAGGAGAGATAGCAGTCAGAGAGGTGTCATTAGGTAAGAAAACTAAGGGGCTCTCAATGGAGCTGCTAAGATTGTATGGGTCTGTCCTTTGTGAGGCATTCTTTAACTTTGGTTCTTAAAACAATCCAGTTTCTGCTATCATTCATGACAAAGGATGGAGGAAGGTAGTAGACACAAGGAAACAAGCTGGGAGGCTCTTACAGTGTTTGAGGTTTGAGGTGTTGAAGACCAGACGTAGAATAGTTCATGAGACAGTAGGGGAAAAATAAATTGAAGATTCTATTTTAAAGGGAACAATAGCAGTAAGTAATGGTGGAAGAAAAAAGCACTTGTAGAAAAAAATCACATAATTTTTTTTCTCTGATTTTACTCTCCAGTTAATTCCTATGCTTATCTTCCTGTTATTGATCTTCTCATATTTAATCTCTCAAAGAAGCCAAAAGCATTCTCCTATGGTGGAAACAAGTGAGGAGGAATGAAGATGCAGAGGTGTCAAAGCAAAGATACAATAAAATCACCTCCATACCAACCAGCTGGTTGAGACTGAAAATACAATTCTGGCTCAGGATATTATCTCAGTTGAATTCAAACCCAGGTCTCTCTATAGAGCTCTTAATCACTGCCTCACTCCATGAATAGCACTTTTCTGCACCCTGTTCTGAAGAAGCAAGCAGGAGTGCAGCTTGACTCCCCTGTGAGATAGATCATGTCTCTTCCATGGAGTGAAAATTCAAGGGCTCCGTACCTTCTCTAGTGCGTAGCACACCCAACCTGCCTCGATGAAATTATAATAGTGGGTCTCATCTACCTTCTGTTTGGCAAGTGGTGGAACAGGAAGAAGCTAATCTAAAAGGAAATTGGCCTGGAAGTGAGGTGGGAAAGAGTGAAAAATAGTGTTTTGTTAATTTATCCAACTTTATCTTCCTGCTGAGAAGTGAAGACTCTTCACCTTGTGAAATCAGGCAAAACAAAAGCCTTCCCACACTAGTCCCAAGTGACCCCAATATGCAAAGTACTCATCTTCACCCTTCATACTTGTAGCATTACACTGGGTCAGGACGAGTGGCTCAGGACGAGTGGTATGATTCAAATGCAGGAATGCTCTAACTGCAGCCTGTATAAGTGTAAAAATGAGATAGACTTGATAATAAGCAAACATATTAATTAGCTTGTGTCTAGAGTCCTGGAAAAAACCAAGTGAACTTTCCCTTAGAACACCTTTGCTTTTCCATGTACAAGACAATATTTAGCCTGGTTTCACTTCAAAAATTACCTGTCTTAGTGAAATACAAGAACATTTGAAACAAATAACAATACTGTTATGAATAAAACTTTCAGCATTCCCCAATCTCAAAAAAATGAAAAATGTAAGAGCCCTGGAGCTCTCGAAATTCATTCAAAGGAAGCAGTTTCACTCTGTCTTTATCTACCTCCTCCCCCTCCCTTCTCTGTCCCCCTCTCCAATACTGAGAAAGGAAGTACTTCATAGTATACTTTAAAGAACCAAAAGGGGGCAATGGGGCTATACAGCTGTTAGGCAAATTGTTCTTTCTTTAAGAATCCATTTCCAGGGGCGCCTGGGTGGTGCAGTCCTTAAGCGTCTGCCTTCTCAGGGCATGATCCCAGCATTCTGGGATCGAGCCCCACATCAGGCTCCTCCGCTAGGAGCCTGCTTCTTCCTCTTCCACTTCCCCTGCTTGTGTTCCCTCTCTCACTGGCTGTCTCTGTCAAATAAATAAATAAAATCTTAAAAAAAAAAAAAGAATCCATTTCCAAAAGTTGCACAGATGCAGAATTCTGATGTTTCTGAATAGCAAAGCAACACAGATGTCTACATTTGCTTTTAACTCTATAGAGACTGACAGAACAAGGAGACAAATGCACTTTAGATCATTTAAAAAGGGCAAGACAGAGATGAGACACGTTTGGGGCATAAATGTATGTCTAGTTTATGTTACTTCTATGCTGTGTATTTCAAATAGCTTCTGCTTATCTATTCACCCCCTCCTCCAAGGTCTTCACTGAATAGTGAATAATAGGCAGGAATGTGTTATCTGTGTTATAGAATTTGATTTTTCTAAAACAAAACAAAACAAAACTGAGATAATTACCATGTCTACTTTATGTCCTGGTAACCTGGGTAAGCGAGTATATGTAGTGATTTAAAGTCTAATTCAAGACCACACAGTAAGTTAAAAAAAAAATTCATGAATTTAAAGCCTGACTTCAAAGCCTGTGTTCTCTTTGCTGTACAGTGATGAATTACAGGAATACAAAGAGTAAAAAAATCACCTTTTCCATGCCCCTGCATTGGGTCTTTGACAGTTTACTGCTCTATTAAGTCAAGGCTGCCTAATAAAGGTCTATGCTCTGTATTTCTGGCTGTCTTTACCACCTTCTTTAATAATCCGCACGCCCCCACATCTCAATGGAGGACAAACAAGCATATGCAATTAAGTTTGCTCTAAGGGAAAAACCAGTTTAACTTTGGAAAGCAGTTTCATTGGACACACTGCTGCTGATGAAATGCACGCAGGGAGTGCTTGCTCTCAGAGAGCTTGCAATTAAGTTCAGGAAACAGAGCATAAGCTCATTCAACAATTAATGCAGGACTTCTTAAATGCCAGGTACTGTTACAGTTTCCAAAAACTGTTGGAAAGAAGTGTTGTGATTGAACAATGTCTGCTGTGGGCACAGACGAAATGACAGTCTGCTGTGTATTTGCCATTCCTAGCATACCCCATGCACAAAGAGGATTTTTTTTTTTTGGCTCTGGTTTAAGCTGGTTTAAGCAAGAGCTCCAGGGACAACTCAGAGGAAGAAGTCAAATCAGATGAGTTTGTTTGTGTCAGAAACGAACTCCCGGTCAGCACCCGTCTAATACGAAATGCTGAACCACCTGAGGCATTCAGGCTCTGTAAAGTTGACTTAGATCTTGCAACAGCTAATTTTTTTGTCTTTTGGGTTCAACTCCTCTTTACAGGTGATACGAAGAAATGTTTTTGAAGTACGACAAACAAAAGCCACGAGTCAAGGAGTGGCCTTTGTGTTCTTCCAAGTGGTTATGAACTTGATTACAACATGAAACAGAGATATCTCCAGCAGCAAAGCAAGGCAGGGTAGTGAACACCATGGTCCCGGATTCTTGCAAACGAGGCAGAAGAAACATAATGAAGCTAAACAATTCTGTTATTCAACCACTGGATAATGCAACAATTCTTGGGCGGGAAAAGCAACAAAAATAAGTAAACATATATGGTGGGATCAGGGCTATATACTGTCAGATTCTACTTATGAATCGCTGTGCTTGACTGTATTATTTATTTATGTTATTTACAGACCTAAGATTTAAACCCAAATACTCTGCTGAGAGAAAATTTCTTAAGCCTACAAAACTGCTGAACTCCAGCACTCCAGAAAGCAATTTCCACCACTTTTGGATTATATCCTTGCTATTTACCGCAAGTGATTAAACTGCTAATAGCAATCTTGCTAAGCAACTTCCACCAGCTTTTACTGTCTGTATCCCAAAGGCTCGTGTGTGCCAGGGCAGATCACCTAAAGAACTGTATGGTGAATAAAAGGCATACATTTTGCTTAATTGGAATGCTGGACTGCGCTTTTTAATGAGCAAAAGTCATACTTTTCAAAATGAACTCTAGGAGGATTTTATAAATTTGCTCTCATCAAACCCACACTCCCAGAGAAGGTCATTGAAAGGCTTTTCTATTTAGTGAATCTGAAGTGAAAAAGATAAAGAAAACAAATTTGTGATTGATATTTCCTCTGTGCCACAGAGTGCCCCCTGCCCCCACCCCTTCTCTTTCTCAGCTACTTGAAGCTCCTGAGCTCGCTGAGCTAATGAATTCATGTCAGTGGGCAGAGGGAGCTGAAAGCCCGCAGTTCAGTGTGTGAGATTTACTTCAGCAGAATGTTTATTTACTGCTCACAGGATAATAAATGGAATAAAATGGAATAGAAACCGGCATTTATCTCATCCTTACCACATGCCAGGCACCACTCTAAGTATTTCACACACATATCTGAGAGGACAGTGACTTAGACCACAGTGGGTTTGCACACTGACAACATTGCCTCTTGAGGTCACTGAGCTTCTCTGAGACTCACTTTTCTCATCTTTAAAAAGGGACTAATTATTCTTACCTTAGCGGGTTGTTATGATATCAAGGTAGGATAGTGGAAGGTTGATTTAAGTCCGGAAGCAGCAAATGCCTGTGAGCTCCTGAGTTAAAGTTCATTGTTAAGACAATAAACGGATTGCTTTTCACACAGAGTGAACTTCTGGTCCTTCCTAAAGTCAATGGCTTTCTGGACTTCTAAGTGGCTAGGGACTTCTCAAGGTCAACATGCACAGAATAGACACTTATTTATCAAAGAGGGTATAAAGGGAAAGGGGCAAATGTTTATTTTAGCCCCTACCATGTGCTCGTTTAGCATTGTACAATCATTGTAAAATTGAATACATACAGGTTGAGGAGCACATCTTTTTGAAGAGAAAAAAAAAGTACAGTTCTCTGGAAAGCAATGGCATTAGAGATTTCTAAAATTTATAATTTTAGGGAGACTTTTATGAAGGACAATGGAAATGATTTTAATATAAATAACCATTTGAAAAGGCAGTTTTTACTTTGAAAGTAACAGATGAACAGATAATTCTTGATCAGCTGTGATAAGGATAACAACTCATTCCCTTTAGTTTTTCCAAACTAAATATTTGAACTCCAGATTTATTCTGAGAACTCTAAAGAGCTAAAGAATCAAAAAGGTTAACTGCCCACGACAGCCCACCTCCCAACCTCCACCTCTAAGATGGATCTTTTCTCACCTAGGTCAACTTGCACCTTTTGTCCTGTTAGCTCACAGACAACCTTCTAGGTAAACACTGCATCTCTCTCTTATTCTTGTTCTCAATGCTATTAACTCCTTGAAATTTCCTTTGCTTGTTGACAACCTTTGTAAACTTCTACAATTTCTTCTTTTTAAACCCTGGCCACACAGCTGGACACAGCAGGTGTAAGGCAAAAAGGAGCACATTGTGGGGGGTGAGGGGAGGAAGGGCTGTGAATGGAGACAGCTGTACTTTTAAGAAAGACAGCTAAGAAGGGAACAGAGGCAGGGTGTTAGGAATGAGCATGGAACCTTGCTGATCTTGAGGTGCATGACCAGCTTTTTTTCTTTTTAACTAATAAACAGACACTATAAACTCATAGTCGAGCAGCTCTAATATACAACATATAGTTTGGAGTGCTTGGAAAACATGAATACCAAAGGTTATGGTCTTTCAGAAGAAAACAAAGGGATTAAATATTAAAGAATTTGTCTAGCCCCGCCAATTCCTAAACTATGTTCCATGGAATAGTGGTTTTGAAGGGTATTAATAGAAATAATTGTGTGTGAGGGCGGGGGAGGATTGTCATCAAATAAGCTAAAAAAATGCTAATATTTTAAATAGCAGGACTTTTCATTGACTTTTATATATATGTAAGGTGCATCTCAAAGAGAGGAAAACAGCATGCAGAGTTCCCTAAACTTGTTAGAGTTTGGATTGCTTTTTCCCTTTTAAAAACAAAAACAACTCTAAAGGCACCCTTGGTTCCACAAACATTATTTAGGATATTTTGTTTATATTCACTCCGGGCTATTTATTCTATATTTAGAACCAGATTTCAATTCCCAGAGGGCAAGGATCTTTTTTGTTTTAGTAATTCCTCTCTCTTCAGGGCCTAACATACATGACACTCAATAAATATTTATATGGTTAGTGCTTAGAGCTTCAGCTCTGGATGTAGCCAGACCACATTCTAATCTTTGTGAGTTTGGCTTTTAATCTTTCTGAGCATGAGTTTTGGTAACTTATTTAAACTTTCTAAGGCTTTAGTTAGTTCCTCATGTATAAAATGGAGATAATGATAACATTTTCTTCAAAGGGATGTATATAATTGGGGAGCAATTTATATAATGCATATAAAGAGCTTACCACAATAATCCACACCTGGGAGTTCAACAATAAATGCTATATTTATTATTGTTGTTTTTGATATGTAATTATTTGTCCTGGTACATATAATTTTTCAGCACCAAAGCTTATCTGGAAGCAGCTATCTATTTCAAAGGCTATTACATCAAATACATTTTAATGTAATCTAATCAATGAATACGGATATAATAATAATAATGTGATCCATGCAAGTCATAGCAAAAAGTGATCTACATTGTTGTCTGGTTAACTCTTCTCCCATTTACACTGTAAAAAGACAAAATTGAATAACAAAACTTAAATGAATTAAACTTCTCAAGGTCCCCAAACCAACTTTGCTGCTAAAATAGGATCAAGAATTACAGTTTGGCTGCATAGCCTGAGAAGAAAGAAGACTCGGGAGCAGGAACTCTGAACTTGGAAGTTCAGCTCTTGGTTTATGGTTCACTGACTTATCCTGAGGCAGTTACTCAGTATCCTTGAGCTCACTTTTCTCATCTCCGTAAAATATGGATGATTCTTACAGGATTCCTGTAAGAGAACTGGTAATTAATAATTGCATAAGGGAGTCTGAAAATACAGTTCATATTGGGCATAGATTTAGCAGTAACTTTAATACTTTATTTTGATGTTGTTGTTGTTAAGACACTAGTAGTGCTCACATGGAAGGCACCTGTATTATTTGGGTGCCAGTGTACCAGTCAGTGTGGTTCATTTAAATTTACATGATGATTTCAGACAGGGAATAGGATCCAGTCTTTGTTTAATAAACCAGAAAACTAGGGTTCAGAAAGATTAGAAAGTTGTCCAAGAGTACCCACCAGTAAAATCAGAATTTAAAACAATATCTGATGGACTTCAAAGCCCCTATCTTTTCCTTGTACTAACATTACTTATTATTTTTCATTCATTTCTTTAACACTGCTCTATACCAGAGATTATCCTTATCTGTTGTCATTCAAAAAAAAAAAAAAAAAGACACAATGCCAATCGAAACCGCAATGAGGTATCACCTCACATCTGCTAGAATGGCTACAATCAAAAAACCAAGATGTAACAATTGTTAGCAAGAACATGAAGAAAAGAGAATCCTTGTGACTTGTTGGGAATGCAAACTGATGCAGCCACTATGGAAACAGTATGGAATTTCCTCAAAAAATTAAAAATAGAAGTACCACATGATTCAGCAATCCCATTTCCATGTACATAACCAAAGGAAACAAAATCACTATCTCAAAGAGATATCTGTACCCCCATATTCCCTGAAGCTCTATCTATCTATTATCTATCTATCTATCTATCTATCTATCTATCTATCATCTATCTATCATCTATCTATCTATCATCTACCATCTATCTACTTTAAAGGGTTTTTGTTTATTTGAGCAAGAGCAAGAGAGATCATAGAGAGAAAGGAAGAGGGAGAAGCAGACTCCCCGCTAAAAAGGGAGCCCAATGCCGGGCTCGATCCCAGGACCCTGGGATCATGATCTGAGCCGAAGGCAGACCCTTAACCAACTGAGCCACCCAGATGTCCCCCTGACGCAGTATTTATAATAGCAAGGACGTGGAAACAGCCTAAGTGTTCATCAATGGTTGAATGGATAAAGTTGTGGAATACATACACACACACACACACATACTGGAATATTATTTGGCCATTAAGAAAAAGGAAATCACACTATTTGTAACACGGATGGACCTTAAGGAGACTGTGCTAATCGAAATAAATCAAAGACAAATACTGCATGATGCCACTTATAAATGCAATCTAAAAATACCAAACTCATAGACAGTGAACAAATTAATGGTTGCCAGGAGCAGGGTTGGGGGGAGTAGAGAAAATGGATGAAGGGCATGGGGTACAAAATTCTAATTATTAATTCCCGGGGATATAACATACAACATGATGACTATAGTTAGTAATACTGCACTGTGTACTTGAAAGTTACTAAGAGATTAGGTCTTAAAAGTTCTTATCATAAGGAAAAAACATTGTTACTGTGAGGTGATGGGTGTTAAAACTTTTTATGGTAACCATTTTGTAATATATACATGTATCAAATTGTCTTGCACACCTTAAAATAATACAATGTTATATTTCAACTATATCTCTATGAAACTGGGAAAATATAAAGAAGATAACCTTGGACCACAAGGATCTTATAGATAAGGTATAAAAAAACTCCACCCTCATCTTTGTGTAGTACTTTTTGCAGTGTAAAGTCTTTTACATCTTCTATTTCTGACATCTAATACCATGATTTTATATTTGTTGTTAAAAATCTGTAATATTATGTTTGAAGTATACCCTATACAGAGCTCCCAAATGAATAACTTATACCAGTGCTCATAAGAAATACACTTCCTAGAAAGTATATGGTTATGAATATATTTCCTATATGTATGAAAATATATTTCAATTATACTTTTATGAATAAAAACTTTTTTTGTTTCTCACTTTCTTTTTTTTATATATAATTTTTATTTCGTTATATTAGTCACCATACAGTACATCCCCAGTTTTTGATGCAATGTTCCATGATTCATTATTTGCATATAACACCCAGTGCACCATGCAATATGTGCCCTCCTTAATACCCATCACTGGCCTATCCCAATCCCCCAACCCCCTCCCCTCTGAAGCCCTCAGTTTGTTTCCCAGAGTCCACAGTCTCTCATGGTTCATACTCCCTTCTGTTTAACCCCCCTTCATTCTTTCCTTCCTTCTCCTACTGCTCTTCCTATTTCTTATGTTCCATAAATGAGTGAAACCATATGATAATTGTCGTTCTCCGCTTGACTTATTCCACTTAGCATAATCTCCTCTAGTCCCGTCCATGTTGAATAAAAACTTCTTAAAATAGAAAGCATAGAAAGAAATGGTCTAAAATTTACACCTGTTCAAGTGGACAGAGTCCCCAGAATTTCATCTTGCTTCCCCTTTGCATAGCTGTGCAGTTCCTGAATTTAAGTGAAGAATGATTCTAGATAAGGGTTCAAAGAAAGAGCACTGAATATCTGAGTTTGAAGATGTAGATAAGAAGTAAGATGGTGGAAAAGGGAGCAAGATGGATGACATTAAATTAAAATAAGAACCTTGCAATCCCTGCCCATTCCCCTAGATGGCTCTCGGTGCCAAGCAGCTCCCTACCAGTGAAAACTGCCCTAAATCTCAACCTGCTTATTTTAGCTCATTTGTAATCAGAGTCAGACAGGCAGAAAGAAGCAAAAAAGTTCAGTCTTTTTGTGATTTCATGAATCATCAGACAAATGTGCTGAGTGAAGAAGGAAGGTAGAGCACTGTCCCACTGCTACAGGAACTGTCACCTAAATAAAGCGTAGGTGTATTCCAGGGAGCCCCAAAATGAAATAGAGAGGAACATCAGTGAACTGATCAACGCACAATTCAACGCAATGATCGGTGTAACCCTGACAACATTCATCCTCCAACACCCACGCAGCAGTGACATAACATTCTGGTGGATACGTATGGAAGAGCAGTTTGCAAAGTAGGGTTCCTAGACCAGCAGCAAGAACAAAATCGTATCACATCACATGAGGAGATAAAAGAAATACAAACTTTCAGGGCCCACACCAGATCTACTGAATCAGAAACTGAATTAGCAGCTTGTGCCTTAACAAAACCTCCGGGAGATTATGATGGCACGCCAAAACTGATGCACGCCACTGATCTAAACATTTGCACACATGGGCAAAAAGAAAGCTATTTAGTATATTACCCTGAGTACTTCTTCTAATTGGGAATGAAAAGGAAATGACATTAACTAAACTCCTCTTACGAATCAGATATCTGACATTTCATTTAATACCTATAATCTCATTAAGTACATATTAGGATACCCATATATCTCAAATTACCATGGCATGAGCCTCCACTGTATTTACTGTCACTAATAAGCCTCACTCAAAGTGCTCTCTACTATTTGTTAGTAGTTCACAGGATTAGGATTTCTGTCTGCCTAGAAAAAGTCTCCTTCACCAACAACTTTTATTGGGCTCAAGAGTTGACCCTGTCTTTATTTTGTCCCAAGCCCCAGAGAGATTAAATGATTAAAACAAAAAGGAGGATTCCTGTTGCAAACAGGCAAAAGATTAAGTTTGGTGAGGATGCAGAGAAACATACATTGCTGTTTGGATTGTCAACTGTTACAGCCACTTGGGAAAGCACCTCGGCAACACGCATCCGAAGAAGATGCCCATATCCACCACCCGGTAATTTCACTTTTATGCAAACTGTTTAGTCATTCATTGCAATACTATGTAGCAATAAAAATGAATGAGTAAAAATGATCCTATAAGGATAAATAACACATGACAACATTTATGTAAATTTTTAAAACGCACAAAATAGTATCATATATTGTTCATACATGTACATAAAAAATTAAAACATAGATAGGCTTGGTAACATAACTACATTAAGATTAGGGTTACCTTTGGGTAAGAAAGGTAAAAGGGATGAGGGGATTCATCCCTTTTGCTGTTTCTATTTCCTAGAAGTAGGAGTTAGGAAGAAAATAAAAATACAAACATCTATTAGCTCTGTGTCCTAGGTACATGGATGAATATTGTATTGTTTGCCTGTTTGCTTCCAAAACTACATAATTTTAAAACTTTTAATTGAAAAATATAATATCAATTTGGACGTAATAGGAATTCAACAAATATTACAAAGTACTCTGACAATACCAGGTATAAGTTGTCAATTTTTTTCTTGTTTTGTTCATGGAGTTATTTCTTGTATCTAGAACAATACCTGGTGCCTACAATAGTAGCCATCCCACAAATATTTATTCTTTGTATAAGTATATTTTATTTTTAAACAAATGTTTAAAATTTTTAGACATTGCCCTTTAATCCTGTCACACCACAAAACATCTCCATTTTCTCCATTCTTTTTTTAGTCTTAGCCTATATGAATATTATTTTTTGGCATAACCAAAGTGAATATATCATTTTTATCTTTCACTTAACATTATATTAAAAAAAACCCACCTCCTTGTTCTCGTGAAAATCCTTCTTTTCCTAAGAAAATCCTTATTTTACATATAATTTACTTAACCACTCTTCTACGAGTTTCTAACTTGTTACTATTACAGACGTCATAATAAACATTTTTACTTGACAGTTTTGTCTTATAGTTTTCTTCTTATGTTAAATTATACCCTAAAGATAAATTTCTAGACAAGATATTCCTGGGTCAGTGGGGCTTGGACATTTTATGGCTCTTTTCACTTAAATGGTTATACAAATTTACACTGCCTCCAGCAGGGCACAGCTGTATCATTTCATCCCCTCCTTTCCCTATTCACCTTCCTAGACTTCTAGACTCAGCATTGTGGGGTTGGAAAGAACTACAAAAATTAGGAAGAGTCCAACCTTCCAGTAATAAGGATGACTTACACTTACTGGGTTTCTATTATAAACACAGCACTATCTTAAATACTTAACATGAATTATCTCTACATATCTTTACAAGACTGCTTGGCATGTACTATCTCCACTTTGTAGATGTCAAAACTGAGGTTTCTGGAGGTTAAGTAACTTGTCCAGGGTCATTAGCTCATGTGTGTGATGCATAAGGATTCAAAGTCCACAATATTTCCATTTTTTCCTCTGTATCTTCTCAATTATAGTATTTGAGAAATGAAGGAAGAACCCTTATTTTGATTACTGAGCAAGTAGCTTCAAAGAGATAAGTTCTCGATGTTCCCAACTACCACAAGCAGGAAAATAATACCTCATCTTTTGCTCCCAAACAAACTTCATTGCACATGGCCATACATAAATGCCCCTGTTCAGAGCACTCTCAAGGCCAGGAAAGTTTTTTGCAGCTCTACCTACCTACCAACTCAAGCACCATTCTTACAAAAAGACTGTGAATAGTAGGACAAGGATCTAAATAAATGGTCCCTGAGACTTACAATAGAACAGGAATGAGTATTGCTAAAACTTTGGGATCGAGTGGAAGGATGTAATAAATATCTGTTGTAATATTGTTGTGTATACTGTCAATCTATTTTTTACCCCCATCAAATCTCTCCTATGAACGAATGCACACACATGGGCAAAAATTGGCCAAAATATGTAAGTGTAAGGGCTCTGAGAGGTACAGATGGGTTCATTTCTACCAATTATGTGTGACTTGATGGTAGGAACAAGAATTTAGAATCATACCAGTTAAGATTCCCACTCTGCAATTCACTAACTGTATGATCTTAGGTAAATTTACTTGACCCAGTTCTTCATTAATGTATCTAATAGTACCAGTATCATTGGACTGATTGCAATGAACGTAGTCCTTAACATGTACTAAGCACATTAAATATGTTTTAGCTACCACCACCATCATCATTATTCATTTCCATAATGGGGAGATATATATGTATACATAACTTTGCAGGGATCTTGAATGAGGATAGAGGAAACACTTAGTTAATACATGTAAGGTGGCCAGCACAGCACCTAGTATGGCGCAGAGTATATACAAAATGAGTGTATCAGTTGGCTTTATATTGGTTATCTCAGGTATATGGGAAGAAAGGGTCCTCCTCTACATTCTAGAATCTATCTTCATAATTCCAAGGACTATCCATCTTCAGGTACCTAAATGCTCTCAAAACCCTTCCTGCCTTTTCCTCACTTCCTCTCAGATGTTCTCCCTGTTTTCTCCTCCCCCCCAGCCCTCTGCTGTCCATTATATTTCTTTCTTTCTTTCTTTTCCCTCATTTTCATTTCTTTTCTCCTGCTAGTCTCTAGTTAACTTCTTCCCTTACTTGCTATCCTGTGTCTAAGTCTCCACACAGGATAAATTAATTGGAAATCAAGAAAATCAAGTAATTCAAGTAACATCTATGATCATTTTAACTGAAGTGTCTTGCATGTTACTTATATGAACGTTAAAAAAAGTCATGCATTAAAAAAGATATATATAATAGGTTAAATTATCTGTTGCTTTGCAGTGCATATGTTTAAAAAACTGTTTTGGTTCTATCATTTAATGTATTACTTATGTGAACATTTTCCCTGTTACTTGAAGTGCAAAATAAATTGATTAATATGTAAAATATATGCAAATTAAGAAAATATGCATATTAATGCTGTTTTAAAGAACAGTGCATTTTAAGATAGAACTTTCAAAGAAGCAAATACAGATATTATTATTCCAATCACGTACTTAATCAAACAGCAATTACTCTTATAATGCCTTTTTAAAATATACCTAACAGTTAACCCCACTAAAATATTCCCAGTAAACCTATGATCAATGTGACAGAACATTCTCAGTAGATGATGAATGGTTTAGTGAAAATAACAGGAAACTTCAGACTCAGATATCTGGATTTGCAACATGGTTATCCAATGTATTCCCTGTGTGAATCTGACATTTCTAATCTTCAAGTTCCCTTTTCTTAAAGTGAGAATAATTATATTAACTTTCTAAGACTGTTGAGTGATTGAATGAATTAATAGCACATATTACATGCCAGGCACAATTTTATAACAATAAACAAAACAGACAAACATCCCTGTTCTCCTGGAGTTTATATTGTAGTGGAGGACAAAGATAATAAATAACTACATTATAAATATATAAAAGTAATATATATCAATGAACAACTTGTTAGAATGAAATGAGCTAGTCACTAAAGCCATCCAACGAACAGGTCTGTGTCTTCATCTTACAGACTTACCAGAATTTACATCAGTTAACCCACCTTTCCACAATGAAACAATTTCCTCTCCAGTCTCCTGTGATTCCCACCCTTGATTATCATCATACCTCATTTTAAGCTTCTCAGTCTTTTTTTTCCTGGTTCCTTTTCATCTTCCAGACATTTAAACATTGGAATTTCCTAGGCTTAGCCCTGGGCCCTCTTCTGTTCACCTGGATTTATTCCTAGGTGCTCACTTGAATCTTACAGCTTTAAATATCATGTATAGCTGACAATTATGAAATACAGATTTCTAGCCCTGAGTTCTTCTCCTTACCCACATATTTGTGTATTTACTTCTTTAGGTGAAATCTTTATTTGTATGTCTTAAGTGTCTCTCACACTTAACAAATAAAACACAGAATTATTGGTTGAAAATGCTCCAAACCTCTTTCTACTCAGTTTAACATAACTCAGTAAATGGATCCATCTTTTATTCTGTTGCATATACCTAAAAACTGAAAATCATTATCTGATTTCTCCCTATTTTTCCACCCCTCACAACCAGTACATCAATAAGTCTTTCCAAATCTATCTCCAAATATATTTTGAACAGTTTATTCTTCTCTATCACTATCACCTCCTGTAATAAGCCACAATTATTTCTCATCTATATTACTTCAGTGGTGTCCCCCACAATTCGTCTAACTGTAGCAATCAAAGTAACTTACTGGAGACTTAAACTATAGCATATGTGGTAGCTAATCTCCAAAGATTACCCTCAATGAACTGTTGCTTGGTATTCAAACCTATGTAGTCCCACACTGAATCTGGATTGGTCTATTACTTGCTTTAACTAATGTAATGTGTCAGGAGTTATTTTATGCCAATCTGGGCCTAAGCTTTAAGAATTAGCAGCTTTTGCTTTGGGGAGCCATGAGTCTCCATGTAGGAATTCTGGCCACATTTTTAGAAAGCCCATGTCTAGATATAATGTAGAGAGGTTATGTGAGAGGAGAAGCCCTGACACTACATACAGAGAAAAAGAGGCTGTCATCCCAACAACCCAGTAAAATTTCAGTCCCAGATGCCATCTAAATACAATCACTTAAGAGATCTCAAATAAGACTAAAGAATTTCTTGGCTGAGGCCAACTAACCTCCATAAAAATTAGAGATAAAATAAATCATTGTTTTAGGCTGCTAAGTTTTGTGGTGTTTTATTATATAACAATTAAAAAACTAAACAAAACAGAAATTGATACCTGAAAGTGGGTCCTGTCATAACAAAAACCTAAAATATATGGCATCGGCTTTAAAATTGGGTGGCAAGAAGAAGCTAAAAAGGCTTATAGGAGATTGTTAGTAAAATCTGGAAGGAACAGGCGGACATTGTTATTGGAGGCTGGAGAAAAGTTTTTTTGTGTTATACTAAAATTTAAAGTTTGGTATGTCTTGTGTTGACATGAAAAAGAGAAAGTATAAATAAACTTATGTATTTGACTATGGAGATTTCAAAAAAGAATATTGAAAGTGAAAATTGAAGTGAATATCGAAGCTTCACAGAGCTATAGAACACAATAACTTAAAAATACAGAAGGTTTCAACAGAAGACTAGATGAAGGAAAAAAAAAGAAATGTCAATTCAAAGATAAGGCAGGGGAACTAACCCAATCATGTAGCAAAAATAAAGAGTTGTTGTTTTTGTTTTTGCTTTTTCCAAAGTGAACATAGATGAAGGGAGGTATGGAACAACACCAAATGGACTAACATTTTAATTATAGGGCTCCCAGAAGGAGAAGACAGGGAGAAAGGAGTAGAAATCTTATTTGAAGAAATAGTGGTTGAAAAGTTCTCTAACATGGGAGAGCAAACAGACATCTAGATTCAGGAAACCCAGGAAATTCTAAATAAGGTGAACTCAAAGAGATTCACACCAAGACATATTGTAATTAAAATGGCAAAAGTTAAACACAAGGAGAGAATCTTAGTAACAGCAAGAGAAAAAACATCTTGTTATGTACAAGGTAATCTTCATAAGATCATCAGAAGTTTTGTCAGCAAAAACTTTGCAGGCCAGAAGAAAGTGGCATAATATTTGCAAAGTACTGAAACAACAATTAAAACCAAAAAAATCCTTCCAACAAAAATACTCTACCTGCCAAAGTTATTCAAAATTGAAGACATATAGAGATTCCAGACAAGCAAAAGATAGAACCTGCCTTACAAAAAATGTTTAAGGGACTAAATTAAGCTGAGAAGAAAGGGTGCTAATTAGTAACAAGAAAACATAAGAAAAAGGGGTGCCAGGGTGGCTCAGTCGGTTAAGTGGCTACCTTTGGCTCAGTTCATGATCCCAGGGTCCTGGGATTGAGACCCATGTTGGGCTCCCTGCTCAGCAGAGAGCCTATTTCTCCCTCTCCCTCTACCTGCTGCTCTGCCTGTTTGTGCTCTCTGTCAAATAAATAATTAAAATCCTTAAGAAAAGAAAAGAAAAGAGGAAAGGAAAGGAAAGGAAAGAAAGAAAGAAAGAAAGAAAGAAAGAAAGAAAGAGAAAGAAAACATAAGAAAGAACAAATCTTGCTGGAAGGGTAAATACATAGTAATGGTAGTGGATTAATCACTTATAAAGCTAGTATAAAGGATAAAAAACAAAAGTAGTATAAATAGCTGATTATAATGATTAAGGGATATAAAACAAAAATATGTAAAATGTGACATCAAAAACATAAAATGGGATGATAAAAATGTTGAGCTTAGAATGTGATCGAATTGAAGCTTCTATCAACTTAAAACATTAAGTTGTTATATGTAAGCCTCATGGTAACCACAAACCAAAACTAACGGTAATACATAAAAGATAAAGGAATATAAGCATATTACTAAAGAAAGTCATCAAACCACAAGGGAAGACAGCAGGAGAAGAAGAAATTAACAGAGGAACTACAAAGACAGCTAAAAAAACAAAACAAAACAAAACAAAATACCCAAAGGAAAAAACCACACAATTAACAAAATGGCAACAAGTACATACTTATCAATAATTACTTTAAATGTAAATGGACTATATGCTCCAATCAAAGCCTGAAAGGGTAAAAAATGAGACCCATCTATATATTGCCTTAAAGAAACCACTTCAGATGTAAGGACAAACTAAAAGGGAAGGGACGGAAAAAGATATTCCATGCAAATGGAAACCCTCCAAAACAGTGGGGTAACTATACTTACATCAGACAAAATAGACTTTAAAACAGACTGTAATAATACACAAAGATAGGCATAACAAAATTATAAACTGTCAATCAAGTAGTAGGATAAAACATGTGTTAAGTATTTATGCATCCAACACAGAAACACCTAAATATATAAAGCAAGTATTAATGGATCTAAAGGAAGAAACTGGAAGCAACATAATAGTGGGGGCTTTTAATACCCCTTTTCCATCAATGGATAGATAATCTAGAGAGAAAATCAATAAGCAAACACTGGCCTTAAATGACACATTCGACCAGATGGACTCAGCAGATGTGTATAAAACGTTCCATCCAAAAGCAGCAGAATATACATTCTTCTCAAGTGCAATGGAACATTTTCCAGGATAGATCATGTTAGGCCATAAAACAAGTCTTAATAAATTTGAGAGGATTGAAACCATGTCAAACATTTTCCCAACCACAATAGTATGAAAGTATAAATTAATCACATGAGGAAAATTGGAAAATTCACAAATATGTAGATATTAAGTAAAATGCTACTAAATAACCAACAGGTCAAAGAAGAAATCAGAAGAGGAATAAAAAAATACCTTGAGACAAAATGGAAATATAACATGCCAAAATTTGTGGGATGCAGCAAATGCAGTTCTAAGAGGGGCATTCATAACAATAAATGCCTACCTCAAGATCAAGAAAAATCTCTGAGCCTGGGTGGCTCAGTTGGTTAAGTGACTGACTCTTGATTTCAGCTCAGGTCATGACCTCAGGGTCCTGGGATTAAGCCCCATGTAGAGCTCTGTGCTCAGCATGAGTCTGCTTGTCCCTCTCTATATCCTCTCCTCTCTCTCCCTCTGAAATAAATAAAATCTTTTTAAAAAGTCAAGAAAAATCTCAAGCAATCTAACTTTATACCTCAAAGAACTTGAAAAATGAGAACAAATAACGCTAAATCTAGAAGAAAGAAAATAACTAAGACAGAGCAGAAATAAAGGAAATAAAAACTAAAAAGACGATAGCCAAGATTAATAAAACTAAGAGGTCATTCTTTGAAAAAATAAAGAAAACTGGCAGGCCTTTAGTTAGACTCCCAAGAAAATCGAAAGGACTCAAATGAATAAAATCAGAAATGAAAGAGATGTTATTTTTAATTCCACTATGTTAACATACAGTGTTATAGTAGTTTCAGGTGTACAATATATGATTCAACAATTCTATACATTACTCAGCGCTCATCACAAGTATCCTCCTTAATATCCATCACCCATTTAGCCCATCCCTCCACCCACCTCCCTTCCAGCAACCCTCAGTTTGTTCTTCATACTTAAGAGTCTTTTAAGGTTTGCCTATCTCTCTCTCTCTCTCTTTGATTCTATGTTCATCTGCTTTGTTTCTTAAATTCCACATGAGTGACATCATATGGTATTTGTCTTTCCCTGACTGACAATTCATTTAGCATAATACATTCTAGCTCCATCCACATCATTGCAAACGTCAAGATTTCATTTTTTATGGCTGAGTAATATTCCATTGCATATATATATATATATATATATATATATATATATATATATATAAATCTCACATCTTCTTTATCCATTGATCAGTTGATGGACTCATTTGGGCTGAGTAATATTCCATTGCATATATATATCAATCTCACATCTTCTTTATCCATTCATCAGTTGATGGACTCATTTGGGCTCTTCCCATATTTTGGCTATTGTTGATAATACTGCTATAAACACCAAGGTGCATATGTCCCTTTGAATAGGTATCTTTGTATCCTTTGGGCAAATGCCTAGTAGTGCAATTGCTGGATCATAAGGTAGTTCTATTTTTAACTTTTTGAGGAACCTCCATACTGTTTTCCAGCCTGGCTACATCAGTTTGCCTTCCCACCAACAGTGTAAGAGGGTTCCCATTCTCCGCATCCTTAAAACAACATCTGTTGTTTTCTGTGTTAATTTTAGCCATTCTGACAGGTGTAAGATGGTATCTCATTGCAGTTTTTATTTGTATATCCCTGATGATGAGTGATGTTGAGCATCTTTTTATGTGCCTGGTAGCCATCTGTATTGTCTTCTTTGGAAAAATGTCTATCCATTTCTTTTGCCCATTTCTTCACTGGATTATTTGTTTTTTTTATTCACTCAATACTCCCCCCCAAAAAACCCCTATCATTTTAAAGATGATAAGATTAAAGCATAAAGAGGTTAAATAATCATATCATAGAAATAAACAATAGAGCCAAGATTTGAATCCCAGAGTCAAACAAAAATTATTGTTCCAAAGTCCATGCTCTTAGCCTTCTTCTAACTTTATTTCCTTTTCCAAAGATTTTATTTTATTTATTTGTCAGACAGAGTGCACAATCAGGGGAGCAGTGGGCAGTGGGAGAAGCAGGCTCCCCACTGAGCAAGGAACTTGATGTGGGACTCGACCCCAGGACCCTGGGATCATGACCTGAGCTGAAGGCAGACGCTTAACCAATTGAGCCACCCCGACATCCCCTCTAACTTTATTTTTGAATGAATGAATGAATGCTTTCCTTTATATTTTTCTCTTTTTAACAAAAGAAAGAATTTTACTATATATATGGTCTTGAGGTCAGCTATAGTCTCCAATCCCAATAGGGACACTAGTATAACCAATTGTACACATTTGTCCAAAACTGTCCCAGGTTTAACATTGTAAGTCCCACATCTCAGAAAACCCCTCAGTTCTGGGTAAACCAGGATGATTAGTCTCCCTGTCTGGTATAGATAGTACTAGTTGTGTTTAGAATTAGGTCTGGCTATGTTATTATGTTCTCCCATGAAAGAAGAAAGAGTGCATCACTCTTCTAGGCCTTGCCCTTCAAAATCTCCCATGCAACATCTTGCTGTTTTCCCAGCTGCCAGTTAAGCAGTCAGAACTGTGAAGAACTAGGAGAGGAAGATCCTGGATTACTAAATGACTAGCTGGATCAGAAACCCCCCAATCTATTTCACTTCAGTAGGTGCTATTGAAGCTTGATGTGAGCAAGAAATAAATTTAGTGAAAGAAAGAAAGAAAGAAAGAAAGAAAGAAAGAAAGAAAGAAAGAAAGAAAGAAAGAAAGAAAGAAAGAAGAAAGGAAGAAAAAGAAACTTATTGAACACCCATAGCTAATACCACACTTAATGGTAAAAGAACAAGTGTGTTTCCCCTAAAATCAGGAATAAGACCAAAGAAGCTTAAGACTCATACACTGAAACTACACAACAACACTGAAAGAAATTAAAGATGACCCAAATAAATGAAAAGGCATTCATGTTCATGAATTGCAACTCTCTTAATAATGTTGAGATGATAATACTCCCCAAATTGATATATAAATTCAATGCAATCTCTTTCAAAATTCCAGTTGCCTTATTTTTTTTCTTTTTTTAAAAAAGTTTATAAGCTGATCCTAAAATTTATATGGGCATGGAAGAGACCCAGAAAGGTCAAACAATCTTGAAAAAAAATCAGACCACAATTGTAGATTTCACATTTCCTGATTTCAAAACTTACTACAAAGCTACATTAATCAAGACAGTATGGCACTGGTGTCAGGAGAGATATAGAAGTCAATAGAATAGAATTGAAAGGTCATAAACACACTCATTTATGGTCAATTGATTTTCGGTAAGTTTGCCAAGAAATTCAATAGGGAAAAAAAGTTTTTTTCAAAAAATGTTACTGGGACAACTAGATATCCAGATGTAAAAATGATTTTGATTATCGACCTCACACCATACACAAAAATTAACTCAAAATAGACTTAATGTAAAAGCTATTAACTACAAAATTCTTATTAAAAACAAAACAAAACAAACAAAAAAACAGAAGTAAATCTCCTTGAACGGATTAGGAAATGTTTTCTTGGATTTAACACCAAAGCTCAAGCAATAGAAGAAAAACAAGTAAATTGGACATCACCATTAAAACCTTCTGTCCTTTAAGAACACCATCAAGAAAAAGAAAAGACATCGACAGAATGGGAGAAAATATTTGCAAATCAGAAATCTGATAAGGGGTTTATATCAAGATATATGTCTATTAAATTAAATGACATATATAAAGCATTGATATTTTGTTTAAAAAAGGTAGTTCTGGGGTGCCTGGGTGGCTCAGTTGGTTAAGTGTCTGCCTTTGGCTCAGGTCATGATCCCAAGGTTCTGGGATCAAGCCCCATGTCAGGCTCCCTGTTCAGTGGGGAGTCTGTTTCCCCCTGTCCCTCTGTCCCTCCCCCTGATAGTGCTTGCTCTCTCTTTCTATAATAAATAAAATAAAGTCTTTTAAAAAAATAAAACAAAAAAATAAAAAGGGTAGTTCTTTTATATAACTATCACAGGCCAGTAACACACAATACAAAAACAAATATATATTAAATATCTTATTAAAACCTACTTAAAAATCCTTTTTTAAAAAAATACCCTCCTTTCTAGAAGAGTAGGAAAACAAGAACTTCAAACTCATACCTCTCCCTATGTCATAGTAGCACATGGTGAGGATCTGTATCCTATAGGCTTACTGGTCTCTGCTAGAAACACTATTTTCACAGCCCTGACTGTGACTCAAAATACTTGATTGCTGGCTATCTTTTGACATAGCAGGGGAAAGAAATTAATGAAGAGGTAGAAGAGTCAAAGCAATTAGTTGAAGAAAATTTTTTAAAATGTCTAAGGGAAAAGATTTAAGTTGAAAAGTCATAAATTACTGTATTCCACCAAGGAAATAGAAAATTGCTTTCCTAAGAAAAAGTATAGTCTTCCAAAATGTTGGGGGAAGTACTCATCTGTCAAAAATGAGACCCTTCTGGTTGTGACCCATTGATTTCAACTCTCACCAAGCAGCCTCTCATTCCCAGAAATTTCTATCAATTTTCTACAATGCTACAGAATTTCCCAGTATCAATAGGACTGTTTTGATAATATTTCTTTGAAGCATTAAATAATATCAATTTTCAAGTAAAAAGTTATGTAATTCTTTTAAGTATGAAAAAATACAGAAAAATTCAAAGGATAAAGACCATACCAAGTACCTACCACCTATAATTTAAAAATATCAATATTTTGACATTGTTTCATCTAATTATTTTTTATTTTATTTTGGGGGGGGAGAGGGGTAGAGGAAGAGAGGGAGTTTTAAGCAGGCTCATGCCCAGAGCAGAGTCCAACGCAGGGGGTCTCTCACAACCTTGAGATCATGACTTGAGCTGAAATCAAGAGTTGGACACTTAACCAACTGAGCCACGAAGGCATCCCTGTTTCATCTAATTATTTAAAAAAATACATTATAAGTAGTTGGCTTCACCTCTCCAGGAATAATTTCTATCGTAAATATGTATCCAATCCATGTCTCTAATTTTTTAAATAAATGTACATCCACACATGTATACTATTTTTCAGTGGCTTTAAAATGTTTTTTATAGATGTGATTATACCATGTACTTTGATAACTCACTCTTTTATTCACCATTTTAGAAGTATTGGTATATTTTGATAGACTTAGATCTGGTCCTTTTATTTTAACTGTGTTATAGTACTCCATCATATATGTATAACATAATTTATTTATATTTTTTCCTCTATTGATGGAACTATGAGTTCTTTTAAGCTTTTCACTATCATCAAATAAAGTATTTCATATGTCTTCTTGTGATGTTATGTGAGTTTTCCCCAGGGTATACACCTAGATAAGAAACTGCTGGGTCATCAATTTCTTGAACTTTAAATTGTATATTTCCCTACATGTTAAACAAAAAAGCTAAATTATTCAGTATCTGTATCATTTCTTGAAAAATTCAAGAATCATAGTATTTTAATTATTTTCTGAACTTCTCCTACCTCCCACCTTTTTTTGGTGTCAATGTTAGTTCCATTTTTTGTTAACATCTAAAAAGTTATATGTTATAGTCAATATTTAATTACAAATAGATCTTAATGATTTTGTATGTGTATTTAATGTGATTTTCTTCAAATTTTACTCCAGTGCATCCTTTTAGCCAAAATCTATAGGTGGTAAATTTGAGATATTGGAAAATGTCTGAGTGTTGTTGGTTTTGTTTTGTTTTGTTTTGTTTTGTTTTGTTTTGTTTT
>NW_024424008.1:19063932-19105880 GCF_017311325.1 Ursus maritimus | reverse complement strand
GTTTTGTTTTGTTTTGTTTTGTTTTGTTTTGTTTTGTTTTTTACCCCCAATCTTGAATGATGGTTAAGCTAGATATATATTTCTAAAAATGACAGTTATTTTCCCTCAGTACTTTGAAGATGTTATATCATTGACTTTTGGACATCTATTATAGTTGATAGAAACCCACTACCCATTGGTTCCTATGTGGGTACTGATCCTTCTCTCTCAGGTGGTTTAATCTGATATCCTGTAGCTACACTATGACAAATCTGTATGTAAAATTATTTTAATTTTACAATTTTCAGTGAACTTTTGTACTCTAAATAATTTAGAGTGTAATTTTAAATTCTACAGATGATAGAAAAATGTAAATAATACTGTAAAAGTGGATAAATATTCAAAAACAGAATATATCATGCACCCAGAGCAATAAACAGAATATGACCTATACCCCACAATTCCCCCTTAAGCTGCTTTCCACTCACTTCCCCTCAAGGGTAACTATGATATTGATTTCTAACAGCATGGATTAGTTATACTTATTTTTCTAAAACAGAAAAAAACATATAGTGTAATCTCTTCTGTGTTCGTCCTCTTTCACAGAATATGTTTGAGAGCTCCCTGTGTATTATGTGTATTTGTAGATAATTTTCAATGTTGTATAATATTCTATGAATATATGGCATGTAATATAGTGGGCTTGCTCTAGTCCCTTGCCACATGTGGTTTTCTTGGTTCCTATTAACTTAATGAAGTCATATTCCTGCCCAACTTGGAGCCCAGGAGGTTCATGGCTTTAGTCTCCAGGGGTAGCTGTATGTTTTTGTTCCATATCTGGCTCACGAAAAGATGTTTATCAATATTTTGGGCAGTGCTATGTCTATTTAATTAAACAGATACATAGATAGAGATATAGAGATATGGATATACATTCTATCTATTATGGCCATGGTCTTAGAGTATTAAGATGTAAACTCACAGAACCAATTTGTTGGTGTTATCTACTGCTTTTTTAATTGGGGGGGATCCTAATTTTCTGATTTTATCATGAAGAAAGTCTCATTTTGTTCTTGTAAAGTTCTCTAATGTATATATTATGACTGAAGGCTTAATGACTCTAAGAAGTTAGTTCTCTATGTAAAAAAAAAAAATACTTACTTCTGCAAAGGAAACAGAGAACTCAGAATTTTCTTTAAAGTTTTGTCTTCCAGACTTTGGGGAAAGTATGGATCTCTCAAAAATTGGACTTTTCTGATCAGGCCAATAAAAAATATACATCTGTGTTTTACTACAAAGAGAAAACTAAACTTTTTAGAGTTATTAACAGACATGGTTTCTAGCTAGAATTTAAGGGCAGAGTCCAAATTTTGAAGTGTTTATACTGATAGTCACATTCTATGAGGTTCAGTGATGTAGATGTTTATCATAATAGAGAAGTAAAGTTTTGTATTTAAATAAATTAAATAAAATTGAACCACAATAAAGAAAAAATATTAATTATGTAATAGGTCAGATGATAAGTGAATATGGCAAAAGTCATGAAGGTGGTAAGCAAATTATTTAAGCTTGGGAGACACCAAATTAACAGACTTGATAGCCCAACTTAATTTCTTCAGTTAAAATACAAATACTAGGTCGAGATTTCATCTTTTGGTTCAAGGGTGAGCCAGCATGCAGTAAACCTGCACTGTAGCTGCTTTCTTTTATATATCATCCCTGGCTCCAATCTTTTTCCATTTAATCAGCACCAGTAAACTGCAACTCATCTCACAGGATCAATGTGTTACCAATTCCACAGGTAAAAGCATTTCAGAGATCTTTAGAGGGAAGGCCTTGTTAACCCAAGGAATGTATACCAAATGATACAATTTCAGACAGAATATCAAGAAAACTTGATAAACATTTGACCTCACTCATGGTTTAGTCCATGAAGAGTTAATATATATATGAACTTAGGCATTAACACCAACTAATGGGTGGTTGCCTTCTGTACAGCTATGTTCAGAGGATTCTGAAGGAAAAATTGGAATATTAGGAAAGACTGCCAGCAGCACGGTTGTGGGAAGTCCCAGAATTTGTGCTATGTGTTGGTCACCCTTAATTTTGAGAACAACAAATAGTCCTGATTGTCTATGATTTCAGATGTCTGAAAAGGAATCTTTGATTAGAATGGTTCAGTATAAGTTAGTATATTTTTAAAATAATTATTTTTAAATAAAGAGAATAAAGCATGTTTTATGATATCTAGGTATGTTTATTGGAAAAAAGAGCAACTCCTATCTTACAGTAAAATAAACTCAAAATACTCTAAGAAAATAGTTAACAGGGATGGAGTACAACAAGTGTTTGGCAAGTATTTGGTAACTTTATAGGGCAGTTTAGTTTTTAAAATTACCAATCCTAGAGAAAATGCCTTTCCAGAAAAAAAAAAGTGAGTTGTCATAGTAACAGTGCTAGAACCTCCACACAGACCAAATTTAGCAGAGCTATACTTACTGTTTAATTGTACAAACTATTCATTTCACAAAAGCAGTGAAATGAGATTTATTTCGCACCTACTATGTGCCAGGTGCTACACAATTTTCTCATTAATTATAAGAAACCAAAGAAGGTATTATTATCTTCAGTTTTACAGATGAAGAATTTGAGGTCCTCTGTAGCCCTTTACTCACCTTCTATTACAGCATAAATGCAGCAACAGGGTTCTGAATTTAAGTTTCCTAAAAGCCTGTGTTTTTAAAGAATTTTGAAGAACGTACTTGCTCCCTTAATGGACCACTCTTTCTGGAGGTTACAGAAAGACACGATTGTGATTTTTTTTAAGATTTTATTTTGTTTATCTTATCACATTTACTTGACAGAACAGGACAGCGAGAGAGGGTACACAAGCAAGGGGAGTGTGAGAGGGAGAAGCAGGCTTTCCACTGAGCAGGGAGCCTGATGCGGGGCTTGATCTCAGGACCCTGGGATTATGACCTGAGCTGAAGGCAAATGCTTAATGGCTGAGCCACCCAGGCGCCCCACCATTGTGATTTTAAAGGCAAGCATAGTCCAAAGAACATCTGGGTCTCTCACGCTAAAGAGATAATATAAAGTAATACATACATACATACATACATACATACATACATAAAATAAAAGCAGTTTCTCTAGCAACAATATTACTCACTGAAAAATTGGTAGACTGACGCCATTCTTCCTAAAGGACAGTAAGACTTGTGAGGAAGGAGCAGGACAATTTCTTCTTTGTCTTACTCAAACATGTTCCAATACATCCATTTTTCTCAAATCAGACATTTTAAAAATTAGATACAAATCATTAAATCCAACTTATATTCTCCTTCATTTATTACAGAAATATTTACTTACATCTTTATTAAAGAAATGCCATGCATCAAGAACACTGCTAGGTCTTAGGTATTATAGAAAATCAGAACAGCAGGATAAGGATTTCTTCTGCCCCATGACATTAGCAATAATCCTTAAGTTTACCAAGGGTAAACAAGTCCACTGAAAATCCCCAGTCCTCACATGGCAAACCATTCCCCAGTTAACTTAAATTTTTGTTCAAAAGTTGAATCATCTATCCTGAAGGGAAATTCCAATGTAAGCCACCTTAGAATTTGGTCACCTGTGGATTTTCAGCCCACAGAGAAGTAAAACAAGCTGACTGAATACCAATGGAGAATTTGATCTAAGTGGGAGTTAGATGATCTCTCTCATTTTAAGATGCTTTAAAGAATCAGTGAGAGAAAAGCTGAAATGTAGTGTGCCAGCTCTGGAGGCTTTCGACTGGTTCCAACAACCACAGAAGCTAAGGAAATCCCGTTGACCTAGTTTGCTACAGACTTCTAGTACTAGGGATTAGTCCAACCATTGCTTGTGTGTTGATAGGATGAGGACAATTGGTCTGTAGCCTAGTTCCCACATGACATTAAGGACAGAAATGCCTTCTACAACCACCCATGAACTGTAGAAAAAATTCTTCATCTAGCCTTTGGCCTCTAATCACTGCTTTTCTTTCAATCTCATATCACTCCTCCATATAAACCTTGTGTTCTAAGTAGGTGCCCCTAGTTCTGTGATCATGGACAAATTCTTTCACTTCAATTTTCTACCCTTCTGAGTCTCAGTTTCCTCATTTTAAGACTGGAATGATCTTATTACTTTCCTCTGGCATGCTTGGATAATTAAATAAGTTAATTCAGGTAAAGCTTAGTGAAGGAGCAGCTGATGGCTACCAACACTACCAATCATATACTCTTGGTAGCAGCCAGACTCACAGCTCAGGATTATGCTTAACAAGGTCAACCATGTCCATTGAAAACCCATCTTTTATGGACAGCAAACTCTTCCCCAGTGAGGCTAAACCTTTGTTCAGAAATTGAATCATTTGTACTCAAGGGCAATTCTAACGTGAGCCTTCTTGAAATTTGGTCATTTGGACCCTCAGCATGATGTAAGCATTCCCGCCACCATATCTAACTCCTGCCTAAAATGCTTTCCTATTCCTCATCATTGAGATAAGTCCAAATCATATATCTAAAGCCTAGTATAAATACTGCCCACCAATGAATGCTGGACTGCCTCTGCACCCCAAAGTGATCCTTTTATGTGAATTACCACTCACTGACACTCATCACATATTTCTTTCAATCATATTTTCATGTAAGATTTTTCTCATTGAGAAGATTCAGCTCTGTGAAGGCACAGCTAAAATGTCTACTTTATTTAAAAATCTGTCAAACATCTATATAGAACAGTTCCTGGAGTTTCCATGGTTGTGTCAGTTGATTCCTTCAGGGGACTAGTTAAGCCTTTAAAACAATGGGAGAACCTTATTCATGAGGCCCGAACTTCAAATAGCCAATCATGTTCCTGCCTCCATGTTAACTGCTACTCATGTAAACAGAGAATTTGGTCATGGAATTTGAGTCTTACACTTGGACTTGACATCTGTTATTACGCAAGACTGATACCTATTCTTGCTTGTGAATGTGACTTCCATTTTCCATAATGGACAAGATTTGGATATCCACCTTATGTTTGCTTTCTTGATAAGAGATCATATCCCAGTCCTCCTCTGCCTGCCTTTCTTCTCTCCACAAAGATTTACTGAGTGCCTACTATATACCAGACACCTTATCAGATGTACAAGATACAATGAGGAACATGACAGCCATGGGTCCTGCTTTCACAAATTTATAATGCATCTGTGAGTAAAAATTAGTAGCAATCATGACACTTTGAACAATTTCAGAGTGACTAAGAATAAAACTGTCTTCGGAGAAACTCACACTCCCTGCCCTATTTTTAGCATGGGAAGTTGGAAGCAGAAATGCACTCTCATCCATGGAACTCTAACCACTTTCCAGAGATTGTGGGAATTTGACCGTTTTGCTTCATGAAAAGTTTCAGTTTGATGTTGAAGTCATTCCTTACTTTGTTTATTGACAGAGATGTTATTTTAAAGTGAATAATAATTTAATGTGAATAGTTTTAAAAATGAAATGCTTTCTTCCTTACCAATGCAGACAGCCTTGGGACAATATGCAGTTGTATAGTAAGTAAAATACCCAAGGAGGGGGATGTCATTTTCCCCCTATCTCCCAAGACATCCTGGACTCTAAACTCATCTGTATTTCCAGAAGCAAACAATTCCCTTGTTTGGATCCTCAAAACAAGAAACATCTTTTCACATAATTAAAATATGCAGCTCTTCCAAGGCAGCCACTCCATGCTAGCTAGCAAAGGCACAATCCATACTGACGAAGAATTATGCATGAGTGAGGGCCAGGAGTTACACTTGGGTAAAATCCTCAATTACTGTAGCTTCATTAATGCATTCTCCGCGTCTTACTGCTGAGTGACTGTTCTGAATAAATTGTGCTCTCATGCATGCACTCAAAGAAATGACAAAATTCTGAATGAATAAGTAGTCAGCACTCAGGAGAGATTCTTCAGGCCATAGTTATTCAGAACTTCCTGTATTTGTCACAATGGAAGCAAGAAGAACATAGAAATCTCACCAAATTACAGAATCTCAGAGTTAGGACAGAGCCTACTGATCATCGGGTCACGCCTTCCTGGATCCTTCCTCATCCGATGTGTAAATCTTCTGTAATAATCTCCATCAAATGGTCACAGAGTATTGCACAAACATTTCTGATCACATGGACCTTGCTACCATTCTCCTGACACATCCCCTAATTAATCATGATAAGATTCTTTCTTTATGCTCTGCTAAAATCTGTCTTTCCATAGGTTCTCATTCTCCCTCTAAGGCCACTCAAAGTCATTCTGATCTTTCTTCCAAATAATAGTCCTCTCAATATTTAAAGAGTTGTCACATATTTCATCCTGTGAAATACGTACAACAATGTCAAGGAGAATGAGGGCTGTGAAAAGATCATGGTGCTTCTACATAGGGAAAGCTATTAGGAAACCATGACAGTTGAGTTTCATTACTATGGAAGAGAAAGGGATATGAGGATATCAAGTGAGACACCCTTCAACTATCAGCTTCACTAACTTCCTTCCTATCAATGTGCCCCAAACATTCTCCTTGCTCAGCAGATGGCCCTATGATCTACCAGGTTGTTCAAGCTATAAACTACCTCTCTCTTACCTTTCACATACAATCTATCATACCTGTGTCCTAAATATACCTTCAGTATATATTCACTTATTTTCATTTTTACTACTACTATCCTAGTCTAGCTACTTTTGTCCTTTACCTAAACTTATCCTTTCTCACAGTCACCCTACTTCCATGCTTGCTGTCTATACCTAATGTTGCAAATCAAGTTACATTATACCCCTGCTCTGACCCGTTTGAAGGCTTTCTGTTGCTCTCCAGATGGAGACCAATGTCCATAACATAGCCTCCAAGGCTTCCCCTCTTCTTGCCTCTCTCTACTCTCAGCTTCCTTCTGCGGTTTCTCCACACTAACCTTTCTCCTGCTCTTCCTAGATAAGGAAAAGGTAGAGGAAAATTAATCTGAGAAAGAGACTGAAAAAGAGCAATCATAGGGGAAATAGGAGAAACAAAATATGGGTTGTCAAGAGAAGAGAGAATTTCTATAGGGGTGAAGTGTCCAAAAATTCAAATGCTATAAGCAGGTCAAAGTCAGATGAGATTTGGCATCTATGGAGCCACTAGAACTTTAATAAAAACAAATTTCTAGGCAAAATATTAGAGGTACAGACAGGTTACAGTGAGGGGAGCTGTAAATTGGAGCAGAGCGAGGAAGGTAGGAAGAAGCTAGAAGAAGAAGCAAAGTCAAAATAGAGAATTTTTCTTTTTTTTAAAATAGGAAGATCCTATTAGAAAAGGAGAGGTTAAACATGAAATAAGTTAACTGATTAAACAAGTTTCCTGAGGAAGTAAGAAGGTAGGATCAAGGCAATACAAGATTATGCAAAACACTGTTTGGCATATAGTGAGTCCTCAAGGAGCAATTTAAATATAAGAAGAAGTAATAATTTTCTTATGAGATGGAAAACTACTAAATTTTTAAGGTAGAGGATAAACCTCTGGAAAAGAGAAGTGATTCTTACTATGTCTCTAATATATAGTATACCAAAGCTTTCAGGAAACTACATAGGAAATGTAAGCAAAAATTTAAAATCTTTTAATAAGTGTATTTTCACACTAAATCAGTATGCATTTGCTATACTCTTCAGGTTTCACCCAGACTCCATCACAAAAATCACTTCTGCTTTGCTGTGCCTCCTCATCTACTTCTGAATGACGCTCCTTAGCATCTCAACATGAATTAATCACACTCTAAGATGGACACTGTTCTTTCACATTTCACTTTGTCTTAACGGAAGAACCAAGACCTTTGATCCATTGTTTGAACCTGTAGCTCACTGACAACATTATTTGAAATCTGAAGTTTACACCAGTAAATCATGCTGTTATTCCCCCAGTATTTGAAACCAGTAGCTTAAAGAAATTTTTAAAAATATATGTATCCCTAAGGGCAAAGTTTAGAAATAGCAGTGAGGTTATGTTTGCCTGGGAAAAAAAAGTATTGCTACTATTTGCAAAAAGGAAAAAAAGTAAGTCAGCTCCTAATAAGAGGGCCTCTGGCCTAAAAGAGATTGGGGGTGTAGAGAGATGATTGACTATAATTTCTGTTAAAATAAGATACTGTGGACCTTATTAGAATACTTAGCTTATTGAAAGAGATGAATTAAGAAAGTTCCCAATTGTCTCCAAGGTATCTTATTGCTACTAATCAATAATTTTCATGAAAGCAATAAATGTCTTTTCTTTTTAGAATCCAAAACTCCCGGCACATAACAGGATATTTTGTGAATTTAATGAATGAGACAAAGGTCTTTTTTTTTAATTCTTTTTTTAAAGATTTTATTTATTTATTTGACAGAGAGAGAGGCAGCCAGCGAGAGAAGGAACACAAGCAGGGGGAGTGGGAGAGGAAGCAGGCTCCCATCGGAGGAGCCTGATACGGGACTCGATCCCAGGACTCCGGGATCACACCCTGGGCTGAAGGCAAATGCTTAACGACCGAGCCACCCAGGCACCCGAATGAGACAAAGGTCTTAAATAAAGAATACTAATCAGTTTGTTGTCTTTTATAAAAATATATTTTATATATTATAAAACTAATATTTGGTAAAGTGGTAGAAAATAGGAGAGGATGCAAATACCCTAGGTCTCAATCACATCTCAGGCACTTATAATTTAGGTATATGACCTTGGGCAATACACTTAGTCTCTCTTGTACCTTAGTTTACACATCTGTGAAACCGGTTAACACAACATACTTCAAGGGCTATTAAAGAGATTAAATAGAATATCTTGTAACACAGTATGTTTACATATAACAAACATGTATGGCCATGTATGTTACAAGGAAGCATAAAATAAACATTTGTTCCTTTCTACTTCATCCCCTAAAAAAAAAGCACAAAATGTAATTCTTGCTCTCAAAAAAACCCAATACATTAGAAGGATATAGATCTATGAAAGTATAACTGATAATTGAATAACACCAAAATATAACCTATATATTAAAGTCCGAGTAATGTTAGAAGATCGAAGGAAAAGAATACTAGATTACAATTAATCTGTGGAAGTAGAAAGTGGTAAGCTTCCACACTTAAACACTTCCACGAGGTTCTATAAAATGGGACACTTGTAGCAAAATACCTCTGATATCTTCATTGTCCTCAGCACTATATTAACATCCATTGCTAATAGTACCGGCCATTAACCAGCACAGTCAATGAGAAGTAGAGGCATGGTTAAAAACAAACAGAAAACAAAGCCAAAAACCCTACTTTTTCTTGAGATAAGATCTTGATTTAACACTTGGAACAAAAGCCAGTTCCTCTCCGACTTCTCAGAGAATCATGTGTGTGCTTCTCAGCCTTTCCGTCCCTCACATCACTGCTGCAAGTCATACGTGTAATCTCAACACACTGGCAGTTCTTCAGTGACAGAGACTAATTGTATTAATCTCAGCATCTTCAGTCTTAACACAATGTTTCACACACAACTAAAAATCAATAAACATTTGTCAAGTGAGCAAATGAATGAATGTCAACCTTCTTTGGAATCCTGTTCTATTTATTTTCTTGACTCGCAAGTTAGCATGAAACAACACGCCTCCTTGCTTTCTTAATTGTTTCATATGTGTTAATCATATCCTACAATGTTGTAAGCTCCTTCAGGTGTGGCCAACAATCTATGTGTCTTTTTTTCTGTCATCATGCCAATTCTACCCCCAGCAGGGCCCAGCACAATAGCCCAGAAAGCTCATTAAGTACTTGCTGATTGATTCACTTTTCTTAGAAAGTAATTTTCTGACAATTGAAGAAAGGGCTTCATTTGTAGGTAGAATATATTTTATGCATATGGAGTGAATTTTCTATTGTTTAAAGTGATAATCTATTTTAACAGTACTTTTTTTCACATCATTAATTGCATTCCCCTCCAACCCTGTCAGAAAGCAATCTCATGTGTGGACTATATTTCTAGGTTGACATGATAAAGAAATTCATCTGATAAATAATCTAATGGTGTATACAAAAGCAGCATAAAGGACACCTCTGTTAGCAATAATAGACCAAACCCTGCCTTCTCTTCATTTGTCAGTCTACTGGCAGCTTGGCATAGTACCTAAAATCCTAGGATAGTGTGTTTTAGCATCTAATCCAAAACACTTAACATGAAACACAAAGGAAAAATGAAAATATTGAAGAAAAGAGAATTCCTCCCAAAACTAAATGGAGATTGACTTAGCCAAGAAGGGAAGAGCTGAGGGAAATACAGATAGAAGTAGAAAAGCATAAGCTTTCAGTCAAGAAGAACTTCAATTATGTATTCATCCAATATACTGAACACCTACTATGTGCCTTACACGACGCTATGTGCTAAGGACAAAAAGTAAAATAGATGCAGTCCATGCCTTTAGGGACCTCACAGTTAAAAAGGAGACAAAGAAGTAAACAAAAAACCACAATTCAGTATGTGAAATACTAAATGGTATTATAACAGGGACAAACTTAGCATGCTCGACTCCATATTGCATGTATTTCCCTTGCTGCTGTCACCCATAGCTTTGAAATTTCTCAATAGCCCTAAACGTGGGCATGTTAATTACCAAAGGAATTTTGCTTTATACCTGAGGTTTGCAAAAACTGTTTTACCCAAAAACTACCTCACTCAAGGAGATAATTGTGTACAGAAATGACTATGCTGTTTAAGATTTATAGGAATGACACGACCTAATTCCTGTATGCAAATATCAACTGACCAAGGACGAAGAAGTTATACAAATTTTCTTGGATGTCTACAGACAACTGTCACCTTTTGACTCCAACCCCCTCCCCCTTCCCCTCTTTGTTAACATAAAAAGTTCAAATTTCATGCTGAGGGGACATTGTTCTTTGGGACAATAGTTCACCATCTCCTCAGTTTGCTCGCTTTCCAAATAAAGTCACTTTCCTTACCCCATCTTGCCTCTTGATTTACTAGCCTGTAATACAGTGAGCAGAACAAGGCTGGATTCATTTACATTATTTGGTAGCAACAAAGGAACAAAGAGGTGCCCTTCTCATGTTTGAAGGTCAGAAAACTTTTTCTGGGGTGGCAATCTACCAAGAGCCAAAAGATAGATAAAATGGTTTGGTAAAGAGGGTCAGGTGAGGGAGGAGAAAGGAGACAGCAGAATCTTGAAAATAAGATAGAGTATGAGATGTTTGTCCTGAGAAAAGTTGAGCGTGACTGGATTTACATCCCAGCTCTACCATCAGCTATATCACTTCTGATATCACTAATCCTTTCTGCATCTCAGTTTTCTATCATTTGAACGCTTAATATTCATACCACTGGCACCTAGACAGGGTTTAGGAAATATTAGTTCCTTTCTGCCTCCTTCCTTTCCTTCCATGAGCACAGACAACCCTACCCGGTGCCCCCATTCCCACTTCCTATCCTCGCCTTCCCTAAGGAAGGCAATTCACATCAGCCAATTCACATTAGCACAGGATTCACCTGACCATTTAAATAGCTGTACCTTTTTAATGTAGATCCTTTCACCACCGTTTAAAGCTGACCTTTAGTTTCTTAGGTCTGGCTGTTTATGTGGATGCAAAAGTTCACAACTCCCATTTTTAAAAGCCCTTAGTCTAATGGATTGTCCAATTTCATTCTTCTAATGCTTCTGACCCAGTGCCAGGTCTTGCCATTCAGACCTTTCCAAAGGCTGCCCTCTCCATCTGAAATTCTCTATTTGAGGAAATCTGACAATTTTCCTTGATAAATTTCTCTGGCTTCCTTTCTTCCTTCATAATGTCACCTCAGCTGAGTATCTCAGGTGGGCTTTTCTTTAGTCTTTAACATGCATTAATTTGTCCTAGAAAATGGAAACCATCTAAATAGGCATAATTGTGTGATTATTAAATTTCCTATTTGTTATTCTTTAATCCCTACATTCTTTTATTCCCTTATTATTTACTCATTAAACATGTATATTGTATATCTGTAAAGAGCACAGCACCATCTAGCACCATGGGGTTTTCTGTAAGAACTTCAAGGAGCTTAGAGTCTAATGAAAGAAATGTAACAGGAAAATATAGATTAATGAAATGAAGGAAATAATATGGTAAAAGAAAGAGCAAAAGAGTTATCAAAGTTCCAATTATAGAGCATGGGACTTGTAGCACACTGAGAATCTAGGTTTAAAGGCAAGTTATGTCATTTTCTGCAGCGTTGAACCAATTGCTTAACCTTTCTGAGTTACCCCATATTTAAAATGAAGACAGTTCTTCATCATCACGTTGTTGTTGTTGTTGTTGTTTTAAATCTTGTTCCGGAAGTCTTCATTGAGGTAAAGAAGATGAAATTTCCTTATAAACTATAACATTTCAGGTAATTTTAAGGGAATTGACAAGACAATGGAGAGCAATATAGTGGGCAGGGTAGTATTCTACACAGACCTATTGAAACTGATCAGCACAGGCAAAAGAGTTTCAACAGTTGTAGCTCAATTCTTCCAATACACATGGTTGCTTTGATGTACACAGTACTTTTAAAACCGAATTTGAAAGCATGTAGAAGGGATGTGTGCTTTCCAGCTCATCTGAGCCCCCAGTTAATTCTTCTCTGACCAAGAAAGAATTTACTACTGCTGTCAACACTTGGCAGAGAAGCCTTGAGTCTACTGAACATGCACAACAGAGTAGAGTCAACTCTGTCCTCTCACTGAAGACATGCAACATCTGTACCCATGCACACCTGTATTAGCCTGGATCTGTTTCCTTGTCGTTCCTGTAAATGTTCTTCCTTGATTTTATATAGTTTTACTGTCTTCTCTGCAGACTCTGCATCAATTATTTCTCTCTTTTGTTTACTATCTTCCTCATTCTACCCTCCTAGCCACCATCGTCACCATATTTGTACCCAGTGTATTTTCTATAAATATATTTTAGACGTTCAACAGCTTTAGGTAAGGAACTGTAGGTTTTTCTGAACAATGCTAATGAACTTCAAGTCTACAAACATACGTCTAATATTCTGGGCTAGATTCTGGCATGTGAACAAGTAATTGTAGAGCGTTATGGCAGTTGTGGTAACACAGATTCAATACTGATCGCTTTGGAGAGATGAAAAAGAAAATTCTCCATCCTGCCTGAGAAGGTCAGAGAAAGCTTTACAAAGGAGGAAACAATATTTGAGGTGGCCCATGAAGAGAAAAATTTCCACAAATTAAGAAAGAAAGGACAGTGTTTTCAGATAGGGGAGACAGCTTCAGCAAAGGCATGGAGATGTGAAAATCCAATATTTGGGGGAATGAATTATTTATGCACAGAAATAATATGTCAGGGCAGGTTAATAAACCACATGAGGACTACTCCAAGGAAAACCTGCCTAAAGATCTGTAAAAAGGACTTAACAGAGGCTAGAAGTACTTTGCTTGGGGCTCTGTCCATAACAAATACATATAGGCTAGTCTCTATCACTCCTGGGAAGCAGATACATATAAAACTTTATAGTCCAACAGGGATAATGGCCAGCATGTGCCCATGCCTGACTCTTGCTGCAGCCATGGTACAAAATGCTACCCAATCAAGGCATTCATCTCTACTGGGGACAGCCTCAGAGTCCTTCCCAACAGAGATTTCTGAAGGGCCCACTATCAATTGGTCAGAGTTGGCACTTAAAGTGAAACCTATTTTCATTTCCTTTCTAGGATATATATTAAGAGCGGTGGCTGTAAAAGGTATATTGTTATATAACCTAGAAGAAATCCTTTCACTATAACTCCTATTTGGACAAGCAGAGCCTATGAATGCATATCTCTCTTAGCCTATGTGAGTCCATGATTCAGAATGCCCTTCTTGGGGCGACGGAGTCTAGACACTAAATATCTGGAAGAAAATGGCAAATTTCAATCATCCAAAATTCCAAATGTAGCCAAATAACCACATAATTAACTGCAGCTTTTTAAAAGTAATGAGCAGTTATCAACTTTAAATTAAGAAAATGTTAGCCTATATTACTTAACAAAAGCATCCTAGAAACACAATCAGTGTGGACAGGCTGAATCGAACAAAGCCACCAATCAATTTACAAAGCTCCTATAACATACATGTAAATTAGCCATCAAAGCTAAAAATGCTTAGAAAAAAAAATCCACTTTCACACATTGATTAAATTATTTCCTTTATAAGCATAAACAGTTTAGAGAAGAAAAGCCCAGGACTGATTGCTCAGATTCTCCAGGGTGAAGGAAACAAACACATTTTTTCTTAAAAAACCCTCAGCTTCACAACGTATCCCTTGCCAACCCCCTAAGGAGCAACCTCAGAGTCTGCTACAGGCTGCAGCAGCTGCCTGCCCACCTTCTCAGCAGCAAAAAATATGCTAAGCAGTGATTACCAACAGGGAAGAGGATCAAAAGGTTGAGGGAACGATTAAGCAAGATACCATTCCTTCTAACAGTCAGTTTTCTATAGAGGTGGTGAATGATGGAAGCCTGGGTAATCTCAAATTTCAGTCAATTACATGTGAAACACATCTATTCTGTGCTCCCTCTGTGGGAGCTCCCATTGCTTTAGGCTTCTGGGCACATTGACAACAGGAGAAAACCATCAAAGTCAAGGTGGATTGCTGCCAGAACCTGAGCCTGACAAAGTATATTTCTGTCCCTTCCAAACCATTTAAAACAAATAAATGCCCACAAGCCCATGGAAGAGACCAAGACAAGACCATAAAGATTCTCAGTCTGTAATGTAAGGAGAAGCTTGGAGTAAGACTTCAACTGGAAGTTATGATTGGTATGAGGAAGATTACATTGAGGGAAGGTGACTGACTTTTATCATAGAGTCCAAGTCCCAGGAGGCGTGAGATGTAAAACGGAAATTGCTCTCATCCTGCAGACACTAGGTTGGAGTCTTGTCTTGCTACTTGCGAGCTGTATGAATCTGCAAACAACTCTCAACTTCACTGAACCACACTGTTCTCATCTGGGTGAGTCAAATCTGTTTCTTGTCCTGTGTATTTATAAGGTAGTGAAGAAGAAATAGGAGGGAGGACAGATTATAATAATTTAAGATAAAAATTCATCCCATACAGTTGCATTTGATCTTTACTATAATCCTGTGAAGTAGTTATTATATCTATTTTTTTAAGTGAAGAAATTGGGACCCAGAATGGTTAAGTGACATGTCCAATGTGACACAATTGATAAGTGGTAGAAACAGAATTCAAGCCTTAATTCAAAAATTAATTGTTCTTTTCATTGCACTATATCTGCCTCTTCAGTTCTCAAAGTTATGGGCTGTGGTTAAGCTCTCCCAGTATCCCTAAGTACCTAATACATTTATTACATAGTAGATACTCAATAAAGATTTGATAAATAAATTAATAGTGTTTTAAGTATCTAAACTGACTGAGCTCAACCTAGCTAAATAAACACTGATTTAGTACATCCTATTGTCAGACATCTTTTTTTCCTGTTAGGTGTTAGGGATTCAAAGATGAAGAAGATTCACTTCCTAGGCTCAAGGGAGTCATAGTAACAAACACACATAGAAACAAAATCCAACTCCCACTATATTCCACTTTTAGTTGTCTTCTGTGGTTTCACATAATACATGGACTCCATTTTGAAAGCATGCTGGAAGTGTCTACAGTTATTTCTCTGCTAGTCTTTGAGGCTCAACCAGAGTCGGAAGTATGGATTCCTTTAGCTTGCAGCAGAGCGTGAGCTGGAAGAGCTGTTTTCATTTACTACTTTCGCTAGAAGTGTTAGGTAAGTAATGCTTGAGTCCCAAGGCTCAAATTTTGGAAGTATGTGGAACCAAATATTTGCTATGCTTTCAAAGCCATATTTTCTCTCTGGTTTGTCTTTGTTGTGTAAGGTTAAACATCACCAACATTAATAAAGAAGGGATTTGACCAAAGTCAAGATTTATAGAAGACTCAAAATGCAGTGAATTAGAGAAATCTGACAAGCAAAAGTAGTAATGATGTTACTCCTTAACGGGAAAAGAGATTGGTATCTTTGGGACCAACAAAGCAGCAAGGAGACTCTGGCACTGATATATTTTTAGAATGCAAATGTATCAAGAGAAAGGGGGTAAACACAGAAAAAGCTGTGAATGCCTTGTCCAATAATGATTATGGAAGAGAGGCATGTGACTATCACAGTCACTGAAGATTTGCTAGGCTTACAGCGCAGGCATGTTTGATTAGGTCTCTTCCTGATCTAGACAGACTATCCCATAAGGTTATCAAATCTCTTGTTCAAATTCCAGGCTCACCAAGCAGTTTGTAGGAATAGAAAAATATTTTAAGTAAACAAGCTTTCTAAACATATGTATTTTCTTATTTCCCTTGGCCTTTGTTCCATTTAGTCAGCCAAGCCACTTTGCATCCATTGCCTCAAGTAAGGGATGACACCAAAGCAAACAAACAAGGATTCCATTTTCAGCTTTTGAGTTTTAAAAGTCTCTCTTAGCTGGAGAAACAGAAAGGACTCCCTGTAGATTTGGGGGGACACAGGATGAGAAATGCCAATGCTGCCCACCTTCATGACTGAAAATCCCCTAGGCTAGGAAGAGGAAGATCTTGGCAGGGAATCAAGGACTGTGTGTCAACGTTGCAGATACATGACAAAGCAGGGATTTCTCAGGCTCAGAGGTGGGCTGGGGAGACACTGACCTCCCACACAGACTTGTATGATTCATTCACATAAGGGATCTGTAGCTCAGGGATGTGGCCAATATCTCAGAAGAAATGACTGCAGAGCTTATTTACTAGCAAAATGCCTGGCATATAGTGGAAGCAAATGATTATTGACTAACTCGATAGTGTCCTATCTGGCAATACTATGAGCTTTCAGATTCTAGATCTGGGGACCAGCCCTGATGACAGTGACTGAAGGAAGGTGCCAAGCCAGCATTTGGTTAATACCCCTCAATGATGCAGCGCCGAAACTTTACATATCTAGGGGAAATGCAGTCAACTAAGAACAGGGAACAACAAAATCACACACAGAAGTTTCCACTTTCCTGTTTGTTATAGCTGCTAGAAGATCACAATGTCTCTGCATCTTGTGTCTCTCTAATGTTGTACAGAACTGAACATACACATCATGAATATCATTCTTACTTCCCTTCTAGGGTTCATGGCTGGAAATAGCCACCAGGCAGTGGCTAGTGAGTAACCTGTGGTGCCTACAGCACTGCCTCCTGCTCAAGAAGAGGCTTGCCCTAATTTCAGGATTTCAGACGCAGTGAGCAGCACCTAACAGATAGCTGGATATGATGGCTGAGCCTTTTAGTGCCTTCATGTGTCACAGGCAAGTTGACAAGGTTGAGTTAAGATAGTTCTGTTCAATGCCATTTTTGAAAGCAGTGTGACTCTGAAAAACTCCAAGAGTTTAAACCTTATATAATCCAAATGGCGGAAAAAAAACCTCCTCCTTCCTCAATTTGGAATAGTGCTTCTATAGAATCTATAAGTGTGGCACATTTTAGGACTCTGACATACTAACTAAAAGCATGCAGAAAAGATTCTGCATAACTCAAAATATACATTAAAAGCTCCTCATAAAATTTCAGCTAAGAGAAATCCTGAAATAAATCATTTTATTTAATGAATTTCCCCATTTCTTTCTTCTAGACTACACTCTCTGAAGGGAGGGACTGTGTGTTCCCAACTTTTGAACTCCAGAACCCAGCACCATGACTTGTATGCTAGATGCCAAATAGGTTTATTACCTAACACTGACTGCAGTACCTAAGTAAGCAGCCACTAATTTGTGTACTTTGTGAACTTGAATTTGGTATTTCAGGTTTTTCTTAAAGCAGAGTACTGAGAATATTTTGGAATATTCCCTTTAGTTTGGTAGAAAATAGGTTTTTGGAAAAATGCCAGTGGAAATGCAGTTATAGATCAGGATATTAAAGGAGAATCATACATATACCTAATCAGAATTCCAAGACATGACTCTTCACAGCACACCCATTTGGTCTTTCACTTTTTGGGAGGGAAAAAATGTGACCCAAGTGTCAGCACAAAGATGGAAGTATTCAATTCTGCTGGAGGATGCGGTCTTAAGAAAGACTTCATCAAGAAGGTGGCCATGAAGTGATTCTGGAAGAAAGCATTCATCGTGGTGAGGGAGAGTCAGGACAGCAGTACAGGCTAAGGCAGCTGAGAGATACACAGTGGTGTGGAAATATGAAATGGCTTCAGGTGATTGAGGATATACAGATTCAGAATACTAGAGTTTCAGGTTCAGTGAGCATTGAGGAAAGGTCTGTAGTGGTATTAAAGGGACTAAAACTTGTAGGATTTCCTATACCAAATTAAGGACTTAGGGATTTTATGGTATGGACAATGGAAAGAAATTGAAGTTTTGGGGAACAGTCCAGGAGAATCTCATGATGAGATTTAGGTTTCAGGAAAATCACTTCCATCAACAGAGAGAATAGATTGTGAGCCTGGAGGTCAAAAGATACTATTGTGGTATCCATGTGAGATACTGTGAATGTAAACTAAGACAATAGGGAAAGGAAAGAAGAGAAGAGAACAGACGTCAACTTCCTTAATTAAGCAAGTAGAATACATGGGATTTGGGTGTGAGAGATGAGGAACAGGAGATGGGTAGAAAGGTTTCCTGTTTATTACTTGGGTAATTGAAGACATAAAAGTGCAAACTACAGAGCTGGGAAATATAAGATAGAGCAGGCTTTGGTGGACATATATGCAGGTCAATTTTATACATGCAAAGCATGGGATACACAGATGAGCTCAAGGTGGATATATAATTTGTGAGTCATTAGCATCATTTTAAGCATAATTTGAATGCATTACATCACCCAAGGAGAATGGATGGGGTAAACCAAGACCAGGGAACAGCAATGTTTTAGGGGTATGTGGGAAAAGAGGAGCCTGTGAAGTAGGGTGAGAACAGTTAAAGAGACCAGAGACAAAAATGGAAAAATCTCTTCCTCTTATTTTCTTTCTAATAAGATCTTGCTCTTTTACAAGCTTTAAAAACTGATCCAGAGAAAGAAAAAAACTAATATATTCCAACTGGCTTTCCAAATATGCCTGTTATGGCTGATTTCCCCCTAGCTTAGTAGGTTATAAGAAAATGACATAAGAATGGCTTTTTTTTCCCTTAAGAGAAAAATTTGCGTATCGTTCCCATTTGATCACTTCTGAATCACTCCCCAAGAAACTCCCAATGGCTGTTGACAATAAAGAAGTGAAATGCCAAATAGGTAAATGGATGGTATATGCGTATCTCTGTGTCTATTTACATATAGTCATTGCCATGTGTATGTAACATACACATTTATATATATATCCACACACACACACACACACACACACACACACACACACATATTCTCACTTTATAACAGTAACTCTTTTGACCTCTCCTACCTGTAATGTGACAAAATACAGATGTAATAAGCTCAGATTATTAATATCACTTCTTGTTCTTCAGGAAAAAACATGTCCCTCATAGAACAGCCTATTACACTTTCCAAATGTGAGTTAACAACAACAACAACAAAGGAAGTAAACTAATATTTATTTAGAATCTATTATGTGGAAGAACTATTCCAGTTTCATTATATTCATTATTTCATATAATCATCATCTTGAAAAATACACTGGCATTGGATGCACCATGGATTCAGTCGACGAGTGGATGATAGCTTGAGTACCCTGTATGTCAAACCTGTCTCTTCATACTGTTCTCTCCTCTCAGTTGCTCAGTTGAGGGACACAGTCACCCATGCTTAAACTCAGCCATATGTTTCCAACACTGGCTGCATATCAAAATTCCCCACAAGACTTCTGAAAGTTAATCAAACCCTTCTCTAGGCTTCCTGTATGAGAATCTCAGGTAGGTTCTTAGATTTTTGATTTTCTAAAGCACCACCAGCACCACAATTCTGATACTGAGTTCGTATTGGAAATCACTGACTAGGGTATTCTCAGAACTTTCAGAAAGCATCTGCCAGGGTAGTGGATGGGGCGCCTGGGTGGCTCAGTTATTAAGCATCTGCCTTCGGCTCAGGGCATGATCCCAGCAGTCTGGGATCAAGCCCCGCATCAGGCTCCTCCTCTGGAAGCCTGCTTCTTCCTCTCCCACTCCCCCTGCTTGTGTTCCCTCTCTCGCTGGCTGTCTCTCTCTGTCAATAAATAAATAAAATCTTAAAAAAAATACAGTGGCCAAAGACCCTTAACACCTTATAAACCAGATTCTGGAACTTCAGGGACCACCAACTATAACACTGGCTTTTTGGTGCCAACACCTCTAGAAAGTAGAGCTTAAAGAAACTGTGAGATGACTGCTAAATAACCAAGCAGTGAAGGCAGCTAGTAAGTAGAAATGAAATCAGGATCTCAAAGAGGTATCTGTGTCCCCATGTTCAATGAAGCATTATTCACAATAGCCAAGATATGCAAACAACCCAAATGTCCATCAATAAAAGAGTGAATAAAAAAATGTGGTATGTACATACAATAAAATATTATTTAGTCTTAAAAAAAGAAATCCTGTCATATACCCCAACATGGATGAACCTGCAAGGTATTAAGCTAAGTGAAATAAGGCAGTAACAAAAGACTAGTAACACTTATATTAGGTATCTGAGGTAGTCAAATTCACAGAAGCAGAACAGTGGTTCCCAGGGGCTTGGGGTAGGGGAAAATGGAAAGTTGCTGCTCAATGGGTATAAAGTTTCAGTTATGCAAGACAAATAAGTTCTAGAGCCTTGCTGTATAACAGTGCCTCTAGTTAAGAATATGGTATTATACATTTTAAATATGTTAAAAAGATAGATTTCATGTTAAGTGTTCTTACCATTAAAACACAGATAAACAAAAGAACACAAGCACATTTTTGGAGGTGATGGATACATTTAATATCCTGATTGTAGGAATAGTATATGCATAAGTCCAAACTCCTCAAAACGTACACATTAAATACATGCAATCTTTATATATCAATTATACGTCTGAAACTTAAAAAATAAATGAAAAGTGATTTTTTAATCTTAAAAAAGTAAACTGAAATGGATTATGACTGAGCTTAAACATTCCTTGTGGGACAGAGAACTTTGTTAAATTCGTATGCTCTAAACCTAGCTATAGAACTACATATTTCCAATTGTTTGTTTGGATCTAATTTTTACTCAGTGTAGTATTTTAAGTTTGCACTCAAAGGCTTATATCGCATCATATTCCTCTGAGGGCATACTTCTCTATCAATACGCAATCAAGACATGATCTGACCTGATCATGTACTGCAATATGCTTTGTGCTGGGAAATGCTGCTACTGATCCATCATTAGTAGAGACATGAGCTCAGATTTTCTTTCCTAGGGACAGGAGTAGACACTATTGATCGTCTATGCTCTTTCAGCCAGCCTCATCACTATACTCCTCAGCCAATGTTACAAATTAGATAGCTAATGAATCACAAAGAGATGTTGAACAGGTTTGCAAAAGAATTCATTCCCTCAGAAAGCATCAGTAGAACACCAGCTATGTGTCAGACACTGTTGTAGGCAGCAGTAGTACTGGGAAAAACAGAACAGAGTCCTTGCCCTTAGGAACTTGGGAGACAGTCATGTAAACAGATCAATACATCAATGTGGTCAATGCTACAACAGAGTCACGCACATCCTGCTATCACTGCAAGGTGGAAGCAGTACCTAGTTCTACCTAGGGAGGTCAGCAATGATTCTGTAGCAAAGATAACACTCAGGTTGTACCTGGAAGACCGAATTGGATTGTATTTACTTCTTCCTAATTTACATTGCTTTTTAGTTAGCTATAATACGTAAGTATGGAATGCACAGTCTCACATTTTTTAAAACTCTTAACTCTCTTTACAGTGTCATAGGCAATTTCCATAGTGATCTAACTTAAACTAACAAATGATTACCCATCACGTTTGAGCAAAAATAGGTGCCTAATTGAAGAGACTGATAATAAGCAGCTATGATATATAGATGGCATTTTATGTAGGAAAATCGAGACCTTAAGTAAAGCATCTAGAAAAAAAAGACATGACATAACTTTTGTTCCTTGAATTAAATCCTGTCTAACTGACATTTTTAGAAATATGAAGTTGTTAGATCTATTTCACTGTGGTAAACAGAATAATGCTTCCTTCTACTCCCTTCAAAGATGTCCATGTACTGATCCCCAAACTTTTGAATAGGTTACAATATATGGTAGAGGGGACTATGAAGATGTGATTGAGTTTAAGGAGCTTGAGGTAGAAAAATTACCATTATCTTGGATTATCCAGGTAAGCCCAATGTAATCACAAAAGACAGCAGGGCCAGGTCAGAAAGGGGAAGGGGATGATGGAAGGGGAAGGCAGAATGGTATATTTCAAAGGTGGAGGCAGGGGCCATAAGCCCAGGAATGCACGTTGCCTCCTGAAGCTGGACACAGATTCTTTCCTGGAGCCTCCAAAAGGAATGTAGCACTGCTGACACCATCACCTATATCTGTAAGTCTTGTTTCTGATTTCCAGTATCAGGAAATTTAAGATAATAGGTTTGTGTTGGTTTAAACCATCTAGTTTGGGGTAATTCATTACAGCAGCATTAGTAAACTAATACATACACCAAAGCCTTGACAAGACAACTAAAGTTGAGCTGTAAGCATGGAAAGCCATAAAATCCTCTGTCACTTGTACCATTTTACGGTGAGAGGTCAAAGATTTCCTAAAGAGAGTGGAGGGAGAATTACTCACTCTTGTTCAGAAATTTTGTCATCTTCCATAAAGCTATAGCCTCCCTGTTCTTTTCCATAGAATTTTCAAAAAGTATGTTGAGGTCCACTGAACAGCACCTGGGCTTTGGGCTCCTTAACCATCTTTCTAAAAAGAATAAATTTAATTTGAACAATGCTAAGGATTAGTTAACCGGTCTTCATCTGAATAAACTTATCAGATCAGCTGACAACTGAGGGATGGCCAATGGTATGATAGTTCACAAAACATGGGGCTGGATATTCTTATCATGATAGTTAATGCCAAAGATACCACCCTTCACTTTAATAACCTTAGATATATAGGTCAAAGAAAGTGTCAAAGCAGAAGTAAAAATATGGAGGTAAAACCCTAGAGAAAACTAAACCCTGGCATCTTTTGCCACTTTTCCTAGGAACAAGAGCCCTGATGAAGATTCTTGGTTTCAATAACCCAACCTCCACTGCCAGCTTTCTTTGTCTATTTGCTAAGAAGATTGTTGTGGCAACAAGCAGATGAGGCTGTCAATGATATCAAAGAACTCTAGGAGGGGATACCTTTTTGTGATGAGCTTTTATTAAGAAGAATATAGACCAAGACAGTAAGTCATATTTTTTTTTTGTAAGGAAGCACAGTAATTGTATATGTCACACAAATTTTAACATACAATTTTTTATATGCCAAACACTGTGTTGGGGGCTGGAAATAGAATAGTGTTCAAGAAAAACCTCACCAAGCTTAAAGTTTAACAGAGAAGACAAAAATAAAAGCACAAAGACTCTGAGAATGGGGGATGCCTGGGTGGCTCAGTCAGTTAAGCATCTGCCTTCAGCTCAGGTCATGATCCCAGGGTCCTGGAATCGAGTCCCGCATTGGGCTCCCTGCTCAGCGGGGAGCCTGCTTCTCCCTCTGCCTGCCTCTCCCCCTGCTATTGTGCTCTCTGCCCCCCTCTCTGGGGAAAAAAAAAAACCCTCTGAGAAAGGATAAAAGGGAGCCCTGACTATTTTGTGGCTACTCAAGTGTATTAACTCAGGCTGCCGAACCAAAATACTAGAGAGTAGGTGGCTTAGATAATAGGAATTTATTTTCTCACAGTTCTGGAGGCTGCAGTTCAAGATCATGGTGTCAGCAGGACTGGTTTCTGGGTAAAGGCTCACTGCCTGACCTGCAGACAGCTGCCTCCTTGCTATGTCTTCACAGGGCAGAGAGAGAAACAGAGAGATACAGAGGTACAGAGAAGGGGGTGGGCAGAGAAAGAGAACCCTCTCTGCTATCTCTCTTATGAAGGCCTTAATCCCATCATGAGGGTCCTATTCTTATAACCTCATCTAAATGTAATTACCTCCCAAAGGCCCAATCTCCAAAAACCATCACACTGGAGGTTAGGGCTTCAACATAGGGATTTCAGGGGGGACACAATTCAGTCCACAGCATCAAGGAAGTCTTTGTTTGAAGATATGTGAATTAAGGTTACAGCAGAAATGCTTAGACAATTGCAAATAAAGGAAGAAGCATGTACAAATTCCAATATGGGAAGGAACTTGATATACTTAGGGACCTGAAAGAAAGAACAGTAAAGCTGTAGTACAAGGAGGGAAAGAAAGACTGGAATGAGAGAAGGCTGGTAGGAGGTGATCACCCAGAATTTTGTGGGCTATCGTTAAAAGATTATGCAGTTTATCTTTTTTTTTTTAAGATTTTATTTATTCATCTGAGAGAGAGAGATAGTGATGGAGAGCACAAGTGGGAAGGAGAGGGAGAAGCAGTCTCCCCGCTTAGCAGGGAACCTGGTATGGAGCGCAATCCCAGGACCCTGGGATCATAACCTGAGCCGAAGGCAGAAGCTTAACTGAGGCACCCAGGTGCCCCTATGGGGTATATCTTTAAAAAATGAAATGCTATCAACAAATTTTAAACAAGAGCAAATTGTAATCAGATTTGTCTCATAAATCTCACTGTGGCTTCTATTTGCAATATGGATTGGCATGGGACAAAAATGATGTGATGAGATCAGTTAGCAGTTCATGTGAGATATGAGGATGATGATGGCTTGCATTAGACTGATAGCAGAGATGAAGAGAAAAGGACACATTCAAAAATATTTAGGAGTTAAATTTAACTGATATGTACAAGGTAATGAGAGAAGAAGATAAATCAGGGTACGTGGCTTGACATGCCTAAGGATGGGGTGGGACGGACAATCCCTGGGATGGAGAGGTACGGGGGAAATCCCTGACATGGAGAACACTAGAGAAGTAGATTTCTTAAGCAAAAAAATCATAAAACAAGTTTTAGATATTTTGGTTTGATGCATCAAGGTGAAGGTGCTGAGAAGATAATTGGATAGGTCAGTTTAGAAGAGAGGTTTTGGTCGAAAATGTAAATTTAGGGTAATCAGTAAATAAACAGTAACTGATGTCATGGAAGTGAGTAAGATCACTTTGGGAGAGAACATAGAGTAAGAGTGCAGAGGACTTCAATAGCAAGGAAAATATAGTAGATGACCAAACTGAACACTAAGGTCTCTAAGGCTTTGAACCCCGTATGAATACTTCAGCTCCTAGGCAAGGGGGTTGGGGCAGCACCATTGATAATACTTCATGAACATCATGGTCTTCCTTTCTCTTTCCAAGCAGTCCCATGCTACCTTCAACCCTCAAATTCTTTTTTGGCTCTCTTTTTTTTTTTTTTTTTTTTTTGCCATTTTTACCTATCATCAGTCAGGAGTATAGTATCTGCCTTCTTGCATTTCTGTTCCCAAATAAGCTCTAAAAGAAGAACAAAATAGACTTCAATAAAAGTAGAAGAAAAGTCATAATCCCCTCTCTTTTTCACTTGCAATTCACCCTTTCTTTCTTCTTGACATTTTCTAAAACTCCACATTTTAAACAAAGTTTCTGATAATTAGAGAAGCAAGTTTCCCAAGAATAAACATCTAATATAAGTAGCTCTTTATAACAAGCTGCCAGCTCATTATGTTAGCTAATAAATAAAATCTATTCAGTCATCATGGAAATGGAAAATCATTTCTAAAGGGAAAAATCGAACAAATCAACTCTGGTCAGTATTTTCTATAGTGAATTAGATGAAGACCATGATGAGCCTGTTTTCTCTACTGACTTCCTACTTGTTGAAGGATGGGTTCACCGTACCAAAGCCTGCTTATCTGTCCCTCAGTAACACAGCACGGACTAGAACTCCAGTTTTTCCAGAGACCGGAGAAGTCTCAGGGTATAGTTTTAAGGTTGGATTGTGTTTATGAACTATGAATTGCTAGCTCTTCTCTGGTCAGCATGAATATGAAGCTTCTCACAAATGAGAGTAAATCCTCCACAATACTACACTTGTGAAATGGTTGTGCTCCTCTGGACTGTTTATCTCCTTTCTCTAGTTTCTCTGGGTCTCTCATAGTCACCACAATGACTGTTAGTCAACCAGCAAATATAATTGTATGTCATTAGCAAAAATAGATTGCTCCTTGAATGACACCACAAAACACCTACTGCCTCAAGGCAGTATGAAATTTTTGGTTCAACTGGATGCTTAAAAATCACCAGATATTTACTGAATGCCAAAGCAAAAAACACAACAAAAACAAACAAACAAAAACAAAAAAAAACAAGGAAATATTTGACACTTTGGACTATTAAGAAATACACGCTAACTCTTGATTTCCAGAAATTCATAACTTATTGATGGCTCATGACAGTTATATATCACAAGACAATAGGTTAGAAGGATAATTAAGCTCATGCATTTAGGATAGAGTGGTTAGTGAGAGCTCTTAGAGAAGTGATCTCATGTGTGGTGTGGTGTGTTCTAATGATTACGGTGTCAAGAAGCAGGATGAGGAGAGAGGTACATGTCAATCTGATTAGGTAAGGACAACGTGGTTTTGGAATTATGGAAGGCAGGATCTAGGTCTGTTCGTGTGAAGCAAAAGTATTAGGGTATAGGGCTGGGAGGTTCAACTGTCAGTATCATTATTCATTGACAATACCATGCTTGCTTCAGCAGCACATGTACTAAAATTGGAATGATACAGGGAAGATTAGCATGGCCCCTGTACAAGGATGACACACTAATTATTGACAATCCCTATTACACCACAGCCACACATCAAAGCATTTTATATGCTCTCCACCACAAATATGGGGCCAAAACCACTGCCCATTTATTACAAAGTGTTAATCTAATTTCAGAATACATTTTGGCTCAAAATACAAAATAGGTTCAAAATACATTTCAATCCAAGTATGAATGATATCAAGATCCTCCTAATCCGAACTTTTTTCTTATAGCAGTGAATTCTGGTACTCAAATGGACCTAAAAAAAAAAAAAAAAAAGAAGTCCAGCATAATTTATACTAACAGATGTTTCTAGAAAAATTCCAAATCAGTGAAAGCCTAGGAAAATAACCAACTTTAAGGGCTTTTAACAAGCAACCCGAAAAGAAGAGTACTATGAAGTGATTTTTTTTTTTTTTAAAGAACAATCATACCATGAATCACTTGGGACAAAGATAATACAGTAGTCATAGTAGATGAGAATGAATGGAGAGGAAACAGCTCACCAGAGAGACAGCAAATACTTACTAGAGAAAGAAATCACCATAAAGCTGCACAAAGGAGAACCCCAAGCCTAAGGAAATAAGTAGGAAAAAGTCAGCAGAAGGCAGAATTGGTTTACCCCAGCCTATAAGACAAAGACAGACTTCAGTGGAACTGAGAGCTCGCTCAAAGCATCAGTCACTTCCAACTGGGATTCCCTATTAAAACATGAAGATAGTAAAGTGCCCAGCTATCCTAGTGACTTATTTCAGAACCCCTCCTCCTATGTCAGTCTGCCATCTGCCCAACAAATTAAATGGCACATGAGTGAGTTTAGGGCACAAACAGCCTAAGACATGGTTGGTTTATCCTGAATTTTTTGAAAGGTATATTTCCACCTTTCCAGTTTGCATAAAAATGAAATTATTAAAGTATAAGTGTATTGCCTTGCAGATGTGTATCACGTAAATAATGAGTAATTAAATAAATGGTATAATATAGAACCTATTTGCCACGTAGTAAGTACTCTAACTGCAATATTCCTTTATTCCAAAGCAGCCGTGTGAAAAACTAAGCTCGTAGGCGCAGATAAGAAAATTCAGCCTTTTTCCACAGTATTCAAGAGTGTTCAGAATGCTTGATGTATCAGCATTAGTTGACTCTGACGAAAGTACACATAATTTAGTTTGGCCCAAACTCTTCCAATAATTTATGATCTCTAGACTTGCAGCACAAAATGATTAAGAAAATGAACCATTAATTTCTTCACTTATTCAATAAACATTTATTGAGCACCTATTAGGCATGGCACAGTTCTAGACACTAGAGATAAGGAGATAAAACATTAATGGAGCTTACATTTGGTGGGCCAGATGTAATTATAAATAACAGTATGAGGAATGTGAGAACACATCAAAAAATAAAACTGCAGCATATTGCAACCAACTGAAGTATATAATTTGTCATCATATCTTCAAACGATCAGAGTAGTGTTAGGGCATAAGTAAGTTGGGGACAACAAAAATTAGAAAGTGCCTGCTGATCAGACCTGGAGAAGAATGTGCCAGATGTGACCTTTGCCTTGACATTTGCAAAGCCTCCTATTATCTTATCCTGACAATAGGTTACAAGGCTTGGTTTTAAAAACATTCCAAGATGTAACTTTAAAAACTCAGAATAACTTGTTATTCACTCCCAAGACCTTTAGCACTTCATTTTTTAAAAATCCAATTGAAGAGGTTAAAAGGAAATAGCAAAATACAGAAAAGAAAAATTGCACTATGTCAAATCATTTCATGATTTCAGATATTTGGCATGTCTGTTTCTGGAAGTTCTTGTTTGTAGACATTGTTTCAGTAAAAATCTAGATAATAGGGTATATGCTAGGTTTGCAACATTTTTACATCATATTTGCTTATATCATAACATTTTAATTAATTTTTTAAAAATATTGATCTGGGGAACTTTGTAAGTAGATATCAAAAACTTTTTGTTTTACAGAACGGATAAAAATTGAATATGCTTTTTTGTTTGCTCTTTCAATCTAAAATGAGATGAATGATAACCAGAGTTTCCCAAAGTAGATCAGAACAGGACAATAAACTCGAGTAACTGACCAATGTACATTTGGTTGCTACTTCTGTCAATTTCTTCTCTCTTCTTTACCTCTCCCATCCCCCATGGTTTCTGAACTTTACTTTTCTTCTTCACAACCAGATGTTTTAGGGACTCATCTCTCAGGTGCTGATCTTAAAAGTTAGGGTGCCCAGTGTGGAACACAAACCCTTTTTGCTCCTCGACAAGAAGCTCCAGCTTTTGAGTTCCCTCCTGATTGTGGGTTACCACACCAAGGGGTGGGGTTTATAGTGAGACTGTTTCTCAGCCTTTCCTATCCACTTCGATATGGTTTCCCTCTCCTGTGCCTGATGTGAAGGGGCTGCTTCGCCAGTTTTTTTAGTTTAGGTTTTGTTTTGTTTTTTCCCCAGAGCAAATTGTTCCATATATACCCATAGATTTGGTGTGTCTGTGGGAGGAGGGGAGATCAGGGACTTTCTACATCATCGTCTTGGACCAGAACCTTGAAACAGATCAAATTTTACTTTTCTACATTCTTTCCTGCTATCCTTGGAACTGTCACTTGGGTATTTTATTACCATGCCTCTTCATCTCCTCTGAGTGATTTGATTGGGTATGAAAAGATAAAATAGCCATCTTATCAGTCACGAATCTTTTCTTTATGCACTTCCAAACATTGCATTCTTTATAAGCACCTTAGTCAACACTCATACCTATAATATCAGTCAGCACTGATGTTTTTACTTTTCCTTCTCTTTGGAGGCATTTTAACAGCAATAAAAAGAAAGGATTATAACATTCCTTTTCCTTTTCCTTGCCTAGTGTGAGTTTTCACTTTTGTAGCTGGAGGCATCTGGGCAAACAAGTATCTACAGACCTGCCTAAAGCTGAGTTCTCATTGTCAGCTTCCCAACAGAAGGGAAGAGCATAAACAAAGACAAGCACATTTCTGGAATTTCTCTTTGTCAAATATTCCTCCCTTCTCAAGCTGAAGCCAAATGATGGAGATCACAGCCTAATCACTGATGAAGGCCTGAAGCATACTGTAAGAATCTAGGATCAATAATGTGTCTCAATGTCAAGAACCAGCTTAGTCTTCTCAAAACTGGGGTGCTAATTCCAGAGGCCCACTGTTTCTTAATGGGGGTGCTGCTGATATTTTGGGCAGACAAATTGTGCTATTGTCTCTTACGTTGCTGGGTACTTAGCACCCCAGGCCTCCTCCCACTAAATGCCAATAGCTTTCTCCAGTCATCACGACAAACAAAAATGTGACCAAACATTTTTAACAGGTGCCTAGGGGGATGGTACTTCCACCAGGTATGAACCACTGTGCAAGGCCAACTGTGATATGGTGATAATGATGCCTGGTGGAGAAATCAGGAAGGCAGGTGGTAAGAAGTAATAAGTAAGCAGTTGTAGGTGGCACAAAGACTGAAGACCTATACCTCTGAGAGCTTGTAATGCTATCCTGGACAGGGATGGCCCAAAATGCCATCTAGGATCACTCAAAGTTTCCAAAATGGGGAACATACTCCATCTTCTATTCTTTTTAAATGTCTATGTCAAAATACATATTTTAAATTTATATATTAATTGATTTGTCACTCTTGTTTTCAGATTTGAGTTGCCTTTATAGGACATTGGTTGCTTTACAGAATTTCTCATGGACACCAAAGGAATGGCAGCAACCCTTGAAATGAAGGGAAACATTTACTACTTAAATCTTAATGTCCTCAAACAGTATAATTCTCTTAAGGAGACCCCCAAAGAACACAAAACATGAAGGACGTGTCAGTACCAAACTTTTCAAAGGAAACGTACAGCATGCTTCTTGAGTGTGTCAACTCCAAGCACTGAGGAAAGCAGGTTCTCGTGGGGAAGGGGCTTGCAGCTGACACCAAAAGAAAGGCAGCAAGGAAAACAAGAACGCCTGCGGGGCATGTCTGTTCCTTTCCAGCAGCAGGGAGTTTGGGGTGTTTTTCTCCCTCCAAGTCAGAAAGTGACAAGACCCAAGAACTTACACTAGGAGAATAGGAAGGTTAAGAAAAGACACTGCCATGGTCACTTGTGGTAATTGGGGAGAGGAATGAGGAGTGTTGAGACAGTACCTGAGGGCTCCGCAGCCCCAGACAGAGAAATGCCTGTTCATTCCCCTTTTCAGTGACTGTGAATGATTTGAGATTGATCTTTGAAATCTTCAGTCTTACTTTTTAAAAGGTTTTGAGTAAATTATAGTTATCTCTATTCCCTCATAAACAGTAATATGGGGGGAGAGATGCATTCCGTGTGCCGGGATTTGCCCTTTCTGGGCACCAGGGTCTTGCCAGGTTGATTTAACTCAAGTCCTTCTTAAGATGAAAAAGATTTTATGGAGGATGAAATCCACTCTCCTAAAGGAGAAATATATACAGAACTTTTAAAGAGCTCTTACTATTCACATCTGAGCCCCCATTCTTCTATTGCTCCTCACTAATTACTGATGGTGATGCACCCACCCTTAACCTATTGGGCGTGGGTGGAGGAAAATTCTGGCAGCCCAAATTCTCGACCCAAACCATCAGTGCCAGGATGTTCACTCTTACTTCAGAGAGCTTATTTAAATTACAGTTTTACTCTAAATGCCGTTCATTTAAGTTACTGAGTTCTTATCAAATTTCTTCTGGAGGTCTTGTTTCTTTCATTGCCTTCAGCAGAACGTAAGCAACAACTGAGTGATGCTAAAATGTTCTGTGTCTGGGTGTGCATTCTCTGTAGAATCTGTGCTCTGTGGCACTTTAAGTCCTTTTGGCAGGAAATTGTAAATTGTGCAGAAACATAGGTACCCTGAGACTTCTCGTGGCAAAACATTATGCATTAGCCTGGCACCTGTAAGCACAAAGAGGATTGTTTAACCACTTAGTTACAAGTATCATGTTGAGAACAACAGCACATTGAGGAGCCTAAGCTATTTTACACATATGATATATGCATTTTGGAATGTGTTTTCCCCCCAAATCAAAACACAAGCCAGGATAAATACTCATGTCCTTACTTATCAAATAAAGAGTTCCATTGCTATAGACAATTATTAGAGAAAAAAGGGGGAGAAAGCGTTTAATTTCAAATGGCCTCATAATCTGGTGTTAGAGAGTTTTATCTTAGTCAAGCATTTTCTTTTTAAAATTGAACCATTTTATCTTTAGGCTATTAAATCTTAAAGTTATGATACCTGGATTAAATAAAGATAAACTGAAAAACAAATTATAAAATTATGTATAAGAATCCTCAGAGCTATTTAAGCATTTTAGCTTTGAAGTACTATATATATATATATATATATATATATGCACATACATATATACACACACACACATATATACACTAATTCTACATTCATTTTCAGGAATACTTTTAAATTACTTAATACAAGGTAGATGATGTGCACACTGCTTTAAGAAGGTTTTGTTCTGGTCCTAACCACCATTATTCACTATTTCCATTAACAAATCTAGAGGGTGAAAGAGAAAGTATAGCCATTAACCTCACAGAGACCAGCACTCTGGCAAAAGTTGTTTACGTACCAGAGGGAAAAGATTATATCTGAAATGACTTTGAAAAATTTTTCAAGTATTCAAAAAACAATTTAATGAGCCAGATTTTTTATAAGCGTCTAATGATTTTATGGCATGTACAAAGACAGACACAGTAAGACGGCAATAGAGAATAATGTTTAATGCCATGGAAACCAAAGTCAAATAGAAAGAACTTTAATTCTTGGCTCTGCATATTACTGTCTCTATGAGGTTGGGCAAATTGCTTAGTTCCTTAAGGTCTCAGTATCCCTATCTGTAAAACAGAGATAAAAATAACCATCTCATAGGACAAGCATGTAGCACAGTGTCTGGCACACGTTAAGTATTCATTACCTGTAACCCCTGCTATTAGCAGTGAAAATTACCACCACCATTCCATCAATCCTTTCAGGTTACAGTGTTCTAGGGAAGGATTTAATGCTCCACTGGCCAGAAGGACTAAATGGATTTTCAAGTTATTACTAGAAACAAAACAGAAGCAGTGACAGAATGACTCAATGATTCAACAGATTCAAGAAAAGATGCTCCACTTGGAAACTCAATTAAACAAATGCACAAATTTTTACTGAGTGTCTACTCTTCACTAGGTAAAGTGTTTGGTTCCAGAGATTATAGACCTGTAGAACAGGGATTTGTTCCATGGAGGGAACAGGCTGGAGAGAGAAACTCACAAACCCCTTTGAGGGGTGTTAAAGGAAAGGAGGAATCGGCCTAGCCTGGGAAGGTCAAGGGACACGTTGAAGAATGGGCAACACTGAAATGCAAGCTAAGGTTAGTTGCTGGTGTGCAAAAGTTTTTATCATCAATCTCTGTCAGTTGCCTCTTCCACTTCCCCACACTCAAGATAGTTCCTAGGGCTACTTTCAAATTTTTTCTGGGGGCCTACATGTTTATAATACAGGAAAATACATCCCTGTTGACTATCAAAATTAAAGAAGAGACAAAAAGATCCTTTTATTTTCTGTCATGTATCCTCTACCAATCTATTATGGCTAGTGAATGTGAAGAAGAAGGAAGGTGGTTAGAAGTTATTTTTGTTAAAGGGAGATTCCAGACCCTGTAACGGTCTTGGGCAACAGGGAAGTTTACCCTCAAACAACTCTTGGTGTCATTGTCATAAATGATTTGGATGGACCACAGCCACAACTCATGAAACTATATTTGTATGTTCTCTGTATAATATTGGCTGGCATGTATCTAAAAACAGTGTAATATGAAGGAGCCAAGCACTTCATTTGCCAAGCATTTGTCTTCACCTTAACTGAGCAGTTCACTTGGTGGCAACCCCATAATCCTCAGAGGTAGAGAATGCATTGTTCAGGAGAGGATAACAAAGAATGTTTAATGGAAAATATTTATGTCCATTAGTCTTCACATGTGACCCAGTCAAACACAATCAAATCATCAATGCAAAAGATTAAGCATGTTAAAACATAATTTCCGAGGATTTAGCATAAAGTATGGTTTATATGAAATTAATTTTTAAAAAATATTCATCTTTAGGTCATCTCAAGTTCCAAAGAGGTACATATGCTAAGATTCTCACTCAGATCTCAATAACGTCAAATGACCCAAGAATGCTACTAAAATGAAGAGAGGGGCGCTTGGGTGGTGCAGTCGTTAAGCATCTGCCTTCGGCTCAGGGCGTGATCTCGGAGTCCTGGGATCGAGCCCCACATCAGGCTACTCCGCTGGGAGCCTGCTTCTCCCTCTCCCACTCCCCCTACTTGTGTTCTCTCTCTCACGGGCTGTCTCTCTGTCAAATAAATAAATAAAATCTTAAAATAAAATAAAATAAAATAAAATGAAGAGAATAAATCTCTAGTAAGGGAGAAGAGTTGATGTAGACACTAAACCATGAACTCTTCCTTTGCCATAGATTTTTAGTTGTATAATGTCCAATTCATATGTTACGTTCTGCTGTGTAAGAGATACAGAGCACCTTTAAAAAGACACTGAAAAGCACCATCTGTTCATGTTGAAGAAAAAAAAAATTAACTTCTTAATCATAAAAGTTGCTCTCCAAAGAAGTACACTAAAAACATCCGGATGTGGGGTTATAATTAAAAACAAAAGCAAAACAGCCTCCGTTAAAAGAAGCAAAATGCTTAATTCAAACTTACTGCATAGCTGATAATGAAAGTGAAAACGCTGGCATCTATAGATATTGGGAAGTCTTGGGACCTGAATTTTATCACTGACCATCTGGTCATATTCATATTTGGAGAAGAATCTTTAAATGGCAAAAAATTCATAAAAAGTCTAAAAGGAGTTTATTACAACTGGGATGCCTCTATTAATTCTATATTTCCTTCTGATGTGGATTATGTAAATTTCCACTGTTGACAACATGTTAATACAAAAGTTTGGGGCTTAATCCAGTCCAGCCCACTTAACCAGAATCAAGAAAGTAGGCATTAAATAAGTTTTTCATTAAATCAGGGCAATAATAATAATTTACCAAGTATCACCCTTTGATCACTGCATGTGGAAAAATGGACCCTCACAGTTAAGTTACTTGCTCATGGGTCATGTTCCTAGAAATCAGCAGAGTGGGAATTCAAATCCAGGTCTACCTGCCTCCACCCCCGATATTTTTTTCACTACATTAAATTGTCTCTCGGGCTAAAATTATAGGGGTTTGTCTCTCTCCATTTCCTTAGCATGACCGCTACATCTGATATAACTAGGATCCACTATTATCCAGCTGCATTTAATTAATTTAAATCTCCCCATACCAATCCATTACCTGAAAGAATATTTCTGGGAGTTGAAGTTTCTCTGAAATAATATTATGAATAACAACTACAGCAACAGCAATAAACCGTTAGCGCTCTCATTTATTCATATTTTTTTCTCTTTGTTTCCCCCCATGATAGTCCACTACAGGCTGATTACCAAACAAGGGTTTTTCTTGTTCACATATTTTGTTATTTTTTTAGCCTCTTTTGCAATTCCAGGAAAAGAGGCCTGTTTCTTCTTAGCTTCCATCCTGTATCTCTCTCTCAGTCTCTAAGAATTATCAGTAGCCATCCTCTCCTCCTTCATGCTTTCCAGGAACATCAACTAATCCTGGCTGGCTCTGCTTTTATCTAAATTCTTCAGCCTATGTTCAATGTGTCATCCAGAGCTTCAGTTTGGATCCACCAGCCAAGCGTAACTTGACCACTGCTGAAAAGCTTCTGAGGTGCATCTGGGTGAGTGGCACAATTAAATTTTAATGTCTACCATGGAAGAAGGAAGGTGGGTAATATATATGTCTCGCATCCTTGACTTAAGGCCTCAGAAGTCCCAATTCAAATTCAGCAGTTCTCAGGAGTAAACCACAGGACACATTAAAGTTTCATATTCAAATCACAAATGTTTATTTAGATATTTTTCAGGGGTCTCACTAGTATGGCTTATCACCAATAAAGGTACAAAGAAATATAAAGACACTGATGCTAATCTCCATAGTTACTTAAAAAGGTAAATATTATAATACTATGGAGTCTAAGTGGCAAGCAGTAATAAAGAGAACAAATGCTATCAGAATATATTGGGTAGCAACATTACCAAGAGCGATGGAAATCTGTGAAGGCTTGGAGAATATTAACTGGTCATATTATAATTAACTGTTATTAGACAAAATGGATATTACTATAGACAAGAAAAAAATGGAGAGAACAGAAATCAGATTTTGGTGAGACTCACCCCACCTGACACTGTTGGAGCACAGCAGGGCAAATAGGGGGTGAAATAATAGTGACAATTTCTCATATTCATTAGTGGTGACTATATGATAGGCACTGTGCTGTCCAGTTTTTTACAACTTCATAATTTAAGAATTACTATCTCTTTTTAAAGATAAAGAAAGTAAAGCTTTGAGAGATTAAATAACTCGCTAAGGACATGCAGCTGGTAAACCGTGAAGGCAAGACTGCAAGAGCATGAATGGTAGAGGTCTTCCAAAGCAAAGCCCTTATCGTTAGCCCTCATGTTGAGGGAGCTGGAGTACTCAAGAACAGCATGTATATCTACCTCTTTGTTTTGATTCATCCATCACTGACTTGGGGATTGATCTAGGTACCCGCACAAGATTCCTGCTTCCCAAGCCAGAAGGCAGAGGAAGCAAACCACTGTGCCTCCCTCAGACAGTAGATTCTGATCTGACCCTACATCTACCATTGCAACTTGAGAATATTTTATGACCTCAATTTTTTCAAAGATACAACAAGGACAGAGAAATGAAGAAACAGTGGATAGTGGAAAAAGCCCTAAGATAGAGCCTGATGCACCTGGGTTTAAATCCTGAATCTACCACTTATTAATGATGTGACACTGGGGGAAATTCTGAACTTATAAAGTATAGATAATGATTTCTTGATGGAATCTGAACTTATAAAGTATAGATAATGATTTCTTTATGGAATTGTTATGCAGATTAAACAGAGGGGGAAAAGTCAGTTGCCTAGTATAGCATCTACCACCTAGCCCAGGCCTATAAACCCTCATCTATAATTCTTACAACCAAAGTAATTTGGAATTCAGAGCGTGTGTGTGGATTTTAGGAAGATCAAAGATGCATGCACCATATATTACTTAACACCCCAGTAGAGACTGAGATGGTACCCATAATTAATAGTTTTGCCGTGAAGTATATGGGTATTCTCACCAGAGTGGAGTGAATAAAGACCTTGAGTGAATAGCTACTTATTATTTCAGGCCAACTTCTGTTCCCAAACTAGTCTGCTGAAAACTTATCAAACCCTTTTTATTTTCTAGATAAATATGACAAAATGTTAACAATTAATGGATATAATTGAAGAGTATATAGGACTGATTTAGCTATTCTTGCAGTTTCTCTAAGTTTTTTAATTAAGTAAAAAGAAAACTTTATTTTCAGTACTTTTTTGGATATTGGCTATGTGGTTAAGATACTGTTTAAGGGTCCAATAACTGGTAGTTTCCTTCTTTGTGCTCCAGAAAAGTACAAAAGGTACAAGTTACCTCTCAGGTGTCAGGCAAATGATTAATTGTACTGTAGAGTGCTCAAGTCCTCTAGGACACTGCATTTTGGGAATGCTGATTAGTCATATTTTTATAAGAACCATAGTCTGAGTAAGAAAGTCACACTGACAATTCTATAGCAATCTGGCATGTGCTTTCTTCCCAGAGGGGATGGAACAGACTTTGCTCACCTCCCTCTGCCCTACCCTCAACTTCTTTCCCCAAGTCATGAATATGTCTGAAAAGACTGGTCAGTATACTTCTCCAGCTCTGAGTCTAGACTCCTCTCCACTGAAGTCATTGACAGGAAAAGCCAATGACAGCCAGATCCTAGCAGATCATGCCCAACAGTTTTACCACAAGCCCACGGGGGCTTTACTGAAGATCTGTCCCAGAGCTTTCTGTCTTTTCCATCTGGGCTGCAGACTGAGCTGAGGAGGGCAGGACACATGCTGGACTTCGGAAGCCAGCGTGCATAGAGAGTCTAGCCATCCTTGCAAAAACTCAGCACATGTCACACGCTGGGGGGCAGAACAGCGGGTGTGCTGTCTGGAGGTCTCCTCCTGGAATGCTGGTTGCCTAGCAACAAGATCCTGCTTGTCTCCAACTTCAATTCTTAGGGCTTTGGCTTAATCACTTGTGAAACCCAGACTTTTTCTTACCATTCCTCACCCAGGTTCCCAGAAAAGGCAGGTGCTTGCAAGCTCTCTATATTGTGGATATTTTAGCTGTGTGGTGGCAGTATATATCTTGGATTTCCTTTTGGCATCCTGGCTATAGTTCTTACACACCACCAGCACTTCCCTATGAGTTTTAAATATGCCATACTATAAATATGCTAAAATAATATACACTGTTGGTTTTCATTTTGAACATATGTACATATTAGTTAAAGACTAAAGGTTATACCAGAACATAAAATAACAGTAGCTTTCTCTTCATGGTAGGAATGTGATATTTTATTATTTCCTTTTTTGTATTTTGAAACTAACTATAAAAATATGCCTTAATTTTATAATAAGGATAAATATTAATATGACATATACTGGGATTATTACTATTAGTCGACATTTGAAATATATACAAAGTAAGAATGAAGAAATACATGCACATATACACAGGACACCATTTCAACTCTATACATGGGATAAAAATGGAAGGAAAATATCAATGGATAAAAAGAATGCCATTAAAATGAAGACAATTCTCTCTCAAATTCTGTAATTATAATTTTAAAATAGTCTTAATGAAAAACAACATAGTGTTGGCATATTTACAGCCACAGGTTTAAAAAATGCGGAGGAAAATTATCTCTATCATGTCGATAAGGGTCCAGTGGGCAGACCTTAGTAGGAAAAACTCAAGTGTTTTTGAACCCAGAGCTTTTCAGTCATTCTTCTGTTCAGACACTCAAAAACCATGTCTATGTATCTACTTGGTGTTAGGTACATGAAAAACATTGTGGATACAGATCTAAAACAATGGGTCCCTATCTTCAAGGAGGTCAGACTGTGTTAAAAGTCAGACTGAAAGAGAAAGCATAAAGCATCATTTATTACAATATCTGTCTGGGGCACCTGGGTGGCTCAGTTAGTTAAGCATCTGCTTTCAGCTCAGGTCATGATCCCAGGGTCCTGGGATTGAGCCCAAAGTCAGGCTCCCTGCTCAGTGGGAGTCTGCTTCTCCCTCTGCCTCTGCCCCTCCCCACTGCTCGTTCTCTCTTTTTCTCTCTCTCTCAAATAAAATCTTTAAAAAAAATCTGTCAAACCAGGTTTTGTGGATGTTTCCTATGGATCTTGGAATTTTCTATACTATAGTTAAGTTTGTATTTATTTATATAATAATCTATTTAATTAAACAAGAATTTGGGGATCATCTTAATGACACTATAACTGAGTACTAATACATGACTGCAGGGTTTACATTAACGCTTTGATTATAATTGCATGTACTTATTATTTAACTGTTGTGATTAATGAGTAATGCCTTTAAGTATAAATGCTTTAGAATAGAAGCCAATCAGTACATGGGATACTTAGTAATATGAATATTGACAAATGGTTAGAGAACTGAGTCATCTTAGGATATGTTGGTAAGGTATGGTCATGCCAAACTCAGAAGCTGTCAGAATTGTACTTAAGCTGTGAGTAGAGATTCAGTTTCAGCAAAATGCCATTACTTCATTTTAAATAAATGTTGTTAATAGTCATTCTGTCCACCTGGAATGCAACTCTATAGGAGAAGGGGCTTTATCATTCTTACTGCTAAATCTCCAAGGCCTTGCTCATATAAATGCCTACTAGCCACTTCCTGAAAGAATGAATAAATGAAGTATTCTTAGTTTATATTTGTTTTCTAAATTAATGTTTAATAGTTGACTAAAAGTTATACTTCTTGTATGCTGATATGTTCAAGCAATATCTTGATAATAACAATAGGAATACCAAGGACTTAGGAAAATTTTTCCCCTTTAAAAGAGATCTAAATATCCAAAGGGTATTACCAGTACTTTAAAACCACAGGGTTAATCCTAACCCCTCTCTGTATGTAATGTCACTTTCTTGACTCTTCCCCTTCTACTTTTGGTTCCCATCAATTCCCAGTTCAAAATTCCCATGTGCCCTCTATTGCTGTCACTCCTTCCCTGCACCTGCCAACCCTAGCTCCTCCCCTATTCACCTTCATAACCTAAAGTGGAAGAATAAGAGAGAAAGAGAAACCAGATAATGAAGTAGGTTTTTTGGACTTGAAAAACACTCAAGTGAAGAAAAGAAACTCTGGAGTCACATAGATTAGGATCCAAATCCTAAATTCACCATTTATGTATTTACCTTTCAGACCTTGAGCAGGCCAGTTAAATAGCTTTAATGGCTATCCTTCTTTCTAATAAAATGTTCAATTGTTTAGCACAATAACTGGCAATAGGTATTGCTTCTTGTCATGTGCTTCTGGTCACATGCTTTCGAAAGCCTCACTCTGGCCCTCCTCTGGCAAAAACTCCTCCCCATGCCAAATTTGTGAGATTAAGGGTATATATCTACCTGGAGTCCAAGCACCACCCACCAAGAACTGGAAACTTAATCCCCTGTCCAAATTGACCTGTTTCTAGACCCTAGCTAGGACCCTAATCCTTATTCTGTTGGTAGACCAGCCCATTGGTATACGTACCTTTACATTTGAGTGAATGTGAAACTTATAAGAATGCGCTGGAGTGTCTATAATTCTAAGTGTGAGTCGTGAGCCAGTGCTGGATAAACCTGATGTTTTGGGGGTGGGTGGGTAAGTTGGGTCTTGGTCCAGGGTCTCAGGTCCATTCTTCCTTTATTAGCTTGTTAAGGCTAGGGATTCTGAAGAGTCAGAATTCCCTCAAGTCTCACTTTGAACCTGGCCTTCCATGTTCATTCTGAAAGATTAGGTGTTGAAGTAGGAACGTTAACATATTCAGTAAGTTTGTTAGCTTGATTTAGAACTTTTAAATATTTAGTACATGGTCTCATTCATACTTTTGCTTCAAGTCCTACAAATATTATGGGTAGAACTGTTTAGGACACAATCACTGTGTGCAAGTAGATGCTATTATAGTTATTACCTCACAAGGTGGTGGTATGGTCAACAAGCATTTGTTGGAAACTGTCAGCTTAGAGCACTGCCCTAGGCATATTTGGGCAATACAGAAGAAATAAAAGAAACAGCCTAAGCTTCTGGGTGCTTATAACCTCGTAGGATATTATAAATCATACACATAAGAAATTTAAGAATAATCTCAGAAGTGCCTAGAATTTTATGAAACCATTTTTCTGTGAGGCTTATAGAATACAGTCTCAATTGAATTATAGTCACTGGGATTCTATAAATCTATGCATGCAATGCCATCCCTTCTTTGCCTGATTAAATTTTCCCATCTTTCAAAGGCTCTCAAGCCTGGCCTCCTGGGTAAAGTTTCTTGGCTGCTCTCATCCACCCTAGATTGCTCTTCTCTGAACCCTGGTATAGTCAAGGTCATCAACAAAACTTTGGTTTCTAATTATTCTTTAACTGTTTCATGTTAATTAGTCTGTGTTCCTACAGAGACAGTTTTACAGAGGCAGAAATCTTGTCTTGCATTTCACTTTTATCATTTTCTCTAAATTGTCCCTTCCCTCCAGCTCCCTTAGCATTGTGTGAGGATTGATCAGTCCCTCTTCTATTCTACACAGCTATGGAGCCCTCTTACAGACTCTAAGCTTCATACCTTAGCTATGCCAGCTTAGTTCTACTGTCCTCATAATGCAGAAGTCTCCATAGGGCAGAGACTGTCTCATTCATTCTTAAATATCTTGTAAACAGAACAGTGTCTGGAAAATAATGGGTACTCAATGAAGAGTAATGTGGTATGTGGAAGGCACACAGGCTTTAAAGTCAGAAAGACCAGATTAGATTTGAATATTGGTTCCATTATAAGTTATAGGACTTTGGAAAAGTTATTTAAACCTTCTCATCTAAAATATATATATATATA
>NW_024424008.1:18787000-19063922 GCF_017311325.1 Ursus maritimus | reverse complement strand
TACACACACATATATAAAACCATTTATATATATAATATATGCACATACATATATAAAACTATATAACTACATATATAAAAAATAACTATATAACTATATATTATATAAGGTATATATATTATAGGAGATTGGAAAAGACAAGAGAAGTAGGAAAGGTATAATGAAACCACAGTGATAGTATTTTGCAAAAAAAAAAAAAGCAGTTAGCTATTGAACATATGTTAGAGGGCCACAAATAGGATTCAAAACAGCTTAGTTTATTACTGGAGAAAGATACAACCAGTGACCTGATTCACAGTGACCTTCTTATTTTTAAAAACACCAAGAAGAACAAGACAAACTACTCAGGAATCAAATGACACCACATAAGTATTTCTTTCCTGGGTTCTCATAAAGATAAATATGGTGATAGCACATTACAGTAGATGAAGCAATGATTTCATAGCTTTGTCTTTTACTAGATTCACTTATGGCATCATTCCAAACTATTTTTCAATAAAATAGTTTTGGGGGTTAGTGGGAAGCGCCAGTGCTGGATTGAGAGGCAAGTAAATTTAGATATTCTAGGAGGAATTCTGTGGGGTTTTAAGGCAATCTTCCAAAATTACCATTTCTCTCAGCCAAACTTTAAATAGTTACTGGGTATTGATTAATCTGAAGTTATAATTTGAGTTAAGTATTTGGAATTTATGTGTCAAGTTAAGAGTAGAGGTATGTATTTTACTAGTCAGCTGAGAATGAGGAGTAACTAATACCTTATGAAATCTAGAGATCAGGCAGTATCTGAAGAACCTGGAAGTACATGTAAGCAGAGCAACTGTCACTTATTAAACTTTAAACAACTATTAATATTTTAATGTATTAATATAAAAATGTATACATTTTCTACATTTTCTCTAAATTGCCCCTTCCTTCCAGCTCCCTGAACATTGTGTGAATGTATCCATTTTCTGAATTTATAGACATTCAAATTATTGTTAGTAACTGGTTGACTGTTCAATTAGGAGGGAGCACAAAAAAAAACTCATAAAACTGAGAATGAGATTTAGTCGAATTTTCTGTGAAAAGGAAATCTGGAGAGTGAAATATTGACACACCAAACTGTTTAAACCATTAGCTTTCATATACACTTTATATACTTCTATTTTGAATTCAGAAGATATGATCTGTAATATATTGTACCACCAATAAATTATCCAACTTGTAACCAAGTTCTTCAACTGTACGTTCCACCGAAACTGTTCCAAACATCGAGATGAAGATGGAGAATTTAGCCAACCACCGAGATGTTTCTAAATCATTAATTGTTGTTAAAGACCTAGATGCTTAAATATTTTTCCTTTCAAGATTTCCTGCTATGATAGACATGGACATAGTTTATGAATTTTGTGAATTAAGAATTAATGAATTATGAATTAATAATGAGTTAATGAATTAATTATTAATGAATTATGAATTAAGAATTTTGTCACCCAGGTGTACACTTTGCTGGATATTTGTGGTTGAAGACATCCTTTCTCCAGCTCTGATGTGCAAAAAGAAGCATAGGGTCCTCTTAAGCTCGGGAATACTCTTGTTTTGCCTCAAAAGGCAGCCTGAAGATAATAAACATATAGAAAGACACAGCCTGGGGAATCATTGAGAAATAGAGAAAACACCTTAATGGCATTGCAAACATCTCCATCAGTTCATGTTCCAAGCCTTCTCTATGTTTAGACTTTTTCATTACACAAGTCGATAAATTTCCTTTATCATTTGAAAAAATGAAAAAAAAAAACCCACATTCCTGCTATGATGCCATGTCTTCATTAATAGCAGAAAATCTGAGAAAAAATCGAATCAATCTGTGATAGAAGCTGTGACTCATTTCACAAAATATTGAATAATAATAGATAGTAATCATAGTAATAATACAACCTACCATTTATTGACTCTTTGCCTTATGCCTGACAATGTTGTAATTTTTATTATAAAATATGCATATAAAAGAGCATGAACACATACATACCCTTTTTTAACTATAAAATGAATCTCCATGTGCCAATCAGCCAGCTTAAGAAATGTATCATTATCAGTGTTTCTGAAGCATCAGATGTACTCACACAATTAAATCACACAACACTTCCAGGGTATTTTGTGTTCATTATTCCTTTGTTTTTCTATTTTTACATATGTACAACCTTAAATAATAGTGTTTAATTTTGCCTTTTTCTGAACTTTTCGTAAGTAGAATCTTACTATGTATTTATACTCAATATTGTTTTAAAATTCATCCATGTTGCAGCCTGTATGGGCAGTTCATTCATGTTCATTACTGTGTAGTATTCCAGTAAATAAATAAGCCACAATGTATATAGACAGGTAGGCTATTTCCAGTTTTTGCAATTATAAACAATGGTGCTACAGGCAATGTGGTTCAACCTGTTTCTTAAGTCGGTAGTTATTAAATGATCTTATGTTATTCAGCAGATATGAAATGACCCTAGGCAGAGGATATGGCCTTCTCTTTTACTGTCCAAGAACAATTCCCTAGAGTTAAAACAATCTTTATATTCTTCTCTCTCAACATGAGTGTATCTAGGAAGCCTGATCATTTTTCCTAAGATCTTCTTAATCATATGTCCTACTAGAGTGAATACTGTTCTTCTGAAAATGCTCATCATCATATCTTCCTAGTATTTCCAGGAGAGTAGAAAGATTAGATTCTGATGTAACATCCCTCAAAAAAAATAAAAGACTACAGAAAAGTTAGATGCTAATTTTTAAGGAAAAAAAAAAACCCTCCATCTCAAACACCTAGCCTTCCCCAAGATTGAGGCTTTCGGAAGCAGGAGTCTAAGGTTTATAACATCATTAAAGTAAAGCACTTAAGATAATTCACACTGACTGGACATCTGTGTGAAAAATATTGGGTAAAATGGTCCAGAAATAATGTAGAACACATAGCTTTTGCCCATATAAAGGGTAACTTATGGAAAACACATGAGCACAAATGAAAATGACTGAAGGCTATTTCCAAATTAACCTTGTTTATTTATCCTCAAAACAGCAAATTTTAAGACAAATTTGAAGGTGGATCTTTATAATTCACAAACTCAAATCTTAGGGTGAAAAATAATTTTAAGTTGGTAATATTGGTTTCAGGTTACAAAGACATAATAATAAAAGTAGTCACTACATATAATTAAAACATACCTTTTTTGACCCCGTTTTTATATGACTAAATTTGTTAAAAGCACAGAATTAAGAAGGGAGGAGTAGGTAAATATCTAATCAGCTGGAATAGTCCAGGAAATTACTAAAAAGAGCTTTTTAAAAATTTTTATCTTTGCATTTTCCCTTTGGTAATTTATTTCCTTAGCTTCAAATATCACATCTATCTTATCTCCAAAGCCTTTATAAACCATGCTCCTTCCTATCAATCTCCTTCCCTGTAAATCTTCTTGAAAGAACGTTCTATTTCTTCTGCGCCAACTTTGTTATACAATTCTATTTCTTAGTAGAAAACGATCTCCTGTCCCCATTTTTCCACTGAAAATGCTCTTCAATATTACAAAACTCCTCATTGACAAATTCAGAATCATTTCTTAATTATTATCTCACTTGACTTTTCTGGAGAATTTAACACTGTTGATTATCCTTTCCTGGAAATTCTTTGCATGGCTTTCATTCCCAGGTATATCAATTCCCCTTCCCTTCCCTGTTCTACTCTGCATGGCACTCTGACTTCCTAGAAATTTTCTCACCCCATTCTGCCTTTTCTTCTAAAAAGTCTTTATCCATCTTTCATGGTCCAACTAAAATGTTACTCTTCCATCGGTTTTTTTCCCCTCTCAAGGCTCAGGCTGAATTTAGTCATTTGTTCTTCTGTGTTTCTGTAGTGCTTTGTGTATACCTCTATTATAGCTATTATTGTTTTGCATATTAATTATTCATTCATATACCTCTCCACTCAACTGTAAAACTCCTTGAAAGCCACAACTGAATTTTATTCATTGTTGTATCCGTAGCACTAGTTCAGAAGCTACATGGTGGGAACTCATTAAATGTTTTGTGAATGAGTAACTGAGTAAAGAAGTATTGAAATAAGGCACTAAAAACTGGCTTTAAACTTTGGCCAACAGAACAAACTAGCAGATGATCGGATATTTGAAAAAAGGATTAAATGAATATAACTGATGCTACACTGAACAGAGAAAACATCAAAACCTATGAAAAATGTCAAAATGAATGTGGGATGGTTCTTCAAACACTAAACCCCATCTAGTACCATGTTTCACCACTCTTTGATGAAATTACAATAGATCTGAGGAAGGTTTGCTGAAGGCAAAGTTTGATCTGCTACGGTTGACCTAAAGAAAATCTAATTGTGTAGCAAATGTTAAATGTGAGTCACTGCCACAATTATTTCAACAGTGTTGCCTCCTAGCTAGCCCACATGACTAAATTAAAAGATAAAGGACTACAATTGTTGCTAATCTCACTTCTATCTAGCAATTACTGGGGCCCAAGCGACTTCACTGTGGAATTCTGTTAACATCCAAAGATACATAGGATCTTTTTCTTTCATAACAGCCCCCTGCTTCCCTCTGCCCCTAGCATCCCCTTCTGCCTTAAGAGAATTTCCAAAGTACGAATATTACTGGATCACATAAGACATTATATTATGCAAATTTCAGTTTTTAACTAAAACTACACCATAATCTATTCTAATTCCCCTGGAAATGGTGGTGGGCAAAAGGGAAGCAGAGAGCATCTTCATTGTTCAGAGGTATATCTACACAAAGAATTGACTGTGTGCTACAAGGTAAAGCTATGCACTAGCTATTTCCTTTAAGCATCACCTTGGGAAAATATACACTGGACCAGATTTTTCCACTGTTGAAACTGCTCTATGGAAAGACATAGGCCCTTCTAGAAGCTTCGGTAATAGAGTGAGACCACTAGGGTACCATTTGGTAAACTGCAGCTTCAGTGCACTCAATAGTACCTTAGTGGCCTGGAAGAGTTAATGTAGCATCTACTGGAACAGGAGTTAACTCCTTGGGAATTTTCTAGGCTGAAAGAATCTGCCTTCATCCTTAAGAACATTTCCTCTGACCTTTGGCTTCCTACAATGGCTAGTAATAAGAAGTGTTCTGACCTATTTTGTACAAAGAACTTATAGATTAGGTTAATGATTTGTACGTTTTATTAGAAGAAATATTGAATATATTACTGAAACTTTTCTTCTCTGGCAAGCAACATATTCAAAGTTCTCTTTCTCAAATCATTTTAGCTATCAAAAATGTAGATATGAATTTTAAAATTTAAAATTGTATATAAAGGCTAACTCAAACATCAAAACCATCTTTATTCTTATCAGATAAATTATGTGATATTAATTCAACCTACAAATATTCTGTGCTTAAATATGTACTAACTCTCTATGACAGGTGCTGAGAATACAGTGGTAAGTGAAAGAGCGCCTGTCTTCAAGATACTTTTACTCTAGTCTCCACTAGAAAAGACAAAGAACTAGAGAAATGCATTCATCTATAAAATACATTCTTCTCTATACTTTAACAATTTGAAAATGTCCATTAGTCAATTATACTATTGAGATCATAAAGCTGTGATTAAAAATATAAAAACCAATTATAGATATAACACTGTATATATTCACAGTATTAAATTCGGTGGCTATTTTTGTAATAAGAAACAACATTATGATCATGCATAACTAGATCACCAAAGATAAAATGCAATGAATTTAGCTCTTCAATTCACTTTTCACACATTTAAAAATAATCTCCTGTAATAGAAATGAAAATCTACTTCTTGGGATTTTTCCCCCTTTTATTATTTCTCTGGTTTCTTATCCATACAGGTTATTTAAGGTTTTAGATGATATTTTGTTTTAAACACTTGAGATCAAATTATTAACCTCAGAATTATTTTGCACTATACAATATTCAAGGCCATTGTGGTTCATTATAAAAATTTATTGTAATTCTGTAAGGCTTGTGATTTCCTTCTGTCCTTTCTTTTCTCTCCTTTCCCCCCTCAAATGCTTAGTAAGCCCCTATATGAAAGAGAAAGTTAAATATGTGATAAATTTTAAGATTTTTTAAATTTATTTCAGAGAGAGTGAGCAAGCATGAGGTGGGGGGAGTGGCAGAGGGACAAGCAGACTCCCCACTAAGCGCAGCACTTGGCGCTGGATTCCAGGACCCCCTGATCACAAAACCAGCCAAAGTCAGATGCTTAACTGAGCCACCCAGGTGCCCCATGGGGGGTAAAGTTTTTGATGTAAAAACATTAAAAAAATTAAAGTGAAAACTTGCCCTTCTATGCCATGCCAACAGAAAAAAAAAAAAAAAGACCCACACCAGTAACTATAACATGTAATTTAATATGATAAATGCTATGGAAAATTACAACCTTCAGTGAATGTGACCAGAGTAGGGGTCACTAAGTACCTTTTTCTAATAAACCCAAGGACTCTGAAGGGTCACACACTGGCAAAGATGGAAGGAGGAACTACTCTCTACAATCTTCCTGACAATCAATAGAATGGGAGATGTCATAGCCAAGTTACCCAGACCCTTTACTAGAGATGATGTTGGCTTTGATACACAGTCAATATCCAATCATGGATTTTCCACATGGTCCTCTCTCTCAAACTTTATAAATGGATGTCTTTCAAGATTCAATGTTTAGTAAAAGTTAATTTATCTTAAACTCTATTACTCTATCAACCAGAGTATTTTAAAAACTGGACTTTTTTTTTCAGGGTGATGACAGAGTTAACTATTAAAATTTTACATTTGGACAGTCCCGTAGATTTATAAAGTGTTTTACATCTTAAAGTGCTTGTGTTGTTATGGGATCTTTTTATTTATATAGCAGACATTAGCTGTTATTATTCCCATTTTGCAGATGTAGTTAACTGAAGACTATGGAAATAAAGTTCCACATTAACAGATATCAAAGCTGGAATATAAACATCTCATGTATTCCCATTCAAATTCAATAGCTATTTCTAATGTACTACACCATAGTTTACTGGTCAAGTATTTCCTTACTTTCAATTTAGGATAAAAAGGAAGGCTAAATTTACAATACCAAATACAAAACATGAGTTTTGAAAGCATTTGGGGATCTGAACATATAGGCGATAATAAAGAATTACTTTATTTTCATTCTGTAGCCTTAAAATATTTTTTAATATTGCAAATCCAAGCAAAAGCTATGTACAAATTTTAAACCAAACTGTTTCATGAAAATATCTTGGGCTTTCTTAGAAGGCAGTTTTATAAATTCTTGAATGGAAATCTGGACCCAGGCCTTGTTTTTCCAGTACTCCATGGGGGATGACTCAGTGGTAACATACTTGCTTACAGTTACTACAAATTCCCAGATGGCAAATCCATGGCTACAGTTGGAACAAGCAAAACTAAGAACTCTGGCTCCTACTTAGTCTTGACAAAGGCTTCTTTCACCTTACCATTTGAAATGTTTTTATAAAAAATGTTTACAAAAACATTTGCTGGTAGACTTTCACAATGCCTCTGAGATTAAAATGGCAACTCTTCAGTTTCAATCCGTCCTTCTTACAGAATTCTTACTGAAGCTGAAATCCATAATCATCATCATCATCCTAATAATCACTTACATCTGAAAAGTGCATTACTACTCACAAAGTACTTCCACACACAGGATCTGATTTCATCTTCACAGCATCTCTCCCCACAATGCTAGTATCCTTCAAGGTTCTGTCCATAGCTCTTCAGCTCTTTCTACTTTTCACAGTCTCCCTGGAGATATATCCCACACCTGCAATTTTGACCACCATCCATGTGGTGATGATGCCCCAATCTTCATTCTCAGCTTAGTGTTCACACTGGAGATGTAGAAGGGCACATGCAGCTGTGAACTGAAGAACACCCAGGGTTTGTCATTGGGAAATCATTCCCAACATATGAAAACTGATTCTCTTCTCTAGATTTCTTCTCTGTTCAAACGCCCAAGAATAACTAATAACACCATGATCTAACAGTTAAGCAAGCTAAAAATTTTGAAGCCTTAGCTTCTCCTTCTTGAATGATCTCTTTAGTAGGATTCCTCCTTTCTTTTCCCAAAATATTTTCGTAGTTCATGCCCTACCTTTCTCTTTTCTGACCAATTATAAAAGCTTCTTAAGATTTCTCCCCATTTTGTTTGACTGCACATCAAGGCCATCTTCCAATTCTCCTGCCAGAATAATCCTCTTAAAGACACCAATCTGGTCAGGACACACCCCTACTTTAAAACTTCAGGAAAATTAAACTGGTGGTGGTATCAAGCATGACAAGAAGATAAAGTCCAAATGTCTTGGTAGAGAATATAATATTACCCCAAACTATATCTTTCTAGCTTCACCTTTCCCACACTGAAGACAGTAAGCAGCAGATGTATTTGATATTCCCAAAACAAGATCACGGACTTTCACTATTTTAATGCCTTATGCTCTAGTTAACGGAAATCTCCTACCTTCTACTCATCCTTTTGAGATCTAGTTCAAGATTGTCCCCAGTTTCCCTAGACACAGTTACCCACACACCTCTATTCCCAGAGTCTGCTTACATCATCATGATGGTAAATGTTCATAGATTCCAGTAAGTCCTACTGCAACATGAACTCCTCAGGCCAAGGACCTCTTATGTTTCTTCTTATCTCTGGTACTTGGCAATGTATGTGAATTTAGTTGAATCAAGGAATGTGTGTGTCTATGCAATATACAGCAATATCTCCACTTCAGAGAAGTTTAGAAAAGTCATAATTACACAAATAAAACTAGAGTTAAGTTACAACATTTCATCTCCTTCAAATTGTTTTAGTGAGAATCAAGTCTGGAGATGTTAAAGGTAAAATGTACCTATACATAGAAATTTTCGTAGAAATCAAAATACAGTCAATAGAGTCTACATTCCCCTCAGGCAGAATATCTGCAACAGGTGATAGATAAAAATTAGTATTCTTAATATACAAAAGGTTTTGCAGATGAATAGAAAGAAGTTCCTGTTCTTTTTTCCAATAATATGAAAGGTAATTCATATATGAAGAAATACAAATCACTATCATCCTATAACATTCAACATTGTGAGAAATAGAAGAAATGAACCAACACTGGAACAAAATTTTTAACCAAACTGACAAATATTATAAAACAAGATGAAATTAGTCATTTTTAATAACGATTCTTTAAAATTGGCACTGTCATGTACCCTTAATGAAAGTATAAAACCAATAAAACCTTTCTGGCAGAACAACTACACAACACATACACAAAACCCTAACATGTTAAACCATTTCCTCCTGTATATAATAGAGTGAAAACCTGTATCTATATCCCACCCACTGTGTAAAGAAGCACTTCCTTTAAGATTACCTTTTTTTAAGCTTTATTTTTGTTTTAATTATATGCCTTTTGTTTATATTGTCAGATGCACCATAAACAAAGTAATATTCCAAAAACTTCATAACATGTTGTTTTCGACTCAAAACCTCAATAACTTTCCATAATTCACAAAATCAAGTAATAACTTCTCACCTTGATATTCATATTATGTCCTTAATTTACCTTCTTTGGTCTCATTTTCTAACAACATTAGACTATAGGGTTTCCTAAATGGGCCTTATGTTTCTGCTGTCACTCATTGCCACAGGCTATTCCTTTTGCTGGAAATGCCTTTCCTGCTGCCATATCAAGGGTTCAAGGCCTACTTACCTTTTAAGCCCATCTGCCAAAATTGTTTCCTTTATTTTTTTCCACATTTGTAAAATGGGGTAATAAACAGGTCTTAAATGGTCATGGAGCAGTTTTTAATAAAGTGGTGTGTAATACATTGAAGAGGCAAAGTAAATATTTAAGAAATGAATGAAGTCCTCCCTTCCACTGCTGAAGCCCTAATCTAGTAGGAACACTACTTTCTCTTGCATTTTCATGGTGCAAATAAGGAAGGAAAGTAGTAAGAAATTTATTTTAATGAGCACCTACTGTTTACCAGGGTCTGCATCGTATACTTCTCTAAAGTCAATTGGTCTTATCTGAATTTTTGTTTGAAAATTGCAAGTTTTTCTATTACTTTTTTCTGCATCCAGGGTCCTCTCTTCTACTACTTCTGTCTTTCTTCCAATGGTAAACATGGTTCTAAACTCAAAGAATTTTGTAAAATTTAATATCCAAATGAAGTAGACTTTAAATGCTTTCACTCTCTGCCACTGAAAGGTGCTAGCAGAACCTGTTTCTTAACACAATATCCTTCTGTAATTTTTAAATTTGAAATACAAAATCATTGGTAATAAAATTGGTTTTTCTTTTTTTTTCTGTGTTTTAAAGTTTCATTGTAAAATAAAGCAGAAAATCAGATAACCACAGAAAACATATCAGGAAAACCCCCAGGAAACACCATTCAGATCAAGAAATAGACTTTTGAAAAAATATTAAAAAGAAAGAAATCTAATTTTGCCAGCCACCGCAGAAGTATCTATTATTTCAGGCCAATTACAGCCCCTCCTTTCCCTTAAAAGTAATCATACTCTGACTCTTATAAATAACTTCTTTCTTGTATTTCTTTATAGTCTATTCACCCAATGATGCACCCCTGAACACCGCAGTTTAGTTTAATTTTATGTCTCTTACGCTTGTTCCCTTATGTCTTTATACAGGCTTCTACTCCATCTCTTTCCTTTCCTTATCATTCATCTGTTGAAAAGCCAGAGCCCTTTGACCTGTAAAGTTCCCCAGGGTAAGGATTTTGCTGATTGCATACACATGATACAGTTTCAAATGTCCCTAACGTTGATTTTTTAATAGATCAAGTCCCCCCTTATCTGTGACAGAGACGTTCCAAGACCCCCAGTGGAGACCCGAAACTGTGGATAGCATCCCTATATATATTATGTTTTTTCCTAAACACACCTAAACATAATAAAGCTTAATGTATAAATTAGGCACAGGAAGAGATTAACAACAATAACAAAATGACACAATCATAACAATAGACTGTAATAAAAGTTATGTGAATGTGGTCTCTCAAAATCTTATTGTACTGTACTCACCCTTCCTAAGGTGAATGTGAGATAAAACACCAGTGAATGAGATGACGGGAGGCTATTGACGCAGTCGTTGAGACATAGCGTTAGGCTATTTATTGACCGTCTGACAATTTGTCAGAAAGAGGATCAGGTGCTTTCAAACCACGAACCAGGAGCCTCGGGGTTGATGTCAGGTAACTGAAACTGAGGAAAGCCAAAGCCGAAACTGAAAGCAAAATCAAAACTGAAACCGTAGATGAGAGAGGGCCATTGTGCTACCTCCAAAACCAATGATTCTCTGAATTATAAGTGAATCAAACCAATGATAGAAATCTAACTCCTTCAAAGATTAAAAAATAAAGATGATAAGATTAAGACTGTGTAAATATCATTGGAATTTAAAGCCTAGTCTAGGCTAAGATCCCTAGTTTAACAAATTGAACCCAAATAACTGTGCTAATGGAGCCACACAGGCTATCCCAAGTATTTTATCAGTCAAATGTCATTTAAAGTATTAGCCTTAGAAATACACTATGTGTTTTATTTTTTTAAGCAACAAACTAAATTTATTTCTTTTCTTTTTTCACCTTTATCCTAAACTAATACTAAAACAATTCCATTGTGTTTTTGAGGGGTTTTGTTTTTTGTTGTTGTTTTTTTGTTTTTGTTTTTGTTTCATCCCTGAGAAATTAACTTTCACATATGCCAAAATAGAGCAGGTAGGACAGAGAGACATGGTTGTAAAAGGAAAAGCACCTGGTAATTTGACACATTTGTTGCCTGCTACCCACAGCAAGAGCAACACACACCAGAGCCAAGGGGTGGCAATTATTAGTGTGCTCCAGGTCAGAGAAAGAGAGATGATGGATATAATATCAAACAAAAATATATTATCTGGGACAGGAGACAGAATAATTTGGAGAAAATAAACTGACAGCTTATAAAAAATGTTTGCTTCCTTCAGTCATTTATCATGCCCATAACTCCTTACAATCGAGATATGAAATGTTAAACAGAGAATATCAATGTTGGGTTTTATACTCCTCATATACTCTACATATCAAATTATCATATGCAGTTCTTAAAATATCCCTATGATACTGTGTGAGCTATCATTGTCTCTCCTTTTTACAGAGATAGGAAATAGAGGACTGAGCGTGGCTAGGAAGTTTAGTTAGGGTTAGGATATCAAGAATTCTTGGTGGTATTGAGGTATAGGATAGAGCTACTAAATGTGTGGTCCACAGATAAGGGGCAGCAACAGCATTTCTGGACCATCCCCAAACCTGAAGAATCACAATCTCCAGGAGTAGAACCCAGGAGTCTGCATTGTAACAAGCTGTCCAGGTGATTCTTAATCAGAGTAAAATTTGAGGTACACTGATCAGAGAAAAGATCTAGTGTTTTAGAGCCAGTAAAACTGTTTAAAAGAGAACTTTGAAGTGAAGATGAAGAAACTATCATGTGTGTAAAGATTTTAAAATAGCATCTAACAGATAATAGAAAATCATTACACAATAATCACTCCTTTGAACCACCAATGGATCTGTTTACATGATGGCATTTGGAGTCCTGGGGGAAACAAGTAGATACATTCTCCACTCACCAGAATTGCGACCCACAAAGAGTGGAATGAGAGGTCCTTTCCATATTCAAGGCAATGCTATAAGAAGGCAGGGAACTCATACTGAATTAGTCTGCTTTATCCACTTTTGGGACAGAGTGCAAAGGTCATTTAATCATTCACCTATGTAATATATATTTACGGTAGGGCATGGTATTTAAGGCTGAGCTTGAAATGCAGACAAATTGCTATGGTTTCTATCATCATGGAATTTGCAGGCTAGTTGGGAGACAGAGAGTAATCAACCCAGGAAGTGCACATATTTTAGCAGAGTATGGTAGGTACTATTAACAATGGGTTCAGATGATAGGAGAGTTTATACTGGGGGCCAGATCTAGAATAAAGAAACAGGGATGGAAGGATGGGGGTTTGAGATGAGACCCAAAGGTTGAGTAGGACTTAACCAAATGAAGGGCTGGTGGTGGACATTCTGGGGAAAGAATGTAGCAAAGACTATATTGCAAAGGAACCTAATATTTGGGGGGAGCTAAAGAGAGTACAGCTCACACAGGGAAAAGAGGGTGTGATGGACAGTGAAGCTAGATGGGCAGGCTGGAGTTAGATCACACAAGATGTTGTCAAACATATTTAGAGCAAGGCAAAGACTTTTCAACATTTTAAGCAGGTGTGTGACATGATCAAATTCATAACTGAAAAATCTCTCCAGATGCATCATAAAAAACAGTCTAGAGTAGGTCAAGAATAGATGAAGGAAGCCCTAGTTAAGAATATAATATGGTAGGAGGGATCCGCTTTCTCCACATCCTTTCCAACATTTGTTGTTTCCTGCCTTGTCAATTTTTGCCATTCTAACTGGTGTAAGGTGGTATCTTAATGTGGTTTTGATTTGAATTTCCCCGGTGGTTAATGATTTTGAACATTTTTTCATGTCTGTTAGCCATTTGTATGTCTTCATTGGAAAAGTGTCTGTTCATATCTTCTGCCCATTTTTTTATTTGTTTATTTTTTTCTTGTGTGTTGAGTTTGAGAAGTTCTTTGTAGATCTTGGATACCAGTCTTTTATTTGTAGTGTCATTTGCAAATATCTTCTCCCATTCCATGGGCTGCCTCTTAGTTTTTTTGACTGTTTCCTTGGCTGTGCAGAAGATTTCTTCTTGATGAAGTCCCACAAGTTCATTTTTTTCTTTTGTTTCTCTTGCCTTTGGAGATGTGTCATGCAAAAAAGTTGCTGTGGCTGATGTCAAAGAGGTTGCTGCCTATGTTCTCCTCTAGGATTTTGATGGATTCCTGTCTCACATAGAAGTCTTTCATCCATTTGGAGTTTATCTTTGTGTATGGTGTGAGAAAGTGGTCAAGTTTCATTCTTTTGCATATAGCTGTCCAATTTTCCCAGCACCATTTATTGAAGAGACTGTCTTTTTTTCCACTGGATGTTTTTTCCTGCTTTGTCAAAGATTAGGTGCCCAAAGAGCTGAGGGTCCATTTCTGGGTTCTCTATTCTGTTCCATTGGTCTATGTGTCTGTTTTTGTGCCAGTACCATGCCGTCTTTGTAATCACAGCTTGGTAGTATAGCTTGAAATCCGGCAACATGATGCCCCCAGCTTTGTTTTTCCTTTTCAACAATTCCTTGGCGATTGTTGGTGGGAATGCAACTTGGTACAGCCACTTTGGAAAACAGTGTGGAGGTCCCTTAAAAAGTTAAAAATTGAGCCACCGTATGATCCAGCAATTTCACCACTAGGTATTTACCCCAAAGATACAGACGTAGTGAAGAGAAGGGCCATATGCACCCCAGTGTTCATAGCAGCATTGTCCACAATAGATAAATTGTGGAAGGAGCCAAGATGCCCTTCAACAGATGACTGGATTAAGAAGATGTGGTCCATATATACAATGGAATATTACTCAGCCATCAGAAAGAATGATTTCTCAACATTTGTTGCAACATGGACGGGACTGGAGGAAATAATGCTAAGTGAAATAAGTCAAGCAGAGAACGACAATTATCATATGGTTTCACTCATTTATGGAACATAAGAAGTAGGAAGATCGGTAGGAGAAGAAAGGGAAGACGAAAAGGGAGGTAAACAGAAGGGGGGATGAACCATGAGAGACTATGGACTCTGGGAAACAAACTAAGGGCTTCAGAGGGGAGGTAGGTGGAGGAATGGGATAGGCTGGTGATGGGTAGTAAGGAGGGCATGTATTGCATGGTGCACTGGGTGTTATACACAAGTAATGAATCATGGAACTTTACATCAAAAACTAGGGATGTACTACTGTATGGTGACTAACATAATATAATAAAAATATTATTTTAAAAAAAGAATATAATATGGTAATCCCAGCAAGAAGAAAAGGAACCTTGTACTAGAGTAGCAATAGTAGAGTTAGAACAAAAAACAAGATGTTTGAAAAAGGGTTGTGGACAGCTGGTAGAATTTTCTAGTGCAAAAAAAAAATCACAGAAGACTCAGGCTCTTTCTAGAGCCTCCAAATTTATACACATTGATAGATCAAGTCACTGAGGAGTTGAGTGAGGGTCTTTCCACCCAGACCTATAGGTTGTGAGTCTTGGTAGAAATAGCAGTTTTGAGCTGAGGATGAAATAGAAGTTTGTGTTGATGAAATGCTTAGTGAAATAAGTGAAGCAGAGAAAGACAACTATCATATGATTTCTCTCATCTATGGAACATAAGAACTAGAATGATCAGTAGGGGAAGAAAGGGATAAAGAAAGGGGGGGTAATCAGAAGGGGGAATGAAACATGAGAGACTATGGACTATGAGAAACAAACTGAGGGCTACAGAGGGGAGGGGGGTGGGGGAAAGGGATAGACCGGTGATGGGTAGTAAGGAGGGCACATATTGCATGGTGCACTGGGTGTTATACACAACTAATGAATCATCGAGCCTTACATCGAAAACTGGGGATGTACTGTATGGTGACTAACATAATATAATAAAAAATCATTATTAAAAAAAAAAAAAAAGAAGTTTGTGTTGATGAAGGACTCAGTTACCCGAGCTGCAAGAGTGCATAAGAGCAGGAGGTAGTGGGACCAGGATTTTAGTTCATTGCTGTTGCAGCTGGAAGGCTACACATCAATTTCCATGCCTTTCTCACCCTCTGAGGCTCCAACTACAACAGTAATGAGAGAACCCAACCCTAATAGCTTCTATTTGGTAGATGGGGGAGAAATTCCAGGAGACAGAATAGCACAATTGAAAGAGATTGGAGAGGGAAACAAGCCATAAGAGGCTTCTAATGATAGAGAACAAACCAAGGATTGATGGATGGAGGTGGGTGGGGCATGGGCCACATGGGTGGTGGGTATTAAGGAGGGCACTTGTGATGAGCACTGGGTGTTATATGTAAGTGATGAATCACTAAATTCTACTCCTGAGATGAATACTACACTATAGGTTAGCGAACTTGAATTTAAGTAAAAACTTGGAAGAAGAAAAAAAAAAAGAGATTGGAATTAGCTAGACTTTTATTCTGATTCCAATTTAACACTTACCAACTGTATTGATAAGTTGTCCTTACCTTGGAATAAGGACCCTGACATTTGAGAATTTTCATTTCCTCATCTGTAAATACAGGGTAGTATCATCTACCTCGAATTTGTTGTGAAAAGTTAATACAGTTGAAATACCTACTATAGTAACCTAATAATAAATGCTAAAAATCATTAATAATTATTATAAGGAGGCATAGCCAAATGTTATTGCTTTTAATAATATTATATAAATAGGGGCGCCTGGGTGGTTCAGTTGGTTAAGCTCAGGTCATGATCTCAGGGTCCTGGGATTGAGCCCTACACTGGGCTCCCTGCTCAGTGGGGAGTGTGCTTCTCCCTCTCCCTTTCCCTCCCCCCCCCCTTGTGCTTGCTCTCTGTCAAATAAATAAATCAAAACTTTAAAAACTAATAAATTAAATAAATGAATGAATATATGTTTACTGAGCTCTTAATAAACATCAGATCCATTCTATGGATTAATTTATCTAACCCTGACTACAACCACATACAGTACATAATATAATTATCCATACTTTACAGATAAGGAAATGAGGAAGCTCAGTGATGGCAAATAACACACCCAAGATCAAAGGACTATTAAGTAGTAGAATCCAGATTTCCCCATTCTTAACTACTGTGACCCACAATCTCTTTTATACTCTGGAGCAGTAGTGAGGTGTTATAGAATGAGCACAAGTTTTTTATAACATAAAGACTTTAGCTTAAGTGCTTGATCTAATATTTATAAGCAATGATTTGGGGGAGATCACTTAATGTCTCTTAGTTTCATTTACCTCAGCTCTGAAACAGGGATTTAAACAAATATATATCTGAAGGCACCTGCCTCTGTGGCTAAAACACAGTTGATGTCCAATGAATAAAAGTTGAATAAATGGGTCTCCATTACATGAGTTTAAAATCTCTTGTATCAGTGGTCATGAATATGATGGACTGTTAGGAGTCCAGGTCTTTTACTTCTGCAGCCTAAAAAATAAGAGTGTCAACAGTGAGAACAAAATAGGAAGAGTCAGGTCAAAGGGCTAGAACCAGGACTTCTATGTATTCAGACTGTCTCTCATCCTGACATACCTACATAGAAAGAGAGAAAGGAACTAAACCCAAGACATGACAAGCTAAACAAAATGAAACAAAAAACTTAATTTCCTCTTTCTTTGAGCTACTATATATTTTGTAATGTTAAAATAAAGGTATCAATAGGATTTATGGAAAATCATAATCAATTTTCTGGGGAAATGAAGCCATTTCTAAGTCTCACCTGGAGAAAGCCAAAGGGCCAAAAAGAATGCATCACTAGTATGGCTACACATTTGCACTTCTCAGCACAAACCCCAATGTGCATTTTTAAAACCCAAAGGGAATGCAAAGCTCAAATTTGTTTTCATGGGAGACTAACTGCTGACTAAGGATGTGGCATTTAAGGCATACACCATGGAAATGAGATTGTCTGAATCATGGCTTCTACAGGCCTACTCAATCCGCCTCTGACTGACAGGTCCAACTTCATTTATATAGAGAAGATCTCTTTGATGAGGAAATTCAACATATGACTAACTGGGAGATTTAGAGAAGTGTTAAGGAATGGCATTTCCAACACATGACAGCATTTTGTAAGTATGGGTGATTTAAAAATATATACACACCAATACATACATTCATACACACACATATATACACACACACGGGGGAGAGAGAGAGAGAAAGAGAAGTTAGGCTTTTTTCTCCCCAATTTTTATGGAGTGTGACCTATAGAATAACAAGAATTCAGATGTAAAGAACAGTCTGTGAAAGTGTTCAAAAAAACAGTTCAATTCAATAAATATTTACTGCAGGTCTACCATGCACCCAATGCTGGGCCCATAAAACAAGCACTTTGCCTTAAGTCAATACCATGCAATGAGTTTGGAGCTAAAATAGGGCAGTGCAGTTCAAGGAAGAGTGGAAAGTGATTAATTTTGCCTACAGCAAGAAGGATCCACTGAGAAGGTTAAACTAATATATAATTTTGAAGTTCAAATAGGAGTTCTCCATTGGAACGACATTGGAACAGGGCAGAAGAGAAAGCTTTCCCCCTAGAAAGCATGCCCACACCCAAATGACAAGGTTTGTGTTTTCCCAAAATGGTATAAACATTTAAGCTCATCAAGAATAATGGTCATGCATTTGAGAGGCAGTGCATTTGAGTGGGAAAAGCATTGGACATTAGCTGTCTGTCCAAGTCATTTAACCCCTCTGAATCTCAGTTGAGAGTTAGAACTTGAAATCTCTAAGTTCCCTTTAAAGTCTAACATTCAATTGATGTGTTAAGATCCCAGAACCACCAGGTTAGAAGAAGTCCTATGCTTCTTTTCAAAGTTGAAGGGGGAGAAAGACTGCTAACCACATTGATTATAAAAACCACTTCAAAATATCTTGGTCAAGGACCAGATTATTCATGGGAAGAATGAGTTACCCTTTAGCCTCTAGATCACCATTGTCAAAGAAGAATATAATGAGAACCAAAATATCAGCCATATATGTATTTTTAAATTTTCTAGTAACCATATTGAATAAAGTAAAAAGAAACAGATAAAATTAATTTTGATACTACATTTTATTTAACCTGATATAACCAAATATTATAATTTTAACATGTAACCAAGAAAAAATATTAATGAGATACTTTACTTTTTCCCCATACTGTGTCTTCAAACTCTAATATTGATTTTATACGTATAATGTATTTCAATACAGACTTGCCACATTTCAAATGATTAATAGCCACATGTGACTAGTCAGCCATTTTACTGGACAGCACAGCTCTAGAGTGTATCTTCAGAAACTGCTAGACAGCTCTAGGGATACCTACACTCCTCCACCACTTGGGGGTGTAGGCTTGAAATTAATTGTTATAGTTGAACTTGATGTCAATTGTTAAGACTTTGATTCCTAAGGTGTTTTGTCTGGGAGTGGTACCATCACCCTTACTTACACCTCAGCAGAAAGGAAGACTGGGAATTAACTTTCCTATTATGGGGCAGGAGGGGTGAGAGGGAGACATCACTGAAGAAGGGAGAATTCTACCATTGGCTCGGTTTCCCTTGCAGGTAAGACACTTTGACAGGCTTGTAAATATTAGCACATTTAAGTCATACAATAAAATCTATGCCTATGTAATCGACATAGGTAGGAAAAAAATTCAAACCTAAGGCTGTAACATTTAGGGGTGGTGTTACTTGAGCAAACCCTGATTGGTCACATAAAATTCTACAGTATTACATCCCAGATAGCCTAGAAACCTGAGATTCTTCTTCCAATCTTTAAAAACCCTGCATCTAGGCACCTCTTCACAAGCTTGGGCTAAATCTTTCCTAAAGAGTACTTGAAGTTTTCTCTCTCAGTTGCTTCTTCTCTTGGCTACCGAACAAAACCCTCTATCATTCCCTCAGCCCTACCGTGTACTGAATCAAAACATTTTAACACTTTCCCCTTCATCTCTAAACAGAGGGGTCATGTTTCCATTCCTTCTAATTATTAAAGATTTTGCATGAACTCTCAAGAAGAAAAATCAGTGGTTCTAGAAGGCAGTATGGTGTTTTTGAGAGAGACTGGCTCTATAATCTTCTTGCTATGTGACTTTGGGCATGAATGTGCCCCTCTAGGTTTTAGTTTCACTGTCTATTAAATGGTGGCAGTAATACCTGACAGGATTGTTATAAGGATTAAAATAAATACAGATTATGAAATTCCCAGAACATAGTAAGCACTCATTGAGTAAATTCTTCCCTTTTTTGTGTGATACACTGGCCATCGATGGTCCTGTTATATATTACTGCTCTTTTGACTCATCCCCAATAGTTGGCCTCTTCCCCAGGAGTAGTATCTGTCTATTTGAATAAGGCTCAGTAAGAATTACACATGGAAATAGGACCTCAGGGCTTTTTTCCCCTCAGCCTACTCAATGGAACTGCAGTGAAGATAGACATTTTATGTGCTCTTTTTCTCTGGAGGATATATTATCCCTTAATTTAAGATTGTGTCAAAAATATTCTGCCCAGGATGCTCCTGAGGGATTTTGTGGCACTGACTGTCCCTCCCACCCAGCCAAAGCCCTACATTCTGCCTCTAGCCATTTCTGTCTTACAAGCTCTGCAGACTGTGGTGCACACCCGGGAACTTGGCTTTGTTTAGCCCTGAAGGAGGGGATAATGAGGGAAGAGGTGAGAATCACCTGGTGCTGCAAAAATCAATGTTATTGACTGTTGGACTAAAAAAACGGAAAACAGCCTTGTTGATTGTGGTGGACTGGAAGGCAGGGAAGGAATGGGAGGTGGGCAGCAGAGTCTACATAATAGGAATGGGCAGACAGCCTTGACTGAGTAATTCTCATTACAGATAAACAGTTCTGTCTCACCGATCTCCACCCACCCCCAGCCTCTACTGCGCCCATAATTTTGCAAAACTATCCTCTAACTTGTTTATCTGAACTAAAACAGTGTTTTAGACCTAAAAGGGAAAGTGAGTGCTTTTCACTATGCTGGTGAAGTCTCAATTTTTCTTTAATGTATTTTGAATTTTTCTTATTTGCTAGTTACATTAACTGAATTTTTTGAACTAATCAACTGTTTTTCTAAAAATTTTATAACAGAATATTCTTTGGACAGAATGTCTTTTTATTTCAAATTAAATTCAATAACTCATTATCTACTAAACACAGACATAAGTATCCTTTCTTAATAATGACTCCGTTTCTTGTAAAAATACAGTGTTTAGTACATAAGGGAGATTCAATTAATGTTCACTTAAAAAAAGTTAACTGAAGAAGATACAGAATTCTATTCTAGAAGAGAAACATAAGTAAAGATGAGTAAACATCTCCAATATTAGGGATATACACATGTTACACTGGTAATACAAAGTGCTACGCTAGTAATACAATACACTAGTATTACACTAACAATACAAAGTAATACAAAATACTGGAGGAATAGGAAACAGTGAAGGTCTACCTGGGAGAAGATACTAACTGGCAGGGTCTTGATTGACTGGACAATTACTAAGTAAGGGAGAGAAAAGGCAGATACTTTTCAAATCTAAAGTAACAGACTGAGGAAAACCAATTAGAAGGAAAAAATAATGGCAAATGTTTTTACAGTGTTTTAGAATTTACAAAGTTTTTCATATACATTATTCTGTTCATGCTTTGTAACAGCCCTACAGTGTGCAATGTGTGTGTTTTAAGTATTCTTTTGTGTTCAGAAAAGATTATTTGGAGCTCTCTTCGTTTGCAAAATTAATATTTAATTTTTAAACTATAAATTAAAAAGTCTAGATTTTTACCTAACTTCTTAAATTCAACTTATAATTTACTGGTCTATTTATAAATGTAGCAAGATTTCTACAATCACTGTTAAGGAAGTTTTTATAACGTAATTAAACTCCATATATATATATATATTTTTTTTTTAAGATTTTATTTATTTATTTGACAGAGAGAGACAGCCAGCGAGAAAGGGAACACAAGCACACAAGCAGGGGGAGTGGGAGAGGAAGAAGCAGGCTCCCAGCGGAAAAGCCTGACATGGGGCTCGATCCCAGAACGCTGGGATCACGCCCTGAGCCAAAGGCAGACGCTTAACGACCGCGCCACCCAGGCGCCCCAAATTCCCCTTATATATTTTAACCTGCATTTATAAATATTTTTCCTTTTAAAATTTTCCCTAAACTGTACTTTATCTGAATGATAAACGAACCTTCCCAAGTATTTAAATAATTATTTTATATCTGAAAATTATACCAAGATATGAATTCTAAGCTCTCTTGTATCTTCTACTACAGTCCAAATGGTAAGATTCTTTCTACTTCTCATCTTAAAATCTCAAGTTAAAATTAATTTTTTGACATTCTAAAGGTGAATTTGTTAAATATTTTAATCTAGCAAATTCTCTTTAAAAATACAAATACATATACTACCAAATATGTATAATTGTTATATAACAAAAATATTAATAAAAAGGTTTAATTTCCTTCATTATTCTATAATTAATCAAAATCTCTTCAGGATTAGAGATATCTACCCACTAAGGAAAGAATTATGCAAATTTTGTGGTTGGTTTCCCAAGAAATTTTGAGGGTTTTTGACTTAGCTGACTGAGGTTATAGCTCATGTAGAGATCTTGGCTGGGAGATATATAATGCAGATATTGAGAGTGATTTTTCTCACTTTCTCAACTATCGACTAAATATTGTTCTTCACACTCACTATCTCATGAACTCCAAAATTGTAGAAAGGAACTTTTTCCTAGCCCATGCCACTGGATTCAAAATATACTGTAGGGGAATTGTCAGCTACACAAGTTCACAAAACTACTAAGTTTAAAGCTAACCCTCTTCATTGCTTCCATTGGCATTTCATTGGCTTTCTTCAAATATTTGACATGTTCTGAGGGGATCCTGCATACCACTCAGGATTTATCTGTCTAAAGCCACGCTCGTGCTATTAGGTTGATGATATCATTATCGCTTCAATTAGAACATCTAGAAAGTAAACATCAGAAAAACTGATTTACTCACCCAGAAGTATTGCAGACTATTTTGTAAGTGGAGATGATGGATTTCAAACTTAGGTTTTCTACCAAACATTCATTTTTTCTATATCTCTGCATGGTATGAGCAGTGGATGTATACATGGTTGGACTGGATTCTGGCTATATATGTTGTGTGTAAGTGGAGTGCAGCTGAGATAATGATGGAAAGGTGGTTGAGGCCATACCATAAGGATGAAAAATTTTTATGGCAGTGGGAAACACAGAAAGTTCTTGAACAGAGAAATGGATAGCCACTTCTTATCTATGTTTTAGAAAAATAAGTTTGGTTACACCATGGGGAGGGTAAATTTGAAGGGAAAACAAACAGAGAATAGGGAAACTAGTCAGGATGTGCCTACATTGAGGTAATGAGAGCCTCCACTGAGGAAGAAAGAGGTAGAAAGAGACAAGAGGTAGATTCTACAGGATTGGTGGACTGATTAAATTTCTATGGGGGCTGGAGAGTTAAAAATGATTTCTATGTTTCTGCTCTAAATACCTAGGAGAATAGTGATAATAAGGAAGTTGTCTGCTGGCTTCTGTTTAAAATAATCACACACACACACACACACACACACACACACACACTCACACACACACACACAAACAGCTCAAAGCAATTATTTGGTGGGGTGAGTATAGAAACAGTGTTAGGAGACTGGCTAAAGGAACATATTTGCATTAAGTATACATGGTTTTCCTGTTTGAAATACAGTGACAATGACTCTTTTGAAACTCAGACTCACCGTATATTTTTTCCAAACTGCATCTCATTTCAAAACTATTCCAAGGTTATACTTGAAAGCTCTCTATCCTCTGCTGAAAAGTAATGGTCTGAGAAAAACAATGCTTTCTGTTCCCGCCTACCTTTATTTATTTACTTTTCAAAAAAGTTTCCCTGGTATGCAGCCATTAAAAAAGATGCTTATGAAGAATTATTAATGATGTGAGAATGTTCTTATGATATGGTATTAAATGAAAACACAGGGTATAAATAATATATCTTGATCCTACATATGTTACACACAGAACACATATATTCATATATATACACATACACAAATATATTTAAAAATTAAAAGAATACAGGGATTTTATATATGAGTGGCAAGACTATGAGCAAGTATAAATTGTTCTCCTCCTTTGTACTTTACACATTTCCTATAATGAGTATATATTGCTTTTTAACGATAAAAACAATGAGATACAGTTCATACTGACCCATTCAAAACTGATTTCTATGTTTACTTTTCCTAAAGAGTTTGAAAGAGTACAGATTATAAATTAATTGACTAAACATCCAACATTAAGTGCAAAGGGCTCCTTTAGTTACACCAGCAAGATTAAGGGGTCTGCTCCAGAAACCTACCCAAATCCCTTCATTCCAAGCTCACTACATACCCTGTGGTCTCACTTTCCTCTTCAAATCTAGGTACAACCTTAAAAAAAAAAACAAATAAATAAATCTCTGTATACCTTTTTAAAGAATATGTGAATCTAAGTACACTCATTAGAAAATAAATAATAAATAAAACATGACTCAAAATTTGTCTATTCATCTAACTTTCATTTTGAAGAAGGACATTCCCTCAGCATCTTTCAATTAAATTCTGCCTGTTTTTAAAGTGTCAAAGTCCTTTATGAGTTTAAACAAAAAGAAAAAATCTAGTTTACATTTGGGAATTATTTAGGGCCAGACCCTTCCAGGGTCAAATGTCTCTTTGTTTTATTGTTCATCTTTCCCTTTTCAATTCTCAAGAGCTAGGTTCTCCTAGCAACACCAATTCATCCTGGAGAGTTTTATTACCTTATTTACTGCACTAATAACAGGAGCAGAGTTGAGCAAATTGGCCTCTTTCAAAGGGTGCCCATACCTCAATTGGTTATGACTGTCTCTTTAGTATAAGCACCCCTAGAATCATGGGAGGGTATAGGTTACCAGGCCCATGGGAATTCTTCTGGGCACTGGCTAATGGAAGAAACTATGACACACCCAAATCAGGGGAACTGGGATCTGATCAGAAGCTAAATCAACAAGCCAGAGAACAGCCAACAGAGTCACAGAAATTAAAGATATGCAAAGCCGCCCCTTGGTGAAGAGAATCAGAAGCCAGAGTACTAAGCACCAGAGCAAGGATCAAAGTAAGAGAGGTTTTCTTCCAGGTACTGCCCTATCCTGAGCATCGGTTCCTGTGTCTGGCATTTATCCTCATGCCAGTTACTTGCTGGAGGCCCTGGACAACTAAACCTCTGTAACTCAGTCCCTTCACCTGTAAAATGTGCTTAATAAAACACCTCTTTGAGTTGTTGTGAAGATTAAATGAGTGAAGTACTTTGAACAGTGACTGCCATCATATCACTAATACTCCATAAACATTAGCTATTGCTATTAGGCATACTGAGGTATGCTGGTGGACAGGCTAAGCCTCGAAGGCCAGGGTCAGGGCCACGGAAGTAAGTGCTGAATCATGAATTCTCAAATGACTCCACTAATCAGTAAATGGTCCAGGGTATATGGACACCTAGCCTGCGTTCAGTGCACAGCTTTCACACATTTCCCTCTTGGTGTTTGCCAACTATTGTAATTCATCATCTCCCAGATGCATAATCCTAATTGAGGTTGTACGTTCCTTAAAGCAGGGAACATGTTATAGTGTTTTCCAAATTGTGAGTTATAACCCATTTTGTACCCATTCAAACTCATTAATAAGGGTAAATGAAAAAAACAGTTTTAAATGGGTCAGTATGAACTGTAATTCCTCAACCATTTTTTCTGATTAAAATACATCTAGAAAACCCTGAGCAAAATTATAAAAAAGAAACAAAATTTGAGAAGGTAAAAATAGAACAGAAAATGCCAGAATGCATAGCTTTTGGGAAAGCTAAGTATCGCTTTGTGAAAATTATACATACTGAGTTGCAATTTTTAATTTATATTTCTACTATGGGTTGCAGTCCAAAAAGTTTGAAAAACTTGTGATATATATGTTACTTACAAAATATTAACACATAACAATTTCTCAACAAACTTGTTGACTCACTATAATTCCAAACATAAGCCATAAGGCAGTGTTTTCCAAACTTGTCTTATGATAAGAATTACCTAACATAATTTCCAGATTCCCAGGCTGCTTCCCTAGAGATTCTGATGTTGGAGAAATACTGTCATAAAAGAGGCGATAATTTGCCATTAGACAGGAAATTTGTCAAAAGCAAAATCAATTCTCCTTGTTGTGTATGTATTCTTATTTGGTGGTACCATGCCTAATCCAAAGACACTCTGTAAAATATGTCTAACTTTTTAAGTGACTAACACTCATTCAATCCCTCATTTAGCAAGCATGTATTTATCATTTGCCATGTGCAAAGCAATGGGTTTATAAATGCATATAAGACATGGTTCCTGCCCTCAAGTAGCTTGGAGTAGATTCATTTCAGAACTAGAGTAGTCCCCTGAAGATCAGAAGATCTGAAGCCAAAAATAAAATGAAGTCTTGAATGTATATGCATAACATAAATCTTGGGTGAGTACCCTTCAAAACATTCAAATGATTAAAAAGCAGTAAAACTGCAATGGCAACCATATAGTAAAGCATTTTTCTCTAATTAATACTGGTTAAGTATAGAAGAGCTCAGAACGAATACCCCAGAGCTGATGAGATCTCATAGCAGGGCAGGAAAAACAAAGATAAATGCCCAAAAGTAAAATTGCATACAGAACTAGATAACTTGTTTCCAGTCTCAACTAGTATCACCTGATCCAAGCTATTAACATTTCTTACCTAGATTACTGCAGGAACTTCTAACTAGTTTCTATGCTCTGGCCTTTGCTCTCTTAGTCTCTTTTCAACACAGCAGCCTGAATGACCTTGTGAAAACATTGGCCAAATCAAGTGCCTTCTCTCCGAAAGTCCCTGCTGGCTTCCCATTTCACTGAGAAAAGAAGCCGAACCTACGAAGTCCTACATGAGCTGCTCACTCTTGATCTTTCTCTTGCCAGCTACACTGGCTTCTTAGACATTCCTTCAAAGGCTGGGCCAGTTCCCACCTCAGGGCCTTTGCACTTTCTGCTACCATTTCCTATATGGCTAATCCCTTCACACCCTTTAGGTCTTTACTCAAAAGTCACCATCCTAGTGAGACTCTCACTAACCACTTTATCTGAAACTGTAACCTCTTTCCACATTCACATTTCTGGTATTCTTTCCATGTTTAATTTATTGATTTTCTTTTTAGCATTTGCTGTTATACACTATGCATTTTTTTAAGAGCACACATGAGTTGGGGAGGGGCAGAGGGAGAGGGAGAAATTTAAGCAGACTCCATGCTGAGTGTGGAGCACAACTCAGGGCTCAATCTCATGACCCATGAGATCATGACCTGAGCCAAAAACAAGAGTTGGACGCTTAACAGACTGAGCCACCCAAACACCCCTACACTATGCATTTTACTTCACTGTCTTTTTTACTGTCCATCTACCTTAGTAGCATTTAAATTCTATAAGGATAAGGATTATTGTCTGATTATTGTCTGCTTTATTCCATCTTGTATTTTTAGCAACTAGGTCAGTGCCTGACACATAACAGATGCTCATTAAATATTTGGTGACTGAATGAATATAGAATCAGAACAAAGCCTCATGCTCTGGCTCTAATCATCATTTACTAGAAAGAATCAAAGAAAAGGAATGGTAAGGTCATACTATGTAAAACACACACAATTTTATTATTTAGTTAATTCCTTACTTTATTGAAAAAAAGATTTGTGGTGCAGTAGTTATAGTTCATATATCTATTGCCTATTTAGGAAGGTTTTAAAAAGGTTTATAGTAGAACCGACCTGATTTAAAAGCTAGCTTCACGGGCACTTAATATTTGTGTGACATCAGGCAAATTATTTTTGTTCCCTAAACTTCAGTTCCCTTATCTATAAAATAATGATGAGGATGATTCTAACATCATAGGTCACTGGAAAGCATTTCGAAAGAATATGTGCAAAGTTATTGGTGTAGTCAGGGCTTATATTAACAGTTTAACAAATTGTAGCTATCATTGTTATTGTTTGTGGTGCTGTTTTATTCTTTATCAATTAATTCCTCGTATTATTTTTTAAAGTTTTGTATTAAAGACCGTCATTAGAAATTGTAAGTCCAATACATCGAGTAGGCTTAGGTACTATAAACCCAATCTACTGAGCAGGTGCACACCCTTTGGAGGCCATAATATAAGGGCCCAGTGAGTGACTAATGTATTATTGGCCTCCTAAAAGAGATAATTATTCAACTGAAACCCCGAGAGAGACCATTCCTGATTTGGATGAGCCATAGGTGTTACACAAACTGTCCACACATTCTGATTCATGATTCCAGGCCCTGCCTACAACAAAATAATGTGTTTATTAAAAGAATCAATATGTGGGATGTATCATGAAATCTAGCTGAGAGTAGGCATCAGTAGCATAAGGATGTAGAGTTTCTCCAAGTTTCCCTTTCAATCAGTCATCATTTTTTTTTAATTCCTAACATATAAACTATAAGGGGAAAAATGAACAAAATAGTATATAGCTCTTGTCCTCAAAATGCTTAAAATCTAGTTGCAGTGAGGGCAATAACCAAGCATAGTAAAAATTACCTAGCAATGTAAGATTATAATGGCAAAGTGATGGCATAAGGCAATATAAGATTTATTGTCATGAATGATGTAAAAACTGCACTCATTAAATCAAAGGAGGGATAAAGTAAGGGAGTTATGTGGCTGCATCAGGTTTTTGTAAGATAGACACCCTGTTCTATTTCTTAAAGAAAGAATAGAATTTAGACAAGCATGACCATACAGAGAAAGGATTCCCATTGCAGGAAACAATTTTAGCAAATACTCAGGGGCAGAAAAGGGTACTGTGTTTAGAAAAGAATGACTTCATTGAATAAACCTGGTAGAAATAAGCATGATGAATGTCTGAATTGTAGAGTAGATTAGGCATCCAATAAATTGTTTTAGTTTGAGTTATAGATTCCCTCTAACCTAGTTCACGACCTGGCTGTGCAGATCTGTAAGCGTGACTGAATGCAAGTGGTTTGTGATTGCCAAATCCAGTATTTAATCCCAAAAGCCTATATGACTTTAAAGTCTATGATTTTGTTTTTTCCTTTCTCTCAAAATAACTTAAAAAGTGTTAAGGTACATAAATCTCAGGGAGAAGCTGAGGAATAAAGAGAAGTCTGGTACTCAGTTAAAACAATCATCTAACAAGTATTTATTCAGCACATACTATGTATGTGGCATTGTTCTTGATGCTGATGATATAGACACTTGAACAAAACAAACTGAAATCCCGGTTTCTGTGGAGTTTACAGGCTAGTACATACATGTGTGGTAGTGATGGTGACAGTGGTGGGAGAGGGATATTATATCTGAATATGTTTCTCATTAAGTATAAATTTCTTCTAATTGTGCTTAATTCTTGGATTTCCGAACATGATTTTTACTGAAAGCAAGTCTGAAGTCTTACCCCTATCCAGTGGCCTCAACTCTATCAGTTATGAGTTAAATCGATTGAGTACTTATTATATTCTAAGATTTTTTTGTGATGTTTACATGCCTTAGCTCACATAATTCTTCCTCTTACATTATTATTATTATTGAACTTCAGGTAGATCAAAAATTTTTTTGTGCAGAAAAAGTTTCTATGCAACCCGTGGGAAAAATAGACCCAAATGTAGTTCTTTTGCAATCCCAAAAACCTATGTCTTAAAATCATTTTGCTACACTCTTTTTCTAAAAGGTTCTTATATTTGCTATTAAGGAATTTCAAAAATACAAGAGAACTCTTGAATCTCTCGAGTAGGTGACAGCGTACACTAGAACGAGAAGGAAAGCAGTAAACGAGGTCAAGGGATCTGAGCCCTACATTAGGTCTGCTTCTGACACACTACGGAACAGAGGAACCGACCATTTCCTTTCTCTATCTTAACTTTCTTATCTGTGAAATGGGTCTAATATCTGCCATTCATATTTCAGAGATTGTGGGTTTGTGAGTGTATATGGGTATGTTTATAGCAGCGGGATGAAAGGGAAAATAATGAGATGAGGAACATAAAGCTATTTAGAAAAGCAAAAGGTATCATCTGGAGGTAAGTTATTATCAATATCAATACTTTCAAAAATAGAGGCATTTCTAAGGACAAGATGATATGGACATCTGGTACAACAAACTTCTTATATATTTTCTTGTCAAAGAGGTACTTTTTGTACAACATAAGCAATTTGAGATGATGAGTTATTATACTTCATTATAATGATCACATTGCCCCTTTTTTGCTTAAGCAGTCTCAGATTAAGTTGTTCTAATCGCATTCTTCAAAAAATTAAAAGATAAATCCAAGCCCATATGATATGAATGTTTATCAAACTCAAACTTAGAGCTAATAACAACAACAACAACAAAAAAAACCCCACAGAATATAAAGAATACCCTTTGTTTAGAAGTTTTCTTTTCTTTCTTTAGAAAGCTCTCCTTCCGGAAATAGGTGGCAAAATAACACAATTTCTAAAGAGTTAGATTGTTGATGACCACTCAGTCAAGTCTCACAGCACTGGCTTTAGTTCCCATTTATTTGTTTTGCCCGTTAATTCACTGTTCAGCCGTGCAAGACCCCATGCTTCATCCACTGCAAACTATTTGCAGCTCTCCAAAGTGCTCTGCTTCTTAGTACCATGTTTTTGTCAATCCCTCTACCTGGCATGACTTCCTCGCTCCAGGCTGCTTGGCAAAACTCCATTAGCTGTCAAGATTCAACTGAGAGGTGACTTCACAGTGAAATCTTTCTTGACCAGCCCATGCAAAATTGGCCAGTGTTCTGTTTTGTTTTGTCCCTACAATGTCCTGCATAGATTTCCATTACTAGTCCTGTAATATTTCAAACCACTAGCTTGTTTCTATGTCTATGGCCTTTCCAAGATTGGAAACTTCTTGAAAGCAAGGACCGTTTTCTATTGATCTTAGTTTCCCAGACTCTAGCATGTTGCATAAATCACAGTTGTCCTTCAAAATTTTTTGATAGATGAATGAACAAATGGTGACCCATGAGTCACATTCTGAGAGTTTTAAATTGTGTGTGTGTGTATAGTGTGTGTACTATATATACATAAATTGTGCACACATACTAGATATAGAGACACACATATATAGCATATACATACAGCACACTGTTAATGCCTGTGTTACATAAAAACACATATGAAATATAATAAAATATTTCACTCTCAAAAATTATTTTGACTGTATTATATTATAAATATCCAATTAACAAAGCAATCATTGTTGAACAAAAGATCGTATGTTTGAGGCTTATTCTGTGCAGAAAAAATAAATAAATAAAGGGTGCTTCTATTTTTTGAATCTTAACCACCTTAAAGTTTTGGGTCACTGTAACACCAGTCATGTTCAATCATGGAAACATAAGAAGCTATACACTATGAAAAAGACTTTACCAGAACCAAGAAAGTAAGTAATTCTAGGCAAATAGAAATAAAATCAAATACTTTAAAATATAATATGAAATAAAATGAAAATTAAAGATAAAATTATCAGATAAGCTTTCATTGTGCCAACTTGATGGAATATCAGACCACAAGTGAAATGTAAACTCTTTTGCAAATCTTGCTATCTCAGAAGGAAAAGATAACCCCAGAAGAAACTGATGCAAGAAAGTGCAAGAACTAATTATTGAAAGGACTTAAGCGTATGTAAAATTGAAGTTAAACAACTTAAAGCAAGGTTATATGTGTTGTATGTGGCAATGTGCATGTTCTGAGCTTCTATTGAAGTTTCAGTATCTTAGTACAGACTACCCAAAGTACTAAGAATTTATTATCCAAAAGTCATCTGAATTAAGATACTGTTGGTAAAAGTCTTTTCATTCCTTTGTTTATGAGTTTAAGTGAGAAAAAATTACAGCTCAACCCATAAAGACCACACTGACAGTAGTCAAGCGTTTAAAAAAAATGGATTTCCCAAAACCCATATTAAAGGAACTTTGGACTCATGTTTTCCTGCACTTCTGAAACATGACAATGGACTATCAAAGCAATTATCTCTTAATCAAAATATGTATGAAGATTTCTCTGAAAAACAACAACAACAACAGCAACACTTTTCTCCTTCAAAAAAGATGAGGAGGGAAAACATTTACAATTCACTGAGCTTACAGAACAATGCATGCCATACCCCATAATAGAAATAGGAGTTGGTGATGGAGAAATCCGAGCTGACAGTTGGGCACACTCTAGGTTTTTAAATATCTCTTTTCATTTCATTCACTATATCCATCATATGTATGGGGAAGAATTGATTGCTGAATTTAATCTTAAAAGTAGTAAAAAGTAAATTCCGTAGAACTCTGTAAAATGACCCACAGAATGCTACCAGGCTGTAGTTGTAAAAGAATTGGTCATCAAAACATAAATACTACCTGTTTGAAATTCAAATAGAAAACAAAAAGGCTTACAAAAGAGTGAGCAGCAGGGAGCTCTTTAATAAAACTTGTAAGCACAGAAAAAAAAACTTTAGTGCCCAGACACATTAAAATACTCCCCCAGTAAAATAAAAGAGGGAAACACTTTACATTGATATTTTTTTTAAGATTCTTATTTTAGGTATTAAGTCTTAACTGCCTTTCTTTTTTTTTTTTTCTTGAAAGGCGATCACTTTCCTTTTGGACTTCCTTCCGTAAGATACACAAGTTTAAAAAGCTAACAGAGAATGTAATTCACTTAAATTATGCAACTGGAATTCCACAGCTGGCCTGTCTGGTTCAGTGCTGAATGAACAGTGTCAGAAAACCTCTCCCACAATAACGCCGTCCTTCCCGACAAAGGGTAAATCTCCCAAACTTAGGCTCAACTTTGGAGGCTCATTAGCTACAGCGAGTGAATGTCAGCGGGGTGACAACACTGGGCAGCGGCGCCCACGCAGCCTAAGCAACCTGCCCACCCAGAGGTGAGGATTTGTACAATCAATATCACCAACTTCCAATGGTAATAATTTGTTTATATGAACAGGATGGTCAGATATCCCACAGATCATATTCTAATGTCATTATAGCCACTAAATTTAATCCCCAGCTCTTAATCAATTAAGCTGCACGAGCACAGGCAGCTCACAGCACTTTTTAAAAGAAAGACTTTAAATCGTAATCTAAAGCATGCTGTATAGTTTTTTTACCTTTTCTGATTTCTTGGTTCTGGCCTACCTAAATAATTGTCATCTTTTCCTCCCCCAACTCCACCCCCCAAGTGTGAGCGTGAACCTGAATTACAAAGAGTTAAACCTGAAGGTCACTTCACAGCAGCGTTTCAACATGCTCCCCCAGCGAGCCTGCTCGGCAACAATAAAACAAAGCCCTTGCAACCACCTGTAATAATCTGCCTGCTCAGCCAGCAATCCGAAAAGTCCTGAAGCTACACAAGGTAGACATTTTCTGCAGCTGGTTTAACATGTATATTGTGCCCAGTTGCCGGCTCGCCTCCTCTTACCTTCACGTTAGTCCGGAGTGCACAGTAACATGCAAAGAACATTGCAGTAAATAAGGAGCATATGGACCGGTATTCAGCTTCTCAGCACAGCGCAAGCCCCACACACACGATCCTGGGCATGTGCTACTAAGGAGCATCCGTTCCCTCTGTCAGTTTGAAAATGCATTGATCTCTGTTTTCTCTGACTACAAAACGACATGTCTTGAAGGCACTGAGTGAGAGCTCAAAATCTCTTCATTGGCTATATATAGCATTGTGCCCAGTAATTTCAATTAGCTGAGAATTCAGCAACTGAAAGTTAAGACTTCAGTTGCTTTTCCTTCTAGCATTTTAAATCACTGGGTTTAAAAAAAAAAAAAACGGGAGGGGGGAATGAGCTCACTCAGGAAGGAGGGGGGGGAAAGGTGAAGAATGAAATTTAACCAATGAGTTACTTATATTTCTGGAGAGCCTTGGTATTATCCTATTAGATACTTTACAATGGGACTGCACTGGGCAGACTCTAAATGAAGAGGAAACCCCTTTCCCTTTGGAGGCTTAATGTGGGCTCTGCACTAGATTCCAGGCTATTCTGATGCAGCACCCTGTTTGGCAAATACTACAAATCACTGCAAACACATCTCATTCTGCTTTTTCGTGTGGAATAGGACGAAGACCAAAGGATCACTGTCTCTTCAGGTCCCCTAAAATGTAAGCTGGATTCCCCTAGGGTGATCTGTGGTTACATGCCTGAGAAATACCACCTTCTCTTACTTCCTTGTCCTGTAATATCTGTTACATCTTCCAGGGATATCTAAAGTTGCTAGGCTTGTTAACAAAACACTGCATCTATTTTTTTTCCTCAAAACTAAGCTTTATTGGTAAATTACAATCAATAATAGAGGATGGGACTGAAAGGAAGATAGAAGATTCCAGGGGATAACATCACCGTAGATTCAGTAGCTACTGCTGCTGAATGTAACATGTTCAGCTGGCTCTGTAAGGGAAAGAGCAAGAGAGAAAAATAAAAGCTTCTGCCCCCATGAATCCATAAGGGAAAAAAAAAAAACTTAATTCAAAAACATCGTCAGATCCTACTGTCTGTTGTCATTCCAGTCAGGCACCGGATGCTGCAAATTAACTCAATTTTTACTGAGCCAAAAGGACAAAGTCCAATTTAAGGTTCTAAACTCTTATTTCCAGCCTTAGAAAGCCCTAATTCTCAGCTAGAATTCTGAAGCTATCTGGCGAAATGCAAGCAGAAATGAACAGTTTCTCACTGCAGCAAAAATAGTGGGAGGAAAAAGAGTGGTTATGTCTTTGCCACGACGTTCCCCCATCAGCTTACAGCAACAGGGAAGATCAGCATAACTCACTAGAAAAAGCTGCAGTGACTTTTAGGATTTTTCTTTAATATGTTTTGCATAAGGCACCTCCCCTCTGGAGCCTGCAGTGGTGCTGAGGCACTGTCAGAGCCACTGGGCATTCTCCTGGGCAATGAGGTGAGGCAGCTTCAGGAGGAGCAAGGCATTTAAGGGAGAGAAATTAAAGGAAGAAGAAAATCAGGATTTTCTATTTCTCTCTTAATGACAAGCATTCAGAAAGTGTCGTCAGTTCTGACTAAATAGCTATTTTGGGCTGTCATTGTTTGTGCCTTTTTTTAGGAAGGGAAAAAGGCAATCTTGTCTTAAGCTGGAGATTCTCTAGCATCGTAAGAGAAGTCAGCTACTTAATTTGATTCCCAGTTCCGTCTGTCATGTGAGTCTAAGTAATTACAAATTGTAAGCTCTTGCAACACAACCAGTGACTTCCAGGACATTCAACCATCAACATGGAGGCCCAGCTCTCAAAATTCCACAACTTTTATAATGGCTTTCAGGGCAAAACCAAACATTTCAGTTCATAACACTTTCCTCTCCTGAGGTCATGGCAGGTCACACTTCCTGCAGCACTTCCTGATAAATAAACCCAAACATAGCAACTCAATGCCACGGAAAACATAGAATTTTAAAATGCGTTCTCCATGGGGGGGGGGGGCGGTTCAGAAGATTTTTAAAAAACATTTTTCAACTTGTCAATAAGTAACATTAGGTTTTGTTTTTGTTTTCATTAGAGATTGCCGGGGGGGGGGGGAAGCAACTTTACAGCTTTTTTAAAAAAAATTATTATTTTAATAGATCCTAGGGTATTTGGATAGCCCAGGAGAGATGGAAAAGAGCTGGGAAATGTTACAAATCTCAGAACAGTTCATAGGGAAGGATTAAACAAAAATGAAGTTATAGGTGAAAAAGCACGTGGAGGTTTCCCTGCAGAGGCAATAGGGAGGGCTCTTGACAGGACTTCAGATACAGGGCTAATGTATGTACATTCTAAAGAAAGGCTCTTAGACTTGGCAGATCTGCTTAAAACTCCCACCTACACTTACCCATCCCACAGCATCCCAGTACAGACTGGACCTGGGCCATACCTGTAGATTTGCTGCTTAAATTTCCTAACTGTACTAGGATAGCTGCCTTATTATTCTCATTTTACAGATACAGGAAAAGCACTAAGTAGATTGACAATGTCTCACTAAGAAGTATTCCCTCTTTTTAGGCAAAGAGTTCAACAGGGCAATGTACCTGCTGAAAGAATAACATTTGTTATTGTAGAAGGAAACGATAATGGCTATAGATTTATGAGGAACATAGTAAATTTAGGCTCCAATCCTCCTGAGCTAGGAGTCCTGGAAAATTCCTTCCACGTCAGATCTTCTCTTTTACCATTTATAAAACAGAGATGTCTAAAATGGGGATCATACTTAATTCATAGTGTCATTGAGAAGATTCAAGATGAATCCCATCATCAAAATAGTTTGGATGGATCAAAAATTTAAGCATAAAAATTGAAATCATAAACATATTAGAAGAAAACAGATTTAGTTTTGGTTTTATATAATAACAGAGTGGAGAAACCTGAAGCCATATAAGAAAAATAAACATCTGTGACTATATAAAAATATAAAACTTCTGCTTGGCTAAATTATGTACAATGACAAGTGACAAAATGGGAAAACAATGCAACATATTCAATGGAATATTTCCTTAAAATACAAAGCATTTTCATAAGTCACTAAGAAAAAAATATGAACCTGAGTGAAAAAAATAGGTAAAGAACATACAGTCGTAATTCACAAAAAGACCACAAAACACATTTAAAATGCTTCATGTCCTTCGTATTTAGGGAAAAGCATAAAAATTAGAAGAGATTTTAAATTGATATATCAAGTACTAATGGTGAAAACTTTGTGAAAGATATCAAATCTATCAAATATTTTAAAAGGCACTTGTCTTTGATGTATTGATTGAACTTCAACTCCCAGGAATTAATCCCAGATAGATATAGATATGTAGAGATAGACACACACACACACACACACACACACACACACACACACACACACACACACAGATATGTTATATATATATATCCATTAATGCAAGACTTATTTATAAGATTGCAGTTTATCTATACCACAGAATACTAAACAATTATTAGAAAAATATAAGGTACATGTGCATATTCTTATATAAAAAAATGTTCAAGTTACAATGTTAAGCATAAAAGTAAGGTTGCTAAAGAGTTTGTATAGTGTGAGCCTATATTGTATGTATATTTATATGTAATTGTGGTAGAGGGGTGTGTGTGTCTGTGTGTGTGTGTGTGTGTGTCTGTGTGTGTGTGTGCATGCCTGTGTGTAAAAAATTTTGACAATGTTGATCATTGGGAATTGGGACTAGGCTTAGGGAGGGAAATTGGACATTACCTTTCATTTTTCCTTTTTTATCTTCTATATACAACAGTGGCCTCACCCACAGTGAACTATTTATCCAGTATCCTCTCTCAGTAAATGAGAGAAATAAAGACACAGGAAGGGACCTGTGAGGTGATCTGCCTATAATTGCAAAAATGAGCACAGGTTAGAGATGATCATGACACAAGGGATAGAAATGTACCGATTCCTAAATGATGTTAGCTCCTGAGTACCTCCTGTATTGTGGACATCTCCCTAGAAGGCATGTAATTCTAGTGTGTAATATATTATTCTTAACGCATGGCCTTTAACACAAGCCAACTACTTTGCTTCTTAAATAAAAAGCGGCTATCAAGTAAACTTGATTTTAGTCAATTTTTACCTTAAGCACTGAATTTAGAACCTGACATCTACGTACAGTTTGTATTTTTTTCTCTTTCTCTCTCTCTCTTTTTTTTTTTTTTACAATTCTCTCTCTCTCTTTTTTTTTTTACAATGAACCACTTCTGTAGACTGAATGTTTGTGTTCCCCCAAAATCCCTATGTTGAAAACTAATCCCCAATGTAATGGTATTTGGAGGTGAGGCCTTTGGGAGATAGTTAAGTCCTCATGAATGGGATTAGTGTCCTTATGAAAGAAGCCCCAGGCAGCTCCCTTGCCCCTTCCACCATATGAGGACACAATGAAAAGGCAGACATCTATGAACCAGGAAGCCAACTCTCACAGATGCCAAATCTGTGGGCACCCTGATCTTGAACTTCCAGCCTCCAGAACTGTGAGAAATAAATTTCTATTGTTTATAAGCCACTGAATTTACAGTATTTTTTAATAGCAGCCCAAATGGACTAAGACAAGCATATAACATTTTTTGACTATAACCTAGTTTTTGTAAATCTATTAATATTAAAGCAATTCACAATTATAACTTGGTAATAATAATGACAGCAACAATGTCTGTTAATATGGACAAATAATTCATATATCTGGGCAAAATTCTCCTTAATTATAAAATAAGGAGGTTGTATCACCATTTTTCAAACATTTAAAAATGTATAAACATATTTTAGCTGGTAGTTTGCCTATTCCTACTCTGGAGTCTCCAGCAGTGGTTCTCAAAGTATGTTCCTTCAGTCAGCAGCATCAGCATAAGCTGGGAATTTGTTAGAAAGCAAAATTTCGGGTCATACCCCAGACCTACCAAACAGAAACTCTAGGTTTGTGGCTCAAGAATCTCTATAAGCAGGGCGCCTGGGTGGCTCAGTCATTAAGCGTCTGCCTTTGGCTCAGGGCGTGATCCCGGCGTTATGGGATTGAGCCCCGCATCGGGCTCCTCTGCTGGGAGCCTGCTTCTTCCTGTCCCACTGCCCCTGCTTGTATTCCCTCTCTCACTGGCTGTCTCTCTCTCTCTCAAATGAATAAATAAAATCTTAAAAAAAAAAAAAGAATCTCTATAAGCAAGTGTCCATGTGATTTTCATGTAAGCTAAATTTGAAAACCACTGCTCTAAAGGAAGAGAAGAAACTGATAGCTAAGGCTCCCACAAAAACAGGAAGAGACAAACTCCAGAGTATAGATAGAAGAATTAGCCTTAGAGAGAAATAATATAGAAAATAAGGAGAAAATAACTGCAGCTGCATGTGCGATCATTCTAGAGTGGAGGCTCAAGCCTGAGACAGAGGCCAGTTGAGCAAGGGGCCATCTGACCAACACCTTAGAATTAATCTTTTTCCTCTTAGAAACTCTAAAAGCTTTTAGACGTTGGAGCAAAAAAACAATCTAAACCAAACCAAGCCAAAACAAAACAAAAAAACACAACAACTTGGCTTTAAATTCCTTTTCTGCTGCTTACCAGTGGTGTGACCTTGGGCAAGTTATTTCTCTGATACAGAGTATTCCTCTGTAAAATAAATAAACCTACTTCACAGGGATGTTGTAATGACTAAAATAAATAAGGTGTGCAAACTGTTTGACCTAGTACTTGGTCCATACTAAATGTAAGCGGTAGTTTTTAGTGTAAAGAAGGCTGAAATGACAGAGGAAAGGAGAAATATAAAAAGATGTTATCATTACTCTTGACTAACTTATAAATATCTAGAAGATTCTCTGTTTGTAAACTTTGGACTTCCCTAGGATTTCCAATCAGCCCTGAAGGGGATTCTCTGGAAGTTTGATTATCTCACTATAACCTTTGAACTGATTTCATATCATTGGAATCCCTTGTAACTTCTCTGTAGTTTTTCTGAGATAATATTTTAAATTTTAATTTAAAAATTACAAAGCATGTCAGAGCTTGTCAAGATTTTCCACCAAAGTATCCCCCAAAGCAGAGGCGAATGTATTTATTACCCTTGAAGGACATGAATAAAATGGAATTCTTTAATGTCTCATTTGTTATCTTTAAAATTCACATAAATGCTAAATTCAAGTTGACAATATCTCTGTATTTGTTATAAAGTAATGTTTTATATTACTTACTGACCACTAGATTTTATAAGCTAAAAAGACTGCGCACTGTTTATCCCATGGCTTCAAGTACCCTCTGGCATACGTACTACTTGCATATGCTTAGGGGTACCTTGCTTCAGTTCACAACATAGAAATAGATCCCATTTAATTCCTGATCTTCATATCAGCCTTGAAGATATTGTCATCATTCCTTTGTATCTAGTGAGAATACAAGGAGCTTTTTTCCCTATATTTTCTTCTAAGAGTTTTATAACTTCAGGTCTTATGTTTAAGTATGTAACGTATTATGAGTTGATTTTTATGTATGCTGTGAAATAAGGGTTCAATTTCATTCTTTTTCATGTGGATATTCAGTTTTCCCAACATTATTTATTTACTTATTTATTTATTTATTTATTTTAAAAAATATTTTATTTATTTATTCGACAGGATAGAGACAGCCAGCGAGAGAGGGAACACAAGCAGGGGGAGTGGGAGAGGAAGAAGCAGGCTCATAGAGGAGGAGCCTGATGTGGGGCTCGATCCCATAACACCGGGATCACGCCCTGAGCCGAAGGCAGACGCTTAACCGCTGTGCCACCCAGGCGCCCCCCCCAACATTATTTATTAAATAGACTATCCTTTCTCCATTGTGTTCTTGGTGCCTTTGTCAAATATTAGTTGGCCATACATGTGAGAGTTTATTTCTGGGCCCCTCTGTTATGTTCCATTGGTCTATTTCTGGATTTTATGCCAGTACAATACTGTTTTGATTATTAGAGCTTTGTAATATTATTTGAAATCAAGAACTGTGATGCCTCTAACTTTGTTCTTTTTGCTCAAGATTGCTTTTGTCTATTCAGGGTCTTTTGTGATGCCAAGTGAATATTAGGATTATTTTGTTTTGTTTATATTTCTGTAAAAAAGTCCTTGGAATTTTGATTCAGATTGATCGAATCAGTACATCCCTTTAAGTTGTATGAACATTTTAACAATATAAATTCTTCCAATCCATGAACATGGAATATCTTTCCACTTACTAGTGTCTTCTTCAATTTCTTTCACCAATGTTTATAACTTTTAGTGCACAGATCTTTCACCTCCTTGGTTAAATTTATTTCTAAGTATTTTATTGTTTTTGATGCAATTGTAAATAGATGTTTTCTAAGTTTCTTTTTCAGGTATTTTGTTAGTGTATAGAAATGCTGCTGATTCCTATATGTTGATTTTGTATCTTGCAACTTCACTGAATTCATTGAATAGATAAACAAGTTTTTTGGTGAAGTCTTTAGGATTCTATTTATATAAGATCAATTCATCTGTAAAGAGAGGCAAATTTAACTCTTCCTCTCTGATTAGATGCCTTTATTTATTTTCTTGCCTAATTGTATATGCTAAGACATCCAGGACTATGTTGATTAGAAGTGGTCAAAATGGGCATGCTTGTCTTATACCTGATCTTAGAGAAAAAGATTTCAGTTTTTCACCATTGAGTATGATGTCAGCTGTGGGGTTGTCATATTTGGCCTTTATTTTGTTGAGTCATTATGTTGAGTCACACTCCTTCTATACCTAATTAGTTGGGAGTTTTTACCATGAAAGAATGTTGAAATTTGTTAAATGCTTTTTTTGCAACTATTACAATAATTATATATATATAATTGAAGTATAATTAACATACAGTGTTTTATTTGTTTCAGGTGTATGATATAATGATTCAACAATTCTATACATTACTCAGTGCTCAACCCAACAAGTGTACTTTTAATCTCTTTTATCTATTTCACTCATTCCTCCACCCAATATTAATTTTTCCAATCTGTTAACATGGGTTATCTTTCCATTTATTTGTTTTATCTTTCATTCCATTGGTGTGGTGTACCACATTTAGATTTGTGCATACTTAACTATCCTTGCTTCTCAAGGATAAGTCCCACTTGATCATGGTGTATGACCATTTAAGGTACTGTTGAATTCCATTTGCTAGCATCTTGTAAGACTTTTTGCATCCGTGTTCTTTAGGGATATTGACATATAATTTTATTTTCTTGTAGTGTCCTTGTCTGACTTGGGTGTCAGGGTAATACTAACATTAAAATGACTTCGGAAGTGTTCCTGCCTCTTCAGTTTTCTGGAAGAGTTGAGAAGGATTGATATAATTCCTCTTTAAACATTTGGTAGAATTCACCAGTGATATCTGTTTCCAGACTTTTCTTTGTTGGGATATTTCTGATTACTGATTCAATTTCCTTAACTTGTTATTGGTCTGTTCAGATTTTCTATTTCTGCATGATTTAGTCTTAGTAGGTTGTATGTTGCTAGAAATTTATCCATTTTTTCTAGGTTATCCAACTTTTTTGTGTATAATTGTTCAGAACAGTGTCTTATGATCTTTTGTATTTCTGTGGTATTAGTTGTAAAGTCTCTTGTTTCATTGCCGAAAAAATGAAACTTTAATTATTTGAGTCTCTATCTTCCTTAGTTACACTATCTAAAGATTTGTCTATTTTATCTTTTCGAAAAACCATCTTTTAGTTTTGTTGATCTTTTCTCTTGTTTTTCTAGTCTCTGTTTCATTTCTGACCTCATCTTTGTTATTTCTTTCCTTCTGGTAACTTTGGGCTTAGTTTGTTCTTCTTTTTCTAGTTCCTTAAGGTGCAAAGTTAGGTTATTTATTTGAGATCTTTCTTTTTTTCTTACTGTAAGCATATATTGCTTTAAACACCCCTCCTGAAACTTCATTTGTTGTATCCCATAATTTTTGGTATATTGTGTTTTCATGTTTCTATCTTCATTTGTTTCACAATATCCTTTTTTTTTTCTATTTTGACTTATTCTTAGACCTTTTGGTTGTTTTGGAGTATGCTGTTTAATTTCCACATATTTGTGAATTTTCTAGTTTCCTACCTGTTATTGATTCCCAGTTTCATACCACTATGGTTGGAAAAATTTTTGTTATGTTTTCAATCTTCTTAAATTTGTTAAGACTTATTTTGTGGCCTAATATATGATCTGTCCTGGAGAATATTCTATGTGTGCTAGAGAAAAATGTACATTCTGCTGCTGTTGGCTTAAATGTTCTGTATTTATCTGTTAGATACATTTTGTCTAAAGTATAATTCAAGGCCAATGTTTCCTTATTGATTTTATGTCTAGATGATCAATTCATTGTTGAAGGGGGGGAATGAAGTCCACTACTAGTATTGCATTGTTGTTTATTTTCCTTTTCAGATCTGTTAATATTTACTTTATATATTTATATATTTATGTGCCCCAATGTTATATATTTATATATTTATGTGCCCCAATGTTAAGGTGCATACATATTTACAATTGCTATTCATCTCCTGATGAATTGATCTCTTTATTATTATTATTATTATTATTATATAATGCTCTTTGTCTCTTATTATGGTTTTTGACTTAAAGTCTATTTTGTCTGATATAAGCATAGCTACCTCTGCTTTCTTTGAGTTTCCATTTGCATGGAATATCTTTATCCATCTTTATTCACATTGACCCTATGTGTGTAGAAGTCATGAATCCCTTGAAGGCAGCATATGCTTGAGTCTTTTCTTTCTTTCTTTTTGGTTCATTTAGCCACTCTATGTCTTTTGATTTTAGAATTAATCCATTTTCCTTTAAAGTAATTGTTGATAGGTAAGGACTTACTGTTGCTATTTTGTTAGTTGTTTTCTGACTGTTTTATAGTCCTTCTTCTCCTTTCTTGCTGTTTTCCTTTGTGATTTGATGATTTTTCTGAAGTGGTATGCTTTGATTCTTTTTTCTTTATTTTTTGTGTATCTACTATAGGATTTTGTCTTTAGGTTACCATGACACTTAATAAAACATCCTATAGTTAGAGGAGGCTATTTTAAGCTGATTATAATTTAACTTTGATTGCATACAAAAACTCTACCTGCTTACTTCACCCCCTCCACACACGCTACAATTTTTGACATTGCAATTCACATCTTTTTATATTGTGTATCCATTAACAAATTATTGTCACTATATTAACACTTTGTCTCTTAACTTTTATGCTAGAGTTAAAAGTGATTTGCACATCCCATTACACTATAGAGTCTTCTGAACTTGACTATATACTACCTTTTACCAGTGGTTTTTAAAATTTTTATGTGTTTTCACGGTACTAATTAGTGTCTTTTCATTTCAACTTAATGAACTCCCTTTAGCATTTCTTGAAAGGCAAGTCTAGTGGTGATGAACCCCTAGGTTTTGTTTGTTTAGGAAAGTCTTTCTATTTCCTTCACTTCTGAAGGACAACTTCGTTGGATAAAGTATTCTTAGTTCTAAAGTATTCTTTCACCACATTGATTTCATCATCCCAATCTCCCCTAGCCTTCAAGGTTTCTGCTGAGAAATCTCCTGATAGCTTTATGGAGGTTCCCTTGTATTAGCCAAGTCTCTTCTCTTTTTGCTTTCAAACTTCTCTCTTGGTCTTTGATTATATTGTGATTTTGTGAAGACCTCTTTGGGTTGAACCTTCTGGGGACATTAGAGCTTCATACACCTGGATGTCCAAACCATGCTCCAGATTTGGCAAGCTTCCAGCCATTATATCTTGAAATAAGCTTTCTGCTTTTTCCCCTCTCTCTCTTTTGTTATTCCTGTAATGTGTATATGGGTCTTTTTTATGGTATACTATAAATCCTGTAGGTCTTCTTCACACTTTTTTTATTCTTTTTTCTTTTTGTTCCTCTAACCGCATAATTTCAAATGACATGTCTTCAAATTTACAGATTCTTTCTTCTGCTTGATCATGTTTGTTGTTGATATTCTCTATTGCAATTTATATTTCATTCATATTCTTTAGCTCCAGAATATATTAACTCCTTTTTTTTTAATGATTTATCTTTGTTGAGCTCGTTTTGTTCATGTATTGGTTTCCCAATTTTGTTGAGTTGTCTGTCTGTGCTCTCTTGTAGCTCACTGAGTTTTCTTAAAATAATTATCTTGATTATTTTTCCAGTAATTAAAAGATATCCATTTCTTTGGAGTCAGTGACTGTAAAATTATCTTGTTTCTTTAGAGATGTCACCTTTCTTTCCTTCTTTCTTTCTTTCTTTCTTTCTTTCTTTCTTTCTTTCTTTCTTTCTTCCTTCCTTCCTTCCTTCCTTCCTTCCTTCTTTTTTTCATATTTCTTGTGGCCTTGTGTTGATGTCAGAATATTTAATGAAAAAGTCACCTCTTCCCAATTTTGCAGACTGGCTTTGGTGCAGAAAGAACTTCACCTACAGGTGAGTGTGAGGGCAGCAGCTGAATGCTGTGTGGCAGTTCTGTCTCCAGAGAGGGTTCATCAGTGCAGTCTCTATCAGCTGAGGACAACATCATTGAAGACTGCAAAGGTCCTCAGTAGCCAAAGCTGAAGTGGTAGTGAATGCTACTGGGATCTTCAATAGTGATGGCTTCCAGCGTCCTCCTGATTTTTTTCTTCCTTAGGGGATGTCATAGCCAAGGGGATACCTCTTGGCTCCAGATCTAGCTCATGGGTGCGTTTGCATTGGCAGTGGCACTGGTGTCAGATGTGTGAACACCTGTGGAGTAGCTGTGGAGTCAGGTTCTAGAGAATGAGCATATATGCAGTCTCTAGGGTCTGGTGTGTATACACAACTGCTAAAGCAGTGATTCCAGTTTCTGTAGTTCAGGCATTTATAGATTGATTGTGGATCTAGGGTCTGGAGTACAGGCACACATGGAGCAATAGCAGCTCTGGGGTCTGGGGTGCAGGCAAGCCTGAGGTGGAAATGTCTGGTGTCTGAGGTGCAGACAATGTGGTGTGGTCATGAAGCCAGGGTCTGAAGCTTGGATGTGCATGGAGTAGCTCCACCTCTGGGTTCTGGGACACGTGCAGAGTTGGGAGAGGTGGCAGACTTGGTCCTTGGCTGGTGCAATAGTGGCTCTTTCTTTTTGTGCAGCTATTCTCCATTATTCCATTGTATTTCTGCATGCCCCTAATTAGACTTGTGAGCCCTGCCAGGGCTATTTTCCTTCATGGATAGCTATCTATTTTTTTTTATAGGGACAAAGGCTGGTATCTCCTACTCTTCCATCTTGCTGATGTCTTCCTCACACACACACTTCTGCTCTATGAACAGCCTCCTCCCTATGCTTTGCAAAAGTGTTTTCAAACCTTTTCACTCCCTTCAAACCTCAGATCTTCCACCATCTCTGTTCCTCTTAGTAGATGAATTTGCCTTCAACTCTACAGAGAAAATAAAAGCTATTACACAAGAAATCCTCAACTTTTGCATCAAAATAAATTGAAAATAAAAACTAATGACTGCCCTCGCCCTCTTTTTTTCCTCCTGCTACAAAGGGGGTATCACCTTATTTACCTAAGGTCATTGCTTCCATTTGCATTCTGTATCCTAATCTTCCTACTCTTTCAGGAGCACTAGCAAATGTTCCTCTCTGCTCAGTTCTGTACCCTCCTCTCTACTTTCTATTGACAATTTAAATATGTTCAAGCTTCTCTCATCTTAAAATATATAAAGGAAAAACCTCTTAATCATAATTCTATATGAAACTACTGCCCTGTCCCCTTCCTTCACTCACAACCTGTTTAAGAAAGCCATCACTTCACCTTCTGTCCATTTTCTCATTTTCTGCACCAACTCTGACTCAATATATGGCTTATGCCTCACCACTCCATAAAAATGGGCATCATAACCAGTACATCATTATCTAATAATCACTTCTATATTCTCACCCTACCAGACTTCTTAGCAGATTCCAAACATCTGAGCTTTCCCCCTTCTTGAAACACTGAATCCTTGGCTTCTATCCTCAGTTTGTCTTATCGCTTCAACTTTTCATCCCCTTTACTGGCTCTTCCTTTAGTCTCAGATTGTTATATGCAAGATTTCCTCAAGCTTCAAATGTAGGTCCCCTTGTTTTTTCATTCCACACTTTTTTCTAGGTTTTCTTTGTTCATTCCCATGACATTTATTACCACCCCATGACAAGGACTTCCCAATCTTTCTCTAATGCACATCCCTTCTCTGAGCACCAGGTCCATTTATCAAACTGCTTGTTGAGTAATTGAATATGTTACTAGCATTTCACATTCACTACAGTCACAAATAAACTTTGAATGTCTGCCTGAAACTTCATCCTCCTCCATTTTTTCCTATTTTGTTGAATAACACTTCTTACAATCCAGTTTCATGTCAGAGACTTAGCAGTCATCTTTGACAATATCTTTTCTATACTTCAAAGGACAAGTCAATTATTAAGTCCTACTAATTCTCCTAAATATTTCTAGAATCTGGAGGTGCCTGGGTGGCTCAGTCAGTTAAGCATCCGACTCTTGATTTCGGCTTGGGTCATGATATCAGTGTCCTGAGATCAAGCCTTGCATCGGATTCCATGCTGACTATGGAGTCTGCTTGGGATTTTCTCCCTTTCCCCCCACCTATGCATGCACACTTGTTCTCTCTCTCAAATAAATAAATAAATAAATATTTTTAAAAAATATTTCTAGAAACTGTATTATTTTCTCCATCTCCACAGTAAAGGTCTATAGTCTTCACATAGGTTACTTCAGAAGCCTCCTAAATGTTTCCCTCCATATAATCTCAACCCCCTCTAATTTGCTTTTGACCTATAACTCTGAAACTAATATTTTCTAAATATATATCTGAACCATACCATTCTGTCATTTACAAGCTTTGCTAGCTTCCCAGTGCTGTTTAAATACAGTCCAAAATAATTAGCAGGATTTTCTAGGTATGGAATGAAGCGTGCTTGATTTAGAACCAATTTCCACTTCATATTTCATGTTCCAGTCAAATTGAGGTTGTTTCAATTCCTAGAAAATACCATGTCCCCCTTGTAACTGTTATTCATTAAGTCTAGAATAGTGGTTCTCAACCAGATGAGATGTTGTACCCCTGCCCCAGGACATTGGTCATTATAACTGGGGCATGGGATGTGATTGGTATGTAATGGGTAGAGATCAGCAATGCTGTGAAATCTCCCACCTATGCACAAAACAGCTCCTCATGACAAAGAATTATCCAACCCAAATGTCAGTAACACTGACATTGAGAAAACCTAGTCTGGAAGGTTTTCCCTTTTACTTGTACCCCACGTGACCTCCATGTCTAGATGAAATATACTTACCTATTCTGTCTCAGCTTAAATGGCCTATATTCAGAGAAACTTTTCCCTGACTTTGGTCTATAGGTCAGGTCCACCTGCTAAATATTCTTTCTTCATTTTTGTAGACTTATTGTAATTTAGAACTAGTTACTTACTCATTTTATACTTGCTTTCCTTGCCAGGTTTCTTGTCTATGAAGTTAGGAATTGTGTTTAACACAATATCCTTATCATCTAGCTAGCCATTCAAAATATTTACTAAATGAATGGATGAATAAATAAAGTTATTATATAGATAAAAAGAATGCTAGGCTTACAACACCACGAAAAATCCTAGCTTTGCCATTAATTAGATGTATCCCTGAATGGGTCCCTTAACATTTCATTGGGCTTCATTTTCAAATATGTAAAATAGGAATAGTAATTCTTACTACAAAGATTTTTATGAAGATTAAATATTTTGATGAATTCTTAAGTATTTTGCATAAGTATTAGACTTTTTAGGTTAAAGCAGGACTTGACACAAGTACATAGGAGTGAATATTATGAAACAAAGACTTAAATATATATCTTTTTACCTGAAGATTTTGTTTACAGGAATTTATGAAAAAGAAATAATTAAGCAAAGATTTAGCTCTGTGGATTTTTATCATTAGTTAAATAAATCAATGGAAATAATAAAATTTAAAATTATAATGGCACATATCTCATAAGGAAGATATGTATATGTTTAATATAAAAATTATTTGAAAAAATGATTATACATGATTATATATATGCATGTTTTATACACATGTACACATGTGTATACATGAATACAGAAAAATAAACAAATAACAAAATAATAAAAATAACAAAAATACTGATACTAGTTATCTCAAAATTATGGAAGTAAGGTAATTTAAATTTTCTTTCTTTTGAGTTTCAGAATTTTCTAATTTTCCTACAGTGAGCAAGAATTTTAAGATTAAAAAAATGAATGAGGAAGAGCACTTAGCTTAGGTCTTCTTAGGAGGAGACTGTAAGAAATTGCTGTGTTATAAAGAATAAGATAAAGTCCTTGCTTTTTAGAGGTTTTCAAATTAATTACAAAAAATGAAATACCTAGGTAGATAACTTAGATAACGAAAAAAGTAAGAGCAAGATAGATCATGATCAAACATTTAAAGAGCACTTGCTATAACCCAGGCTTTCCATGCATTAATTCATGAAATCTGCAAAACAACTCCATTAGATATGTTTCAACATACTCATTTAGTGGGTGAAGAAACAGAGGCTCCTAGGGGTTAAACAAATTGCAAGGTCATACAGGCAAAAAAAGAAAGAAAGAGAAAGTAAGAAAACTCAAAATAATGTCCTGCTACCTTCAAAACTTAATGTACTTTCCACCAGGTACTTACAAGAGATACACTGAATCAAGTGGAAAACCAGAGAAGGTGTGATCACTCTAGAGTGAGAGTACCTAGAGGAATTAACACTTCAGCTAGCTCAGGAGGATAACTAGGATTTCAATAACTAATGATGGAGGAGAAGGCATCAGGAAAGCCATTTCCTGCCAAAGGAACATCATGAGCAAAAGTGAGAAGTAAATGGGCAATTCATAGAGTTTGGGGATTGGCAGGCAGATTGATTTGACTAGAATAGGTTAGAAACAAGAAATGTGCTTAATCAATGAAGAGACTTGAAATTTATTTGTTAGAACTCAGAGAGCAACAGAAACAAAAGTGAGGTTAGAATACTAAAAAAAAATAATAACATCATGACATATTCGAAACATAAGATTAATTTTACAAGTACAGTGAATGACTGACAACAGATCAGTCTGTGCTGCTTTTGTGTTCTTGGAAACAGAGAAACTGAGAGGTAGAAGGAACCTTGAAAAGCCTGGTAGAAATCCCTTCATTCTATAGATGAGAAAAAATTTGGCCGAGAGAAAAGAGATTGGTTGTCCAATATCATACCACTTTACTATAACTCAGGTCTCCTGAGTCCCAGTTCTGTGCTCTGTTCCAGGAGAAGGCAGCACCTGGCACTGTGTGCTTCTCCTAACAGCTATATGAAGTGTGTATTATAATCACTATTTACATCAGCAGTTACTGCGGCTCAGAGAAATTAAATAGCTTGTACAAAATTATAGACTAAAAGCTTATCTTACTCAAGAAACCATGACCATTTTGTGAATAGAAATATTGCCTTACTCTGCTATTGTGTCCACAGTATCTAGTACAAGTTTCATAGATGCCTGGCATAAATCAATCAAATATCAGCCAGTAATTATTATTCTTGATCAAGATCATACACACAAATTTTATGGACATAAAACACGAGGGGACTATAGCAGGGAAATAATTTAGAAGGCCATAAATTATCCATTTCATTACGTACCAGTTCTAAACTTGCTTTTGCTAAGAGTTTTACCTTGATTATAGATCACTGGCTGCCACTAATAAATTAAAACTGTTTAGATTTTGAAACTCATATTTCACACCAAGACACAAATTCATCTAATTTACAAATTCAGATATCTATGGGTAGCATTTCTTTCCAGATTTACTGAAACTACTAAATAATTAGACTTTAAAACTAGAGTATGATCAGAATTAAAGCTTATTAATGTTAAGTCTTCTTCATCTGGCAAAATGCATGTGAAAGAGTTCAAAGTTGGCCATGTCTGCAGCTGCTGCTTTCCTCTCAAACCTGCCAACCATTCTTCCTAATTTTGGGTAGGGGTGTCTAGGCGTGAGTAACATGGTCATTAAGGGTAATGTTTCATCTTTTGTAAGAAAATTTGCCTAATAAACAATTTATCTAAAATAGAAGCCCTTTGTGCATGAGTTTTTGCATCTCTTCACGTACCTTAAAAATAAAACTAAACAAATTCAAAATGATTATTCGATGGGAGGTATATAGACAAACAGGCTAAAATTTCCTTTAAGTGTTCAAAGAGGGATAAATTAGAAAGACACAAAAGATAGAAAACAATGCAATTATCTACAAATGGTATAAGTTTAATAAATACTTATTACATTAAAAATTATTGTAGGCAACTTGGATAAAGTGTCCTTAAAACTCATAAAAGATATCATACTAAGTGAGCAAGTCAGTGTGAGAGACTGAGTATACAAATGGACAATGGATAGACCACGTAACAACAGACCTCGGATCTACAACCTCTGCATCAACCAGCCCAAAATATCCAGGACTTGGGCAATGAATGCTGGCGTCCCGAATTTTTGCTCCTGCTTCCAGCATAGGATCAGATAAAACCAAATATTCTCCCTAATCACATAGGACGTCTGGCACCTCTAAATTCCCCATGCCAACAAGCTTTAGTCAGAGCAGATCTGAAGACTCCTCTTTCTTCCACTATGAAGTATTCTCATTCTACCTACTTTCCATTTCTGCCACACCCACATGACGGTGACTGACTCTCTTGCTCTATAGCAAGCTCTGAATAAATATCCTCTGCTTATTCTCATTTGAGCAGTCTTTATTCAGGTCCACAAATATTTGCAGAAAGTGACAGTTACTTTTATGTAGGATGATCATTTGTCCCAATTTATCAAGTTTAGCATTGGGCTTTGTCCCCTTTGTCCCAGTGTAATTAGTAACACCCCATTTTTCTTCTCAAAAATGTCCTTATTAGAAAGAGAAATTACATGGGTACCCTCAATTTAGGTAAATTGCTCTTTAGACAAAGGGGTTAACAGGCAATTTGGTGCCAAGTAACTTGACTTAGAGCAATGGCAGGTGACAATAAAAAGTGGACTGGGCCATTAGATAACTAATTTTGTGTATTATCATAAAATCAAGTTAGGGGCGAGGAGTAGTCTACCTACTATATCTGATTTTCTTTGATGGGATTTCCAGCTTTAGTAAACATGAGATGGGATTTTAAGAAGTGTCCTCCTTTCCCCTTGAAGTATTCCTGCCACCCCTGCAGGATGATGCAAGAGTTGCCATAGCAAATACTTCTCCCACGCTGCTAGACCTTCCCATTGCAGGCTAACTTCTGTTCCGTTTCCATTTTCCTCTCTCTCTCTGCTACATAGTAAGTCACTCTAAGATGAGATTTCAGACTGTAACATTCTCCCCAGTTTCTTTTCTTTGAAAGCAATTTACTGCCTGCCTCTGTTCCGCAACCTACGGTGCCTGTCCAGAGATGACCCCTGAGGTCAGGGATGTAGAAAAATGCGGCGGACAGGAGACAAGACCAGCAAGGCTGGAATGAGTCAATGGAAAGTAAGGATTCTTCAATTTGCTGATCTCAAGTGTTTGTTTTCAAGGGAAACAATGAAGTTTGTAATCTACCTGCCCAACTTAACATAAATGCATGGCTTTTCCCTAAAGAGTAGCACATTTTGAGCAGAGTGATGTAGGTTCAAGGGCTTCAAAGTCAGAAGCACTTAGGCTTAAGGCCATAAAGTCCAAGATGGTTGAGACCATTTCTCTTCTGCCCAGCACTATAAACCAAGAGTGGAATTTGGCAGGTACAAAATAGGTCTTAGTTTCCTAAATGTCTGATTGACTTGGAATCCACCAGTTGCAAGTACTATGACTTTGGTAAGTTACATAATTTCTCTGAACTTCAGTGTCCCCATGTGGAAAGTAAGAAAAATAAAGCTACTTTATAGAGTTGCTGTGCATTTAAATTAAATAGGGTATGGAAAATACCTCACAGATGCCTGGCCTGTAGTACACATTTGATAAATAGTCACAGCTATTGTTCTTGTCACTGTTACTCAATAGGTCACGTTGAGGAGAACTGTAATGAATAGACCTTTTAGTAAATGCTTCCAACAAAAAATTCTGATTATTTACATTTGGTTGCCTCTCAAATGAGACTACAACCTGCTTAACTGTCACTCACATTTATGAATTTTTTAAGTTTGGAGCATCTGCACTGTGCTAAGAATATTCTTGAGCTCTGCTAGATTTCATACTGCTTTTTCAATGTTCTAAAAACTCCTAATTATGAAAAGATTAATAAAAAATTTTTTGGCTGTCTGTGGGTGTTGCTTGATTCTAAACCCTAGTCAGAGCAAATATGGCTATTTCAGTCTCATTACTAGAAAAGTAAAATAAGGATATTTTGAAAATAGATATAACACAGACCTCCTGTTCTTCCTAACTTATACAGTGACAAAAATCGTGAATGACAAATAGACTTCCTGAAAGAGGGAGGCTAATTTCATATATTCAAGCACATATGCATATATACTATAAATACCTATAAATCTGTGTGCATTCATTAACAAAGGTTTATTGACCACCTACTAAGTGCTTTTTGTGCCAGATACTATAGTAGGCATTGAGTATATAGAGTGAACAGAACAGACATCTTCCTTTCTTTGTGGAGTCGGTTTCTTTGTTTCTCTCTTGCTCCTTGGACACGACACATACACACAGCTCCTATAAGCCCATATGCCTATATGTGTGTGTGCATGTGTATATAGAATATACATATAAATATGCCCTAGTAGCCAGGACTATATGACATGAATTCTCAGGAGAGTTTGGGGGTGGGCGGGCAATAAACTCAAAGAAAAGGTGGGGCTTAGTAACTATGGGGCATTACCTCCTTATGTGTTTAATTATTTACTTTAAATCTATTTTTCTCTTGCCTTGCTCCAGATAGTATTTAAGGTAGACTCCGCCAGATGACAATGAGCTCTCCATTTCCATTTGGGGAGGGGAGGCCTGAAGGACAGCTAGGTCATGACCATGGCTTGCCGGTCAGCTTATCTTTGTCAGAAGCACATCTGTATTAAACCTTGCATACACTATCAGGAAATAACTGACGCTTTAAAAACGATGCTTCTATTTACACTGCAAGTCTCCATTACCATTTAGAAGGTCTCACGATATGCTAGGAACCATGCTGAGAGGTTTTTAAGCATTATCTCTAATCCTTACAACAACTTTATGTGGTAAGAATTCTCTCAATTTTAAATACAAGAAATAAAGTTTGCATGATCTCAAACTCATTATACACAGTATTAAGAGTTTGAGCTTCATAATTCAGAGCACAGTTTAAGTTCTGGATAATAGTACTTCACAGCATTTTTACAAGGAGTAAATGAAATAGTAAACCCTTGGTATATGTTTGTAAGCAAGGTAGGTCCTATTATTAAGATCAGAAGCATAAACAAATAAAATGCTTTGATTTGCTCATTATTCTTCTTCCCTATTGCAAATACTGACCAGTATTCAGTTTCTAGCTATGCTAGGTCCTCACATAGGTAAGTATGGCTTTTTAAAGTATATATATTATATATTTATAATGGTTTGTGATTATTTGAGTTTGCACATCCAAGACTGAATAAAGGACATGCAAAAATATATATGACCCACTTAAAAAAAAAACGTAAAAATGCACAGATCATTCTCAAATGTATATAGGCACTAAATTAATACATGTAGAAATCCACTTTTATTCCTTCTACAGTTAAAACCTTGTAAGTTAAGTATTACTGTCCTGTCTCTTGAAAATGTTTGAATGAATGAGCTTCACTTATTGGAAACCAGTCATTGAAAGCATGAATTTAGGAAACTGCATAATTTTAAATTTTCTCTTGAGCATTCGTTGCCCATGGGTGGTAACCTTAAAAAGCTTGTAATGTGTCCTTTTGGAATAAACAGTTTAACAATTAAATGGTTTTACTCTTCTCTCAGGGTAGCAGTCCAATTATGCTTACTTCTTCCCTGATGTACCTTTCATCAGCCACTAAGTATCCAGAAACATCTAAGAAGTAAAATATATCACTATCTCTAACAGGCCCATTAGCATGATCATTTTCTTGGTCCCTAAGATTATTTAATTCCAATTTTCACCAAGAGTTAAGTGCTGCAGTGTAATATAAAGAGGACTAGACACAACGTCAGAGATTTGTGACTAGGCCTTTATCTTCAATTGCTTGGATATAAAATAAATAATGGGGGACAAGGAATGGAGATGAAAAATAGACAAGATAATTTTTGAAGTCCTTATCAAACACAAGGTTTCATGTTCATGTATTAACAGTCCCAGAACCACATGACTGAAAGGGCACGTTGAAGGTTATTTAATCTGTTCCTACAATCTGAAACCAATTCAGACCTAAATGTAATTTTCCCACTTGCCTTTATAAGCTATTCTAAATTTTGAAGTCAGTAGTCTCCAAGACCCTCTCTGTGAGCTGAGCCTTCTTATGCCTCCAGCCTACTTTCTACCAGTCTCCAAAAGTGCTTTCAGTTCCAGGAGGCTAATCTGCTCACTTTACCCATTCCACCTTGTAACTGGATTTCACGAAACTTCTCCTACATTTTCATCTCTTCAGCTACTATCTTAGCTTAAATCTTCATCATTTCTTACTTGAACCATTGTAATAATATCATACTGATCTTCCTGGCTTTGGTCTCACACCACTTTGTACATCTTTACACTGACTTTCACTTTAAGGAAACAAATCTGCTCATATCATTTTTTGAGGTGGGGCTGGGGAGGGGTCCTGCAGTTCTTCATAATCTGTTAAATAAGATCCAAATGCCTTCTAGGTCTTTGACTATTTCCCCTCACCATTATTTTTCTATCTGTATCTTCTGTTTGGATACACTCTAGTTTTCTATATATAGTCTCTTCCTAGGATACTCTTCCCTCCTTTTTTATCTCATTCTTTCCCCACTATGCTATGCTGGGGGAGACTTTGCGGGGCTAGCCCAGAAAGAATATAGGTTATTTATCTTGAGAAAGCTAACTTGAAGCCCACCTTATCCACATTTTAGCTTTGTGACCATGGACAATTTTCTTAACCTATCTGAATCTTACTTTCCTCATCAAAAAAATGGAAATCATTGTCCCTAATTTTCAGGGCAGTTGTGATTATTAAGTGGGATAGTAAGAATTTATCGCCTGGTTTATGGTAGTCATTCTTCCTTTAATCATGCTGCATTCTCATTTACTCTCCACATTGCAGGCAATATGATCTCTCTAAAATGATCTCTCTAAAATGCAGAACAAATCACACACCCTCCTTTTAAAGCCCTTCAAGTTTCCTATTTCCACAACTTATAAGGCCCTCCCTTGTTTTCTAATAGAGCCTTATTTCTCACCATCACCCTTCTGCAATGTTACGCTCTGGCCAACTAAAGTGCTTCAAGTCCCTCAACTTTTTCCTCTGGGAACACATTCTTCCATGAACAATTCTTCCAACCACCCTTTCTTCATATGTATCCTGTGTGAAGTATTACCGCAGTTCCCTTTCTACTTGATTTTATTGCTCTTCTTTCAATGAAGGTCAGGGTCTATGTCAGTCTCGGTCATTGTGAATCTCTAGGACCCTGCAAAGCTCTTATTTGTAACCCTCTAGCTACTTCAATCCCACTCTCCCTATAAGAACAATCTCAAGTTTCATCTAGGACCTCTGCATTGACTTCTTTTTCTATTATCTAGGTGCTTTTACCAACTGGGCCACAACAAAGTGTCTTCCATAATGAAACAGCAATATGACATTGAAGAATGTGGAAATCAAGAAATAATAGTCAGGGGAGGTATATTAGAGGAGAAAAAACTCTGACCTGAATATTGAAGAATGGGTAGAATCAAGGAAATTAGACAGAAATTTCCAACCAGAGTAAATAGGACAAAGAACAATTATCTATTCATTCAACAAATCTTTATTTAGCACTTATTCTGTGCAAGGCCCTATACTAGCAACACACAGTACACTAGGGTTGGTGAAGGGATAGGCTTTATTGAGCAGAGGTTATCAGCAGGAATTAAGATTCAACAAATTTGGGTAGGATCTGATTACAGGTGGCAATAATCCCATCAGACATTGGTATGGTCCTGCTGTGAACACTAGGGCTCCCACTTGACTTTATGATGCTTCACTCATTTATCTTGTTTATTATCTGTTTCCCCACTAGGCTCCCAGCTCCATGTGGATTGAGTGTTGTGTTTTTTGTTTTGTTTTTTTGTTTTTGTTTTTGTTTTATCTGTTTTGTTTGCTACTATATCTCCAGCACTTGAAACCTTATCAAGCACAGGGTAGGCAATGGATAAATATATGCTAGGCAGTGTGTTAAGCCTATCTGCCTCACCACATAAAAATTTATTAGTTGATATGTCTGTCTTCTCCACTAGATGAGGATTGGCAAACTGTTTCTGTATAAGTCCAGTTAGTAAATATTTTGGTTTCAGGCCACACAATCATTGTTGCAACTATTCAATTCTGCCATTGAAAAATGAAAACAGTCATAGATAATATATAAATAAATGAGCATGGCTGCATTTCAATACAATTTTATTTACAAAAACAAGTAACAGGTTGGATTTGGTGTATGGGCTATAGTTTACAGACCTTCCTACTAGACTATAAGCCCCTTGGGGGAAGGAAATTATCATTTTGCATTGCAGTATCTTGCCCAATGCCTGGCATATGACAGACGCTCAATAATAACACCCTTGAGGGCTTACTCTGTGTCAGTCACTTCTAGATACTTTACAAGTAAGTATTAATACATTTAATCTTCATAATAATTCTTGGTCTCATTATTATTTCACAGATGAGAAAACTTTGGCCCATGTAGGATAAATAACTGGCCCACAGTTACATGGCTGCTAAGCAGGAGAAATGGGATACTGGCAGTTGGACCCCAAAGTCTGTACTTTTATTTATAACACTATATGGCCTTTCAGTAAATGAGAATAAATTAATTTGGCAAGCAGAAGATTTTAGACTTCATACAATAGGGCCATGCTTCTCAAATTTGTTTAGGGAGAAGAGCACTCAGAAGAACTAATACTACTGACATTTAATTTCAAAAACCAAATTCAACAAAATTACCAACAGAAAAGAAGATATGATGATATATGTGGTCGAAAAGAACCACGGATACAAATATCCCCCACTCTTTCTACAAAGGAAGTTGCAAATTGAGCTTGATTATTTCTGGACTTTGTGACTATTTGCTACTTCTATATTTGTGTGGTCATCTGCCAGCACTCTACCAGCTCACAGAGATACGAACCACCAAAAACTGAAGTGTTGATGGGAGGATAACTTATAAATGAGCACATTATATCCATTAGTTTATCTTTGGTTTGCCAGTTAGTAAAAGACACATTTTTGACTTTGGGGAAAATACACATTGGGACATCTAAAATTTACTTCTGAGTTTCTGAAAAAGCACAGCAGGAGAAGGCTAGATAGAAAATGGGAGGCAGTGCATATTTCCAGAGAAGAGAAGCCTGTAAGCAAGACCCCAACCACCCATAGCCAGGTATCAGGCTATGGTTGAGGACCTGAGGCAACTGTTAATACCACCTGTCATCATTTATCTGCATGGTTCTCCCTCTTATGCTTGATGATTTTACCATCTCAGACACTTCTCTAGAAGGCTCTTTGACTCTGGTAATAATCTCAGGCAGTGCAAGAAAGATGAACAATGTTCCTGAAAATCAACATAGGTGGATGTTTGTATAGAAAGCTCAAATAGCAAGCTTTCCATGAGGGAGGCAATTCCAAACGGAAAAAAAAAAAAAAAAGAAAGAAGCTCACACATAGGGAGGATCTATTCTAAGCACTACATTGGTATTGTTAGCCTTGTTTTTACATAGAAGGAGAAGCTCATTAAATATGTGTAAATTTTCACAGTTCTGCCAGTAGGAAATAGAACAGCTTAGACATGAACCCAGATCAAATTTGAACACGAATGTATTAAATACCAATGTCCACTGTCTTTTCCCTACAGTACGGGTCTTGACCAACTTCACATGCTAAACTCCTGTTAAAATCTTGTATTTGTCTTCAATTTTCTAAGACATAATTCTACTTTTCTGTGGTTCTAGCTCTTTGTGTCTAAAATAAGAATGATAATATTGGCCCTTTGCTACTAGAGGCACTAGCTATGTACTAAAGGAAGAAACATAATTAAGAGACTCATAAAACCTCAGCCTAAAAGATACTTTATAGCACAATTTGTTCAACCAATAGATAAGGAAAATGAGGACCAGATAGGTTATTTCACTCACCCAAGGTGACAAAAAAATACTACCCTGTGGAGTATATAATTCTACAATAGTACAATATCAAAAGTAATTTTTCTGAAAATTTAAAAGACGATAGTCTTCAGAAAGGTGAAGTCTAAAATCAGTTGCATTTCAAACCAGTGCCTCAAGAAAATAAGGGATCTTTTCATGTATCATTATATTGGAGTTCAGATATTAATTTTCTTCTTTCAGACATATTAACAGTCAACATCTGCTGAATGTCTATTATAAGCCAAACACTATCTTTTATATGAATTAACTGATTTTACCCTCACCACTCTAAGGGAGAGGTACAATTATGCAGATGAAGAACATGAAAAATCATTTTGCAGAGGAAGAACATGAAGACAAAAAGATTAAGTACTCGCCCAGGTTCAGGCAGGAAAAGATTCAAGCCTAGCCTTCCTAGCTCCGGAATCTGTGCCCTTAACCACTGCACTATATTATCTCAATATTATACCACACTGCCTTAGTATATTTTACTATATCATTACAGGATCGCTAATTATAACTTCATGGTTGTAAATTGTATTCATTTTCTTACCTTGTTTAATTTATTAGCATTTATACATAATTTAGTCTACATTATATGTGATATTTAAAAATAAAGTGGTGCTTTATAAAACGAAAAAGCACTTTCATGGCCCACCTTTCAGTAATTTATATAGGGCCACCTCACTTACCTTTATTCTGAGCTGATCTCCTCAGCCTTAGAAAGCAGAGGCCAAAGCCTTTGAAGTCTGACTCAACTGCCACCTCTTTTTTGAAATTTTCCTCATCCTCTCAAGGCAAAATGGGTCATTCTTCCTCTGTACTCCCGGGAGTTGTATTCTTTCATTACATTGCCTTGTTTACATATCTATCTGCTCACATCAAAAAAAGGTCTTGGGGTACCTGGGTGGTGCAGTGGGTGAAGCGACTGACTCTTGGTTTCAGCTCAGGTTGTGATCTCAGGGTTGTCAGATCGAGCCCTGCATCTGCTTAAGCTCCCTCGTTCCCTACCCCTCCTCCCCACTCTTAAATAAATAAATCTTTAAAAAATAATAATTTTTTTAAAAAAGGCCTTAGTCCCTTGCATGTAGCATTAGGACTGGCAGAAAGCAGGTGTTCTTTACCTTAATAAGTAAATGCATGCATTTTTTAATTACAAAAAATATGTAAAGATTACCAGTTAAGCTCTGTTTTCATGGTATGATTGCTGTGTGCACTTCTGGAAAGGCACATTTCAGCAAGAGAAATTATACTCACTGGACTTTAGTGCCTTCATTTCCTGAGTAGAGCCATGAACCCCATAGAGCACACTTGTGAATAGGGAGGCAGCAGAATGTAGCAGGCTGAGGAATAAGACAAATTTGTGCTTGAGTCTCAGTTGGTTACTTAATAGATGTGTGATATTGGGATACTTGTAGCACCCTTATTACTGGGTGTTGTAAAAAATAAACTTAAAAGCTTTATAATTTGCTTAATATTATATTTGAAGCATAGATTGTATTCCACATATATTAGTAGTTAATAGTATTAGGACTGCTCTTTGGAAAAACTATGCTTTGTCTACCTTTCTACATCTTTTTTACTGGCCTTTTCTTTATAGCTCCTGTTCCCTCTCAGCAAGTTCCCATTCTCCATTCCCAAGCCCTACTTCATTAATCAGCCAAAAAACCCATAGGAACAAATTCTAGAAGGAAATAGTGGTTGGAGAGTCCCTGAGTCACATCATAAAGGAAAATACTTATATGCTTTACATGGAAGATCAGCTCTGAGATCATGTAATAACACTTGCTGACTGTAGAATCCCATATGAATCCACAGCATTTATTTAGCTCCATTGGTCAAAAACTCTTTCTTGGAACTTAGGGCTTCCAAATTTGCCTCTGGGTTGTTTATACTTGGCTCCAGCAAAAGGCTAAGCAAACATTAAGCTAATAAGCTGTGATCTTTCAATCACCATTATTTCCAGTTCCCAAAGTTAGCTCAGTATGCAGCCAGAAAGACACAGATGTGTCTTGGAGGAAGTAGGAATTCCATGTCAATAAAACACCAGGGTGATATTACATGGAGGGAACTCCAATGGGAGTTCTGTTTTGCAAGGTCTGGTTGGCTATTTGATCTAAGTGTCTTTAAATGGCCTTGCTTTGCCTACAAAATTCCAGTAGCCAATATCTAGGTTTCTATAGGCTTAATATTTGTAGCTACAGAATTTGTACCATACTGCGTACTACACAACAAATCTTGACAATTCTCAAAAACATTCATGGGCCTCCACAATTGACCACACAGCCAAGCTCCAAGCACTGGTCTCCAAGATGGTTTTCCTTGACAACAAATCTATATCAGATTTGAATTTTAACATATTATGCTCCCTTAGGCATGCTCTTAATATTTGATCTTTGGCCAGCACTACAGTCACCTACTCACCATGCTGGCTCAGGCTTCTGAGCCTGGCTTGTCATACAGCCTCCCCACCAGAGACAGAGTTTTATAGAGTCTCACTTTGCTTAAATGCTTGAGAACTTTTGCTTCACAAATGAAAATGATGGATTCGAAACAAACTAACAGTCTATTTCTATTCCAAGGTTTTCCATGGGCTTGGAGGCTTTATACAGAGTCTTAATGGTGATTGTTTTAGGGTAATATTCCCTCTCGGGCATCTAAAAAATCTCTATAATATTAAAAATCTCCACAGAAGAATTCGAAGCAGCAAATGTGTAATAGTTACTTAATACTCAGCTAGATGTTCTAGAGGAGAATGTTTAAAAAGGAGAAATATAAACAGGGTCTTGTCATTTAACAGCATATAATTTAATTGAATGAAAGGACGTTGTCTATAGTACTTTGCAAACACGTCCTATTGCACTTACAGTTAATTGTAATTATTTATCTTCGTATCTGTTTCCCCAAGAAGACTTTAACTTATTAACTAAACAGCCTGGGTCTTTTTCCACCTGTAGACTCCTAGAGCTTAGCACAATACCTGGTACCATATTTGTTAAAGAAAGATATAAATGATTATAAGATCTGTAGTAATATGGTATAAATAAGAGATAAAAATAATATATTCTGTGAGGTTCAGAGCAGGGAGATTAACATTACATAGTGGTCCAGGATATGGTCACAGATAAAGGAGAACTTAATCAACTTGTGAGAGAAACCCTATGTATATAGAAAGATGTGGAAAAGATGTTCTCTTGAGTATGGGAAAAATAAAGAAAAAAGAAATGTGGATCACTGCAGTATTATTTACAATAGCCAAGAAATGGAAGCAACCTAAGTGTCCCTCAATGGATGAATGGATAAAGAAAATGTCACACACACACACACACCAGAATATTATTCAGCCATAAAAAAGGATGAAATTTTGTCATTTGTGACAATATGGATGGATCTTGAAGGAATTATGCTAAGTGAAGTAAGTCAGACAGAGAAAGACAAATGTTGTATGATCTCACTCTTATGTGGAATCTAAACAAACAAACAAAAATTAATTCATACATAACAGAGAACAGCTTGGTGGTTATTAGAGATGGGAGGTAGGGGTAGGCAAAATGGTGAAGGTAGTCAAAAGGTACAAACTTCCAGTTGTAAAATCAGTAAGTCACGAGTATGTAAAATACAGCATGTGATTGTAGTTAATACTGCATTATATATTTGCAAGTGGCTGAGAGAGGACATCCCAAAAGTTCTCATCACAGGAAAAAAAACAGTGTGTAACTACATGTGGTGATGGATATTAACTAGATTTATTGTGGTGGTCATTTTGCAATGTATACAAACGTTGAACTCTTACATTGTATGCCTGAAGCCAATATAATGACATATGTCAATTATGTCTCAATTTGAAAAATGGAAAGTAGAATGAAGGCAAAAAAAAAAAAGAAGGAACATGGAAATGTGCATAGACAACAAGGAAGAAGAGACTGGTTAAGTAAAGGCTTATAAATTAGTGGATTTAAAGATTGGTTCTATAGGAATGGTGATTCTGAAATATTTGCAAGGGAAAAGAACAAGCATTTAATGAGTATCTACTATGAGCCAGATCTTAACAAGGGATTTCACATATATCTTTTTTTTTTTTTACTTGAGAGAGAGAGAGCACATGCATGCAAGCAGTGGGCAGTAGCAGAGGGAGAGAGAGAGAGATCCTAAGCAAGTGTCAACACCAAGTACAAGTCCAATGTGGGGGCTTAATCTTGCAACCTTGAGATCACAACCTGAGCCTAAATCAAGAGGTGGAAGCCCAACCGACTGAGCCACCCAGGCACCCCATATCATACCATTTTTAAGGAAAGTTTTATTGTCCACACTTTACTGATGAAGACATTAATCTTAGGGGGGCAAATGGCTTGTGTTAGGACACAGTGAGTGAATGTCAAAGAGGAGACTTGAACCAAATTCTATTTGACTCCCTGCTCTTTTCCCACAGCATCTTGTATTCTCTCATAAATTTGACAAATCTTCCTTTTGGGTCCTACGCTATTATGAAACCTTCCTGGTCTCCTCCAAATCCTGCATCCTCCCCAAATGAAATCAATACATTTTTAATGTTAGTTATTTCCCTACACACAGAGATAATGGAATTTTCTCTAAATTCCAATTTTCCTTATATTTAAATATAATCTCATTTATTTCTTTGCCCAAATGTTAATTATTTTAATATTTCTCTAAAGAACATAACCTCCAATCATTCACCTTCATCTATTCTTTTCACTTCCAGGAAAGAAGGGCCTATAGTAAATACTGATTCTTTGATGATGAAGATGATAACTAAGATAATGACAACATTTTCAAGTTCCTCATTGTTCACAAATCTTGCAGAGTTCCGGATATATAATACTCTGGAGCTAAGGCTGGTAAACACAGTCCTCTAACAAGTTGAGGTTTCTCTCAGGTCAGATATAACCAGCACTATTCAATATTTATGAAGCTGTGCTTCTCTTGTTAGGAATTTGCTCCGTTCCTTTGGTAAAAGATGTATTGAAATGGGACTTTGGGCAGCCATGAGGACAGCAGGCTCAGGTTCCATACTCCTACTAATTGGTTGGAGGTGAGTAAAGCCTTTATATAGGACTTCTGTGGTGCTCCACTTGGTAGGTGCCTGTCCCACAATCTGCACAAGCTTAGATGAAAAGAATTTTCAGCATGGATGTTTGAATAGACCATATAATTCATAGCACAGGCTGGTAAAAATCCCAACAGCTAGGGTCTCACACCAGTGCAGCTCATGCCTGCCCTACCCACCTCACTAGCCAATTGTGAAAGCAGTTTGTAGAAAAAATGCATTGTGTAAATGCAAGCAGAGCTATCAGCCTCACCCAATACCTGGGTCTTAGCATCTGGCCATAATCCCACACATAGTTCCAACCCTTCTCCCATATCCTACTCATTCTCAGTTCTGGCTCTTGCTTAGCTATTGTCTCTAACCCTAAATTCTAACCCAAGGTTGTGTGTGTGTGTGTGTGTGTGTGTGTGTGTCTGTGTATACACACATGCCTTGAAAACCTTATGCTAAATGAAATAAGTCAGAGAAAGATGAATACCATATGATCTTACTTATATGTGGAATCTAAACAAACAACGAATGCACACACACACATACACACATACATGTATATACTCACATACATATAAATACTCAGATACTTTGTAAGTACATGTTTGTTTATTCACTAGATAATTCATTTATTTATCATCATTTATTGAACCCCTACCACATGACAACATGTTAAATGGTAAGGACATAAATATTAATAAAAGAACTAGAAAGTCTTTAAACATATCCCTTCCAAGCAACTTTCATTCAAAGGCAGAGTATTTTTTAACATTCTGCAAACAAATTCATATGAATTAGTCATTTATCATGACAACAAAAGTGAAGGGTCTTTAGCTGAAATGGAAAAATGGAGCCCAGGGCCTTGCTCATGCCTAGCTCACCCCCCAGACAGATCCTACAAGAGCACTTTAGTACAACTGATCCCTCCCCAACCATACCCAGCTCCCACTTCATCACTTCCTTCAGTAGCCCCTGAGACAGACAAATGGTGCTGTAAGCTTTGGACTGAGAAAATAAGAAACAAACAAATGGAGAACCACAAAATTTTCCAACATTTTCCACTTAGATTATTCATGCCCACAAGGGCAACAGCAAGTAGCTGGGACCCACAATGTGCCAATCAAACACATACAAAGTGCTTTATAATCATCATCTCACACAATCCTTAACCAGTCTTTGATAGTATCATATTACTGTCTTCATCTTATAGATAAGAAAACAGACTCCATGAGGTAGAACTTGCTTCAGGTCACACAGGTAGTGGAGGTGGACGCTGAACTTAAACCCAAGACATTGGACTCTTCTACTGCCATGGACATGAGCTAGGTGAAGTGAACAGTATGATACAGTATAAGATCACCAGACAGACCTTAAATACAAGTCCTGCTCCACCTCTTACTGGAAAGATAAACTTGGGCAAATTATTTTGCTCTCCTGAACCCCAGGTCCTAATGTTAAAAATATATATAAAAAACAAATTTCTATGTTCGCTATGAAGATCACTTGAGATAATATATGTGAGGCTTACTGACTTTAGAGACCTCATCTTTTCATCCCCAGCATTAGTGCCAGGCAAGCACTTAGATAAATATTTTAAAAGAAACACCACACTGTTTACTTAGCATAGGGCAAGGCACATGGGACATGCTCACTAAATAGTCTCTCCTCTCATTCATAGAACTAAACTTTAGAGTCATGTTTTTTTTAAAAGATTTTATTTATTTATTTGAGAGAGAGAGAGCAAGCACAAGCAGGGGGAGAGGGTGGGAAGGGCAGAGGCAGAGGGAGAAGCAGACTCCCCACTGAGCAGGGAACCTGATGCTGTGCTGATCCCAGCATCCTGGGATCATCCCTGGGATCATGACCTGAGCCAAAGGCAGAAGATTAACTGACTGAACTGCCCAGGTGCCCCTAGATGCATGTGTTTTAAAATTTCTTACAGTATGGTGAAAAAGATAATAGCAATAGTAATAACAAGTTGAAAGACTATAAGGAAAGATGTCCAAGGATTCTTCTATTTCTTTCTTTAATGCTGGTTTTGCAAAGCAAAATAATCTAGCGGTTGGTGACTTATTTCCCCCCAAATGCAAGGGGGGTAAAAATGATGTACTTCAACTAAAATTGCCTTCTCAAGCTCTCATCTTTAATAAACCCATAAGACTACCTTGGAGTAGTTAGAGAGACTCATTATCTTTTGTCCCTTACCTTCTAAATATTCTCTATAGTAAATTGCACTGACTCCCGTAATAATGCACCACAAGACTCTAAAAAAACATCTCAGGACCACTTCACAGCTGAAAGTCAAATCTCTAATTATCTTTCACAACCAAATAATTTCAGGATCTTATAAAATACAACTTTTCTGAAAGCCTTTAAGTATTGCTGTGCAATAATGCACCAGTGACATATTTAAAGGACGTGTCTATGGTAACATACGCCTATTATTGGAAACCTTGAACACCCACGTTAATTCTTGAGAATTCAGTCACAGAATCAAATTGGAGGGAAAAATATCTGTACTATATTGTGATTTAAGAATAAAGACAAGCAGATCTGTCCTTTCACATTAAGCATTTTGCTCAAGGTCACATCAGTCAAATCTGCAAGGGACTAAAGCCCTGAGAATAACCGGTTAGCCCACTCCAGAGCCTGCTTCAATAAGGCATCAGCAGAGGAACTCCGATGCCATTATTCATTAGCTCTTCCGGAGACAACTTAAATTATTATGTTAATCCTCTTTGCATTTAGATTAAAAACACATTTCTAGTGAAAATAGAAAATGTGAATTTTAAGAAAGACAGGAGAATAGCTATACTAAACAGCTTAATTTCAGGATCACCTTGGAGATATATGTTCAGATGATTCAGGTGAAGGCACACTGAACACAGATCTACACTTAACACAGTTTATAGCACATAAGTGCTCAGTCAAAGGCATCTCTTGTCATCCTCATGATCACCATCATTCCTGCATCTAAGCTGCTTACTTTCAGGTAACTTGTTATCAGCGAGTATCTGAACTGGAAGGAACCTCAAATCTCACCTGGCATAGTCCCCTGACTTTACAGAGGGGAAACGGGAAGATGCCTAGGTGAAGGTCAACCAGTAAGTTAATGGGAAATTTAAAAACTAAGACCTCTCTAAGCTGTATTAATTAAAATACACCAATTGTGCAAAAACTATGTTTCTATTGAATTGAGCTAACTGTAATTGTACCAATCAACTTGTCTGGAATCACTGATAATAGAAAACTTGGCTATGAAAACAAGGAAAATTTAAGAAACTCCAGCTTTCTTTATTAACTTATAATTCAATATAAAAAGTTCAGTTTATTATGTATTTGTTCATTTTCCTCCCTTTGCTATTTATCAGAAAAAAACAGAAAAGTGTGTAATTAAAATTCATCTTTGGGACCTCTTTGCTTTGCCCACTAAAATAAAATTCATGTACATATTAAGGACACTTTCTAAATAATATCTGAACCTTGGCAACCACTTTGAATTTCTTCTTCTAAGGAGTAGTAGTACTTAGATTAACTGATTTTTGAAGATTTTTTCTGCTTCTATCCTTAAGTAATGTGCATTACCATTACTAAATTTTAATTAGTAAATATATTGATGATGATGAAAAATATAATTTAGTATAGGCAATATTACGGGGTCTATTTCCATCTATTTCCATTTGTTGTCTACTCTATGCCCCCAAAATATTTATTTCCAGCTACTACATGAAGTAGAGACCCAAAAACATGCTTTCCTTTACTCCATGTGGAGCAAGTGAATGACAAAACAATATTCCCTTTGCCATAGTGTAGTGTATTCAAGATGTTTTTTCACTCAACAGTCACTGATGGGATATGAAATGTGCAGGCACTTATTTAAGAATTTGCATGTATTTTTATTGCACTTAGTCACTGCATATTTCATATGAGGTAAGATTATACCAATTTTGCAGATGTAAAAATGGAGACCCAGGTTATAGTCAAATGATGTAGAAGTCTACTCCAAGTCTTTCAGATTTAAAAACTAATTTAAAATGTATAGATAGGCATTTAAACCACAAAATAAATATAACCCAATGTATCATAAATAAATATATGAACAATATATTATGAACACACACACACACACACACACATCACCACCACCACCACGACAGTGTGATTTATTCCCTAAGGGACAGTCAAAAAATTATTTTTATATCCATGTCCTCAGTTGGCCCAAACAATTCATAATCATTTTTGGAAGGAAACTATGTGTACATTTTGGTATTATTTATACAGTAAAACCGGAACACTCTGTGCATAATGTAAATGTATCATACGATGCCTAAACCTTTCACGATATTGTAGGGGTGCACCCACGACGGTCGGGCAAACTCTTTGTGTTTCCAGTACTACATCCTGCATTGCAGCTTTTTGAGGAAAATGATAGGCCCCATTTTATTCACACAGTAGTAAATGAGTTCAAGTGGGGCCCAGGGTCAGATTTCTGCATTTATCAAATGATTTTTTTCTTTTTCAGTCCACATTTTTAAATTTTAGAAAAACTTTTGATATTGTTTAACTATTCACACTACATACCATCACATGATTACGATTAGACTATGTGAGAAATCTTAAATACACAAATACAATCACATTACCATTGTTCCCCTACCTCTGGTACCCATGAAGTTACATCTTCTTTAACTCCCCACCTCAAATTTTAGGTCTCAGCAATACTGAATGACTTAAGGTCTCCAAATACTCTATGCTATTCCAGGCTTCTGTGTTTATATGTGTCTAGATGTCCTCTGAGCACTTGTCTCTTCCTGCCTGTCTTCCAAGTCTCAGTTGCTACCTCAAGTCTCACCATCCTTCAAATCCCAAATGCTATCTCTTTCATGAAGACTTCTTTGTTCCCTTGAAAGATATAAATTCATACCCTCCAATGTTCCCACAGGAAACTGCTGGCAAAGCAATTATATTACATCTACTATATATATATTTCTGTTTTCCCCAGTCCACTGTGAGCTTATGGAGGGTAAGGGCTGTGTCCTTTCAACTTTTAATGGGAATTGCTAGTGCTGTCCTTGATATATAGTAATTATTCAAAAACAGTGTTTTTTGAATTAACAGTTGAAATTCTAGGTAGGTAAGATGTGTAGTGGATTTGTTTCCCTATTTTTTCCAATATTTTATTTATTTATTTGAGAGAGAGAGAGAGAATGAGGGAAGGAGCAAAGTGGGAGAGCTGAGCAGGAAGCCCAATGCGGGGTTGGATCCCAGGATCCAGAGATCATGGCCTGAACCAAAGGCAGACACTTAACTGACTGAGCCACCCAGGTGCCCCAAGGATTTGCTTTCTTGGAGGTTTTCAGAAACATAAACTACCTGTGCTATAAAGGAGACATCAAATGTTCTCTCTGGATTGCACCTTCAATGTGGTAAGAGGTGCCATCACAGGGAGAGATACAAAATCCTTATTAGAGTAAAGGACAAGTAGAGCCTTGGTAAACACCAACTATAATATGTGGAGGCAGATATCTGTGCTGGGCTTAAAAGACCCAATTCAGAGGCATTCAAGTAGTGTGGATGAGGGTTTGTTAGAACTGAAGGAATATATAAGATTATATAATTAGGAATTTCTCCATTTTCGTTCATTTGTTAATTTCTGTTTCTCCACAGTAATCAGCAACAAAACCTTAAAAGGCAAAGGGCCTATGGAACGTGAGACACCAAGAAACTGAGCTCCATTCCACTGCCAGCCTTGTAAATAGATACATTTCAAATACTAAAGGTAGTCTCTCCAGTTACTAAAGGTGAGGAAAATATACTAATAGTCTTGGATCTACAGCAAAAGAAAATAGGAGAGCATTAGGAGGTTGGTGCCTAGGAGAGGGCCTCTTGTCTAAAAATTGGAAAGAAACATGGGAGATTTCCTAACCTCCTCTCTCCTATCTCCCATTAACCTATCTCAGGAAAGACATGACTCTTATGGATAAGGCAGACCTCATTTCAAATTCACTTAGCTTTCATAAAATGTTTGCACACTAATAAAATGTGATAATATATATTTATCTACAGGATTGAGAGAAAGAAATATTATTAGTTCATTCACTCAATTCAATGAATAGACACATATTTATTGATGAGGCACATAATAGGTATAGGTTGTACACTATCTGGAAGCAATACTAATATTTATATATTTTTCATCATAATTAGCTTAACTGAAAAAGATATGCATAATATATATTCCACAGCATACACATTAGCAACAAGCCCTGATATATAATCTGATAAAAACTCAGTAGCTTACCTTTGTCCTCACTGTCTCTCTCACATGATGTGCTTCCTGAAGATTTGGAAGCAGAACACTAGGACTCAGGGGACCTTGGTTTGAAACCATGCAACACAAAAAGTAATAGGTAGTTATTATTTCTGAGGAAGGAAAAATATGATTTAAGTGGTTCTTTCAAGTGATTAGCTGGAAAGTGTTCTGAAAGAAGGATTAGAAGATAAATCTATTGGTGATATGAAGACCATCTGGAAGGCTATGGTATACTCCTGGCATGTGAAGAGGAGGGATGGCACTGGGAATTGAAACTGGAAGATATTTTTAGAGAGGCAGGTTTGGTGACAGATACTATGTAGATTAGTTATAATTTTATTCTGGACAAAAAATTGGGATCATACATGGTCCTTCTACAGATGTCTATGCCACATGTAAATGAAGAACATGAAATCAGAAATTACAAAGAACATCACATTTCTGATATTTCTGAGACTTTCTATGATACACGGAAAAGCAGGACAGGATTTGAAACATTCTAAAAATCTGGGGCAGAGAATCATCAAAGATATAGAGGATAAAAGTGAGGCTAAGGTTTCTAGCTTGGGAGACTGGAAACTCAGCAGTTCAACTGAAAGAAACAGAGGAGTAGAAGAAGGTAATGGGTGGCTTTCTATCAGTCTTGGATACGATAAATTTGAGGTGATGGCAGGACCTCCTGAGCAAAAAAGCCCATAAGCAACTATAACTACAAAAATGGAAAAACAGGAAAAAAATTATTTTAAATGACTTCCAAAGGAATCAACAATAAACAAATTGATTATAATTCCAGCTCAATATTTTTAAGAAAGCAAGAAATACTTTTTTTTTTTTACTGTGGTTGAGAAATTGCAAAATCTTGGACTGCACCTTGCTTTATAAGGAACAAGGCAACTATTGGGAACACATCATTAAAAAACAAGAATTGGAAAGGTCACTTCATAAATGAAATATGTTGTTTGCTAGTGAAAAATTACTTATGAAGGAATGGACCATCCACAAGTCCTGAAAAGGTCAAAAAGAATGCCAAGATGGCCCTGGTAGAAGAGACTAAAAAGTAAACATAAAATGAAAGGAAGCTGCTCTCTGGGGGCAAGTACTGACAAATATATTTAAGCAGGAAACTCATCAAAAGAATCTTTTTTTCCTTATAGCGAGAGAATGTGATTAATAGATGTGTTGCTATAACATGGTTTAATTCTATTTTGTTTCATAGAAGAGACGAACACAAATTGCACCTTTGTTTTAGTATTTCTTTTCTAATTCTTGATGTGATAAATAGCCATTTTAATAAATCTTACTTGAAGAATGTATATACCTGCAATAGTTAAGATCTCAAAATGAGGAATCAGACCATATTGGCTTCCTTCCAATGTTAGATTTTCACGATTGGAAAATCCTCAAAGCAATCCCCACAGACTGAAAATTACATAACTCAGAAAAATCACACCATTTCATTTCTACAATCATCAAACTCATTGTTTCAAGTAGACAACATATAAACTAAACAGCCATATTAAATTTAAATGATATTTTCTGAGAACACACGCTTTTAAAAGGTGCTAGTCTTTAGAATAAGCAATCTGCATTCCAGTGGAATAGTCTAGGAAAGCCAATAAATAAGAACCAGAATGATTATAAAAATCATCAGAGAAGCAACTTTTAGGCAATTATGCTAAAGAATTAAGAAAAAAACATACATAAATATTTTTATGAACAGAAATCTATAAAAAGGTTTATAATAACAAAATATAAATATTCTAAATATCCATCAAAAAGGAACTAATGAAAATAGTCATAGGATATCTATGTAGCTGAGTACAATGCAGCCATTAAAATCGTGGTTTTGGAAAAAATTATAGAGGAATAGTAATATCTGAAGTATGTAACACTATATTTGGCATAATGAATATTTTGTAATAAATATTTGTGTGTGAGTTTGTATGTATGTCAGTGTGTGCAATAAAGAAGATGGAAGTACATATATCGAAATAATAATAGAGGTAATAGAGGTTTATTTCTGTGGGATGAAGTGGTTCTTAATTTAGGGGGTCAGGTACCCCTCTGAAAGTATGATGAAAGCTCTGAACTCTTGCAAAGCCACTTTTTCTAAAATTTGCCTAAAGAGTCAAGGGCTTTATAGATTCTCTGGAGTCTGTTTATGAACTCTAACATGGGCCTTTCGGGGAATAGTATTATGAAGATTCTTATTTTAGTTTCTGTACTTCTGGACATTAAAAACAATTCAATTGGAATGTATTTTGTTGTCAGAAATCAACCCCAAAATGTGGTTTCTTTAAAATACTACAGCAGCATTTTATAAATGTTAAAATGCTTGGAAGTAATTTTCCCAGCTATTTCTTAGCGCAAGCAAGCAAGTTATTGTATCTCTGTTTTATATGTGGGGAAATTAAGGCAGAGAGCTATTTTCTGATTTGTTCAAGGTCACCCAACATGTTAGTGGCAGAATTGAGATTACAAAACACTGCTTTCTAGGCTCTGATTAGCCTACAAAGCTGCAATAACTACAAAATGTTATAATTTTAAATGTAATTTCAACATTTCCAAAAACATTTTTTTACCTTTAATCTTTAGTTCTTGGGGAAAAATAGTTCTCTGCTGGAGAAAGTCTTTGTTATATGTGTAGAGCAGTATATATACAATAATTGCTTCAGTTGAAAGTCTCCCTATTTAAAGACTAGAAATCAAAAACTCAAAAAAAAAAAAACTTTATTCTTCACTTGCAAAAAAAGTGCAGAACTTTTTTTTTTTTTTTTTTTTTGCTGTTCTTCTTCTAATTTAGAACAAATCAGATTACCCACAACACCTTAATAGAATTTTTGGTATTCTATTAACATAAAAATTATGAAATATTTTTTATGATTTTTAACTTATTTAAGATTTCTTAATATCTAAATGAATACTAGCCTCCAGCCAGAGCCAGGGAAGTCTCAGGTAAGGGGCTGGGGCTGCTACATCTGAGATCATCACTAATTTCTGCTTCTGAACACCAAATTCTGGCTTACCTTCTCACCAAAACCTGAGAGACCCCGATTTTCTTCTTTTTATCTTCCAGTACTTTATATGAGAAATGTACTGTAAGGAAATCCAGAGAAAAATCTCTTTTTCAAAATCTCTACCAATTACAAAAGCTTCAAGAATTTGAGACTCCATGGGGGAGTTCACTTTATTTCTCTTTGTTCTCTAAGGAACACAGAGGAAACTGTCATCTCAGAAAATATCTTTTTATTTTTCCTTGAGAGTCTAGAAAAATCAGCTGTCTGTGAAAGAATACATTCTATGTCATGCTGAAAAATTACATTTAATCAGATTCAAATGTACCAAGAAGAAATATGTCTTCTTTCCATTTCCTCTAGCCAATGGTAGGCATAATTGTAAAGTACTTGAAGACAAATATCACTAGATCTTCTTTCAGAGCTTTCTCCATCCCATCTGGACACTCCCTCAACTCCCTTCTCTTTGCTCCCTAACCAGAAAGACCAATTCTCTCTAGATGTTCAACAGTTTCATCTGCCTTTTATTCTTTTACTCATTCAACAAATGTTTATTGAGAGCTTCCATTGTGACATAGACAGGAAAATATCTAACTTCCCCTAAAATATTCCTTTGTCAATGTGCACATTTCTTTTTTAAATAAATGCTTTAGGGAAAATATGGTATTTGTCAAAATAATAATTACCAGTGGTGGTATATTAACCACAGGAGGGAAATGTATTTAAGGACGTGGAACAGAGAACTTCCAAGCTCTCAGGAGGAATCCACAAACTCTGAAAACATTTTCAAGATTTACTGAATATCTAAGATTTATGGAAATTTCAATTCACTAGATTTTAAATTCTTTGGCAAAGGAAAAAGCTTTACTTTAAGGTGTTAACCATCAGAGTATCTGCCTCTACTAGGGATCTAGAACCTGAAAGATGAACTGACATTAAATTGAAGGCATTTCTGCCTTCATAAGACATACAAAGCGGCACTATTCTTGAGAAATGCAATGCTTATTCTCAATGTTTGCCATTTTTCACATACAATAACACATGTGAAAATTTGTCCTTCAATGACTTTAAAAGGAGTAACAGAATCAACAAAAGCAGAGAGATAGGAAAGTTTGAGATATGTTTAGCAAATAGTAAGCAATCAAGTTAGGCATATAATGTTTCTCATAAAGGATATATAAAGATGGAAAAGTGGGATGATGCATTAAAAATCTGCTTTAACATTTACATAACATTCATGAATCCACTGTGAGTTATGACAATAAAAGTTGAGATTAGATTTTATGTTGTTAAGATAAAAACTATTCTGGAGAAATGAGAATTCTAGAACCAGAAGCTTATGGAAGGCAGGAGAAAATGGGCCCTTTGCCCCTCAATTTCAATCTCAGGCAAATGAGATTTTCACTAAGTAACTACTGAGATTTTCAAATGTCAAAATAGATTTATTCATGGAAAGAGAAAAATAAAAATTAGAATAATTTCTGAATGTTTTTTTCAATGTGTTAATTAGTTTAAAAGAGTAATTCTTTAATGGTATGAAAGGCCAGTGACTACAGCACTGAGTATATCACCTCTGGATAAATGAATGGGCCACATGCAACACAGAACCTTATGTACTTGTTATAATAAACCATATCCCTAGGGTAGCTTCATCTATGGCCTTTTACAATTTATCTGGATGTACAACTAGGTAAATGATGCAAGGAATAGATTTCATATCATCTTTAAGAGACCTTTTATATTACTTTTATCAAATGCCAGAGTAAGTTAGGGGCTTCCTTCCAACCAAAGTCAACGGGCTCCTTGTGTTCCATTTATTATTATACAATTGTTTTATGTATTTGCTTTTTCTATGATAAGAAATGCAGTAAAGGAAACATTCTGGTATGTTGCCAGCTGACAAATTTATTGAGCTACCCCTCACCTTTTAAGCTGTGATTTCACTTATTTTTAGAAAGGCACCCAAAAGATTTAAAATACAAATGTATTATTAATTTTTATAACTAATAGCAATAGTCTTATAAATTTTCTAATTTTAATCAACATTAAGGTCTAAGCCTAACCCTCTGCAGATAAGGGAAGACAGCTTCACCTTTAGAACATCCATCTCTCACTTTACATCCATTCCTCTGTTTGGATTTCCCAACATTGCGTGAGATTTCCAAGCTGTGAACCTTCCTTGTTCTTCCCTAACCCAATTAAAATGTACCTATGTGCTATACACTCTTGGTTGCTTATCTGTCACTTGTGCCTCCTGATTCTTTTTTAACAGAATCCTAATTTTGTTCTAGCATCCAACTGTCTTTGAAGTAACTCAGGAAAAACTGACCCCACTGACTTCAATGAGTGTATGCTTGTTAGTCTAAGCCTATTGGCAAACGACATTTCCTTGGTAACAGTGGTTGACCTGAGAATGGACAGGGGATCTAAGATGATTCAATCATACTGAGGAAGTGGCTCTCACTCTCTTTATCACTTTCTTCCCCACTAAACGTGGACCAAGCAACATTTCGACTGAATTGTTGCAGGCAGCCATCTTGAGACCAAGAAGGGAGCCAGCCTGAGGCCATAGCTTTCTGCACACAGAAGCAAAAGGAAGAGATAGTAAGTCATCCTTAATAGCTCCTTTGAGATTCTGACTCAACCTGTGCACGAATACAACCTACCTCTGGACCTCTTGTGTTTGAGCTAAGGATTTTTATTGCTTTTGAAGCCAATGTGCGTTGAGCTTTCCATTGCAGAAAGCTTCCTAACTGATACACTTTCGCTCTGTCTCCTTAGAAATCCTGATATTTGTTAATTCATGTTAATTCAGATCTTTCTATTCTAGTTTAAATGATGAAACACTCAATATATATTTAAGGTTAGCTGAGGTATTTTAAACATTAAATGCAGTGTGTGATTTTTTTAACCTCTAATAAATGTATCATAGACCAATTATCAATTTAAAATAAAAAGAATAAAGCAAGAGTCAGCAAACTTTTTCCATAAAGGACAAGACTGCAAGAATATTCGACTTTGTGCACCATATGGTCTCTATGCGGCTGAGCCATTATAATCTGTTATTTCCGTGTGAAAACAAACAAATGGTTATGGTTGCATTCCAATAAAACTTTATTAACAAAAGAGGCAGCCAGGTTTGGGATTTGACCCTGTGGATGTAGTTTACAGACCCTTGGAATTAAAAAAAAAAATTCTCCTACCTGAGGTAAAACGTTCACTTTATGTCAAGAACTGTCATATTTCTCTGCCATCATCTTTATATACCCTTATGCATATACTTTCATAACCTATTATAGATAATAAATCCACGCTTTCTTTTCTTTGTTTTGCTTTTGTTTTTGTTTTGCTGAACAGTTAAAGGTCAAACATCTGTGGGCTGATAAATGTTTGCTGCCCACCCCACCCCCTCAGTGTTTTATAAACTGGAATTCCACTTCTTTTTTTCAGGTGGGGGACTCCACTTCCACCTAAAGGAGCTGGATATTTGTGAAATTTGTATAATTCAAAAATACAGGAGGGAAGAGATACAAAGAAAAGACCAAAAAAAAAGTTATAAATCTAAATGAACAGTTATTCAAAACACAATGCCAATGGTATTTTGAAGCGTTAATGTTCCTTAAAAATTATATAACTGTATATTGTTTTATAGCTTATGAAGTTAATGCTTTGTTTGAGTCTCACAATGACTCTGTAAGCATGAAAGGATTAGTCTCCTTTACGTATAAGGAAATAGAGACACAGTGAGTTTAAGGATCCTGTTTTTGATTTTACTTTTCTGGTAAGTGATAACCTGGGAAATTTGCTGGCTCCAAATCTAGGACTCTTCCATTTAAAATTGGACAAAACACATATTATCAAATCAAATGATTCAAACACAAAGAAGGTTACCCCACAAGGTACTCAACTACACACGGGTGCCTAACAGAGAAGGATAAAATTTGTTATAATACATTTTCCCATTTACAAATGAGCTTGATGAGGCCCAAGTCATCATTGGGGGGGGGTAATTATAGAGAATAGGAGGAAGATTTCAACCTCCTTAAAAAGGTGTAGGGAGAAGATGAGAGTATGGTGAGGAAGCAGGTCATGCAAGAGAATGTGTCTCTAAAATAAATAGGAAGTCAAGCAGAGAAAGACGATTATCATATGGTTTCACTTATTTGTGGAACATAAGGAGTAGCATGGAGGACATTAGGACAAGGAAGGGGAAAATGAAGGGGGTGGATACAGAGAGGGAGACAAACCATGAGAGACTCTGGACTCCAGGAAACAAACTGAGGGGTTTAGAGGGGAGGAGGTGGGGGATGGGTTAGCCTGGTGATGGGTATTAAGGAGGGCACGTATTGCATGGAGCCCTGGGTGTTACACGCAAGTAATGAATCATGGAAAACTACATCAAAAACTGATGATGTACTGTATGGTAACTAACATAACATAATAAAAAAAATAATAATAAAATAAATAGGAAAAACAAATATTACATATTTCTCATAAGCATATAGATAATAGGAATTTGTAAGATAATATTAGTTTTATCTATAGGTGTTTACAGATCACCTGATGATCCATGCCTCATGTCATATATTTTCCCATTAACACAGGTTTTGTAAAGGTGATGTTTTGTTTTTTTTTTTTTTTTAAGATTTATTGAGAGAGAGAGAGAGTGCATGCAAGCAGAAGGCAGGGCAGAGGGAGAGAATCTTCAGGCAGACTCCACAGATTCTGACCCAGGGCTCATTCCCAGGACCTGAGCCAAAACCAAGAATCAGCTGTTTAACTAATCGAGCCACCCAGGCACCTCAAGATGATGCTTTAATCTATGTACTAATGAGAGAGTTACTGATAAATTCATTTTCCTTAAAAAGTTCTACAATACAATTCTATATGATTTACCCTGTTAAAGATCTGTTAGGAGTTTAATTCCACTTTAAATTTCAATGTTAGAGGGCCACAGCCCATTTGAATACTCTTCTGTAGAGACTGAAAAATTAAGAATCAAATGCTGATCTAAATAACTGATCTAAACCTTGAGTCTAGTGTATGGGGAGAGGAGTTTATCTGTACTATCTCCTTGTAAACTTTGAGATAGTAAAAATCTCGAGAAATTTGGGTGCATATGGAAGGGGGAAAATATATTGCTTATATTTACTAAGGGATATTGAAATGCATTTCAAAATTATCTGCTTTCTAATGGGCCTCTGTCTAAGCATATGATCTTCTAATTAAAGAAACATTGAAAAAGAAGTTTGAAAACTAGACTTTGGACCTGGGTGTGCACACATACTTGTGCAGTCCTAAAAGATCTTTATCCCCAGTCCATTCTTTACTTTCTCTATCTAGTAACGAGTTTCCTGTGTCTTTTCACACAGGACCAATTTTATTCTTTCAGAACTATGGGCATAGGGTTGAAAGCCTATGAGGTTTCTGAGTGTCTAGAAAATATTTGGAGATCTTGTATTGGTTCCAAAATACAAAAAAAGAAGAAAGAAAGAAAGAATGAAAGAAAGAAAGAAAGAAAGAAAGAAAGAAAGAAAGAAAGAAAACAAAAAAAACCCTAATATAACATTTGTATGTTAATTACATTTCAATTAAAAAAGGACAAAAGGAAACTTGAAAATTTGAAATTCTAAATATTTAACTAAACTCTTATCTTTATGAGGGTTCTTTCTGAAGCTTGAAACATTGGGACATTCTTCACCCCGTAAAGTCTACCATCATTGCACCCTAAAGAGGATCCTCACTGTCATTTCCTTAGCCAGCATTTGATAGATTTTACACCAGACAAGACTCTCCCTCCACTCTTAAAACCATGATCTTTATAGATGCCTGGAATCCAGTGAGGAAACCATGTCCAAAACTGGACTCTTGATAGCTTTCAGCCAATTCTGACACCAAGTCAACTTGGGCAAAAAAGTCAGAATGTCTGAGGTCATCTAGGAAATTGGCAATCTTCCTTTACTCACTATGTATGCAGTGAACCCCAACTTTTTTTTTTAAATATCCAAAGTTCTTTACAGCTTGGCCTTTGCTTACCTGTCAAGCCATGTTTCCTATATTTCCTTAATTTTTGCTCTAGTTATTTGCACCTAACACCTTAAAGTTTACATGTTACTCTGTGTGTTCTTCATTTTGGTACTTGGCTTTCCCACTCCTACCTTTACCTGTTGAGCCTTCCCACAAATAGGGCATGTGCCCCTTCTCTGTGTTCTTATAGACCCTGAGCATAGCTCTTTCACAGTAGTCACCACATAATTTTATAAGGGTCTCCTCCTCTAGAATATAAGCTTTTGGAGAGCATATCCTTTGCCTAATTCACCTCTATCACCAGCATTTAATATAGTATTGGGATATATGTGTTCACAATATATTGATTGAGTTAGTAAGAGGCCCTGTCTGCTTTACTGAATTATTGTGAGAATGAAGTAAAAACTAAGAACTTTGTCTCTGGTGTGTGTGTGTGTGTGTGTGTGTGTGTATATATACTATATATAACATATATATTGAGAAAAATATCATATTTTGGATTGTATTAACTATCAGTGCAGGAAGAAATCAAATTTATGTGGCACAACTCAAATATCTTGTAAAAGCCTAGACACACACTCCCTTGAGGTAAATTGCTGTGAGGGAGAGTCATGTCAGCGAAACAAACCCAAACAAGATGGGGCCCCAGGAAACAGTTCAGAGTAATCCTAAACAGATCTAGCTCTGTAACTGGATACGTATGATAACTGCTACATCTAGAGCCAGGTTAGAAGCGCCCATTCTTGTGTTTTGAGCTCTGACTGGAATTCTACAGACTCCAATGCCCCAAGTTCTGTGGGATGACTCACATTTTCTGTTTTGCCTGTAAAATAATGGATGGTATTTTTTTAAAAGTCTTATAATCCTTCCATAAATGAAAACTTATAAAGAAGCCCAATATAGCAACATTTAAACATACATAAGCCTTTTCCATCTTAAAAAGAAAAGATGTTCCCTTGACTCCCACATTCTCACCCAGTTACTGCTCTGCCTCTCTCCTCCCCTTTCACAGCCAAAACTCTGAAATGGTTTTCGATATTCACTGTTTCTACTTCCTCACCTCCCACTCATCTTTCACTCCATTCAGGCTTCCACCCCCTCATTCCACCCAAAGAGCTCTCATTAAATTCACTAGTGGCCTCCCTGTCACCAAATCCAATGGATGGTTTAGTCCTCCTCTTACCTCTCCTTAAGCACTATTTTATATTGTTGACAATTCCTTTTCTTTTTGGTAATAGTTTCCACATTTCTACCCTTACTTTCCAGTGTCACACTGCCTTGGTTTCACTCCTGTTTTTCTGGCCACTGGTTTCTCTGTCTAATTTGCAGGCTCTTCTACCTCTAACCACCCATTAAGTGTTGGCCTCTCACTCTATATTTGCTCCTCAGTGAATTTCACAAATCTACACAGTTTTGATTACTACCTCAAATGACTATCAACACAGGCCCCTATGCTGAGTTCCCAACTGCCTATATGACATCTCTACTTCGAGATCTTAAAGGCACATTACACACATCATGTCCAATACTAAACTTGTAATCTTATCTTCTCCACCGGAACCCTATGCTCTCTAATGGTGAATGATACCTCCAGCCATTCAGTGTACAAACTAAAAACCTAGGAGTCATTTCTGACATGTTCTTCTCCCTTGTCCCGTATATCCAGTCTGTCAATAGGTCTTGCATATTCTCTTATAATATCTCTCAAGTCAAACTCTTTTTCTCCATATTCTTGTTGCTGTCCCAATTAGCTCTAGCTATCATCATATCTGATGCAAACTATCCCATTTTCTTTCTTTTTTTTTAAGATTTTATTTATTTATTTGACAGAGAGAGACAGCCAGCAAGAGGGGGAACACAGCAGGGGGAGTGGGAGAGGAAGAAGCAGGCTCCTAGCGGAGGAGCCTGATGTGGGGCTTGATCCCAGAACCCCGGGATCACGCCCTGAGCCGAAGGCAGACGCTTAACGACTGTGCCACCCAGGCGCCCCAAACTATCCCATTTTCTACCTCTCAAAAGGTAGAAATAGAGAAGAACTCTTTAACTTGATAGCTACAGGAACCTACAGAGGACATCATTTTTAGTGGTTAAAGACTGAATGCTTTCCCCCTAATTGGGAATAAGATAAGGATGCCACTCTCATCCCTCTTATTCAGCATAATGCTAGAAGTTCTAGCCTGTGCAACAAGGCAAGAAAAGGAAGTTAAAAGAATACAGATAAAAAAAAATAAATAAAATTCTCCCTAATTATAGATGGCATGATTGTCCAAATGAAAAATCCCGAGCACTTTATTAAAAAGCAAAACCTCCTAGAACGAATAAATGAGTTCAGCAAGGTCATTATATGCAAGATAAACATATTAAAATCAATCAGATCTCCAGATATTTGCAATGAACATATGGACACCAAAATTGAAAATACAATACCACTTACAATTGTTGAAAAAAATGAAATATTTAGGTATAAGTATGCTAAAACTATACAGATTGATGAAAGAAACCAGACTTTCTACCTTAATGGAGAGATGTACCACCTCATGGATTGAAAGACTCAATGTAGTACAGCTCCCTAAATTGATGTGCAAGCTTAATGTAAAAACTATCAACATCTCCTCAAGTTTTGTTTTTGTTTTTGTAGAAATAGACAAGATTATTTTTTAAAAATTTGTGGAAAGATAAAGAAAATAGGATAACTAAAATAAACCTTGGAAAAAGAAGAATAAAGTAGGAGAAATCAGTCTACCTAATTTCAAGACTTACTGTATAGCTAGAGTAATCAAGACTTTGATATTAGGGAGAGATTAATACATAAATAAATGCAATAGAACAGAAAGCCCAGAAATAGTCCCATACATTTTGCCCAGTTGATTTTTGGCAAAGGTGCCAAAGCAATTCAATAAAGAAAATAATTCAAGGTGGGAAAGATAGACTTAAATAAACCTCAACCTAAGTCTCACTTATTAACTCAAAATGGATCATGGACTTAAATATAAAACCTAAAATTCTAAAACTAGTAGCAAAAATATGAGAAAAATGTCAGGATCAAGAGCTAGGCAAAGAATGTTTAGACTTGACACCAAAATCATGATCCATAAAAGGAAAAAAAATGATAAACTACATTTCAAAAATTAAAAAACTTTTGCTCTGCAAAAGAACATGTCAAGGGAATGAAAAGAAAAGCTACAGAATAGAAGAATACATTTGCAAAATATATATCCAACAAAGGACTTATATCCAGAATATATGAAGAGCTCCCCAAACTCAACAGCAAGAAAACAAACAATCCAATTAAAAACTGGGTAAACTGCTTGACCGGATATTTCACCAAATAACATATGAGGGTGGAAAGCAAGCACATAAAAGATACTTAGCATCCGTAACCATTAGGAAAATAAAAATTAAAATCATGATGAGTAACACTATATACCCGTTAAGATGGATAAAACAATAAGCCATGACAGCACTAAATGCTGGTAAGGATGTAGAAAAACTGGATCACTCAACATTGTTGATAAGAATCTAAAATGAAAACTGAAAAGTATTGTTAAAAAATTAGATTTTTAGTTTTTAGGCAATTTCTTCAAAACTCAATATGAAACTACTATACAACCTAGCAATTGCACTCCTGGGCATTTATCTCCCAAAAATGAAAACTTATATTCACATAGAAACCTGTGTTTCTATGTGAATATAAGTTCACATAGCAACTTTTCCATAATAGCCAGAACTGGAAACAACTCAGATACTCTTCAATGGGTAAATGGTTAAACAAACTTTAGTACATCCATACCATGGAACATTATTCCTCAATTCAAAACAAAGCAAAACAAAAACTATTAATATATGCAACAACCTGAATAACTCCCTGGATAATATACTGACTAGAAAAAAGCCAATCCCAAAGGGTTACATGTATGAGTCCATCTATATAACATTCTTGAAATGACAAAATTATAGAAATGAAGATAGATAAGTGGTTGCCAGGGATTAGGTACAGAGCAGGGACAAGAAGTGAGTGAGAGTATAAAAGGTCGACATGAGAGATCCTTTGGGTGATGGAAATATCTTTTTTTTTTTAAAGATTTTATTTATTTATTTGACAGAGACAGCCAGCGAGAGAGGGAACACAAGCAGGGGGAGTGGGAGAGGAAGAAGCAGGCTCCCAGCAGAAGACCCTGATGTGGGGCTCGATCCCAGAACGCTGGGATCACGCCCTGAGCCGAAGGCAGACGCTTAACGACTGCGCCACCCAAGCGCCCCAAGGGTGATGGAAATATCTTGATAGTACTAATGTCAGTATAGTAGTGGTAATATTGTAATATAAATTTACAAGATGTTACCATTGTGAAAAACTGGATGAAGGGTATACAGGCGGGATCTTTTTATATTATTTCTTACTATTGCACCTGAATGTAGAATTATCTCAAAATACTGTTTAATATTAAAATGTTAACCTGAAATATCTCTTCCTATGTTTGAAATACTTCAGTGGTTATAAATTATTCTTAGAATAAAAACAAAAGAAACTAATTTGGTCTGCAAGCCCTCTTTCACCTATTCTCTCCAGCCTCATCTCATACCTTTCTTTCACTATTCTTTATACTCCAGCCATATAAACATCTAAATTTGGAATTCTTTCTATCGTTGGGCCTTTGCACATTCTGTTCTCTCCATCTGGAATGTCCCCTTCCTTGTTTCACTCCTCCCTCTCAATCATCACCTCATATAGTTAACGACTCCTTTTTTTTCTGAATTTAACTCATATGCCCCTTTCTTGGGAAAGGTTTTTCTGACCTGCTGTTCTAGAATTATTTCAATAGTCATGTAAAGAATTGTATATATTCTTCAGAGGGCTTAACTAGGTGTGCTATATGCATTGGCTAGTATGATTATTTGACTGATGTTTGTTTTCTCCATTAGACCCTAAACTCCACGAGCCAACTCTTATTCACAGAAATGTTCCAAGATTCTAGCCTGATATTCAGGAACTGTTTAATACTTGTTAAATAAATAAATTAGTAAAATAAGAAGGTATAGTTAAAGTAGATATTGGGCTTCCTTCTATCCCTCTCTGTAGCACCTCCTGAGGCACCTTATTTAAACCACAGGGCTGCATAGAACAAAGTTTGTCTGAAAACTGACACTTCAGCTTTTCATCACGGGACTAGTTTGGCAAAATCTAATGATGAAAACTTTGGTTCTTTCTGTCAAATTCATGGTAGGTTTAGGACTAAGCAATATGCAGACCAGGATTCTTCTCTTAGCCCTGCTACAAATGTGAGCCTGTCTCCAATCCTAGTCATCTCTACTAGTTCTTCATATAGCCACCATTTTAAAGTTAATGAAGCAGAGTTTTTGTGTTGTCATATGACTGAATCAGTATTGAGTAGGACATGTCCTACAGCTCTAGACTCATGGTTCAATGCTAAGGTAAGAAAAAATTATGCTAAGTACAATACATCTAAAATTTGCAGAGCATCCAACTAGCTACTTGTAGTTAAGGCAGATACCTCTCTGCTGGGATGGCACAGAGATGCTGTTCCCTTAGACCTGGGCACCCACCACCACCACAATCATGTACAGGCTAAAAAAGGACAGCACAGGGATACAGTGAACAAGCTATTGTCAACTTCCACTCTGGGGGAAAGAAAGGACCCCTTTCATCTCCTCAAAGCCAAGAATGGAGGCTACAAAAGAATCACTCAGAGAGACTGGGTGTTCATGAGGAAAGAACTGGCTCTCTGTTCCCTCACTGTAAGCTTGCTGAGCCATGGAACATAGGGCCTCTCTCATGCTATCAATGGAGATGGCATTAGTGAGAAAATTTTTAAGGAGCTTAATACATGTCCTCTGAAGTCTTAGGGTACATGCAAGCATAGAAATAAATTTTCATCTGGAGACCGCAGAAGACAGAATGTCCTTTTGAAATCCCATCTTAGTGAGCACTGAAGACCTGTAGTGAGGTGTGTGTTAGAAAAGAATGAGTGCAAACCTCACTTCATCCCAGTTTGAATTGTGGTTACACCACTTACTAACTGAATGACCCTAGGCTACTTAAGAATGTTAGATTTTATTTTCTTATTCTACAAATAAAGTTATTAATGTCAGTGTCATATTTAGGGTAAAGATGAAATGAGATAATCTTATAAAACATCTGAGCCCTTGGCAAATAATTGGCAGATATTATTATTGCTATTAGGCAGGATAGGTCTATGGATTTTAGAATCAGACAAACTTGTTAAAATCTCAGCACCACCGGGGCGCCTGGGTGGCACAGCGGTTAAGCGCCTGCCTTCGGCTCAGGGCGTGATCCTGGCGTTCCGGGATCGAGCCCCACATCAGGCTCCTCCGCTAGGAGCCTGCTTCTTCCTCTCCCACTCCCCCTGCTTGTGTTCCCTCTCTCGCTGGCTGTCTCTATCTCTGTCGAATAAATAAATAAAATCTTTTAAAAAAAAAATCTCAGCACCACCATTAAGTAACCTGTGTGATCTCAGAAAATCACTTCAGCTCTCTAGGCCTTACTGTTGCTATGATGACTGGTAAATCAATTAACAGAACTCCACAAAGCTCTTACCAAGATTTTAATCTTGTCAAGCATTAAAGTCAGTATCCACATATTCATCTCTCTCCCCTGGATTATAAACTACTTCAATGCATACAGTTGGCCTCACTTATCTTCTTGTTGCCACTATAACTCCATCACCACCACTACCACCACCACCACCACACCACCATCTTGAAATACACAGACTTACATATAAATAGATACTTAATAAACACTATCTGAATTTGAATTTTTGTTAGGTCCTTGGAACCTTTGAGAGATTGTCTTAGTATCATTATGGCTAAAATGACAGAGTCCAACCTAAAGTAACTTAAACAAAAAAAATTTAAGGAACAAATTTTATTAGAAATTTATGGATTATTTTATGGAAGTCAAGGATAAGTATGTCATTCAAGGGATGGAACCAGACCCTGGGAAATCATTAAGAACACAACCTGTTCTCTCCTGATCTATCCCTCTGCTTTTCCACAGAGGTGCTTGCTTCATTCTTTATCTCTGTTGAATGGTTTGCTCTTTTTCTCCATACACATGATAAGGAGAAGATAAATTTGCTTTTACTCTAAAGTTTAATCTTCTTTCTATTGACCAACTCAGCCTAACTGGTCATTTCTTGGTGTCTCTTGGTCTTGTCAGGAAGACTGGTTCCTGTTCCATTTTGGATAATTTCTTTTTTTCTTTCCACTTTTAAGATTTTCTTTATTCTTTATGTTTTGTAGTTTCATTATGATGTGCCTGAGTGTGGGTTTGCTTTTCTTTACTTTTTGCTTGAGACTTGGTGTACTTCTTAATCTAAAGATTAAATCATGTCTTTCTTCTGGAAAGTTCACAGACATTACCCCCTCCAAAATTGTCATTTCCACCCCCACCCGATCCTCCTCCCTCTACCCTATTTATACTAATGCCACTGTTTCTCCTTCTATCATCCATGTCCCTTAACTTCTCCCTTACATTTTCTATCTCTTATATTATATTCTGGGTGATTCACATCTAATTTTTAACCTACTAATTATTAAGATTTGTCTAGTTTAACCTATAAAGGCTGTGTTTGTGTTTGTTTGTTTGTTTGTTTTCTTTGGTTTGTTTGACTTGTTTTAAATAACTGTATTTTTTTATTGCTAGCCCAAGTTGTCCTCTTTTTCTTTTTATAATTTCCTACAGAGATGACAAATATCAATATTAAATTCAATTTTATAAAACTACTAGTTGGGGCAGATCTATTTATTCTTGGTAAATTAAGGGGCACTAATTACACAGTGAATGTAAAATAACTAACATGAAACCATAGCTCTACTTTGCTACAGTGACATGGACTTGGTTGTGCCTTTCAGTCTGTGCACATTTCCAAAAATTACATAACCAGTGAAATCTGACTAAGAGGAAAGTTCTGAAGTGATAAGTCACCAGAGTGCCTTGAAGCTGATAAATGATAGGCAAGCCATGTTATTTATAAAGTAGTTACAGCCTAATTCACAAAAGATACCAGCATTCATCTTTCTAAAAAAGAATGAGAAATTAAGAAATCATTTGAATTGATACTTGGTCAAGTGGTAGTCCTGAGAAGAGATACTAGAATGGTACTAGAGAGACCCTGGTGGGGAAGATGGTTTGGTTATGGAAGTCATCAATAATTGTAGTTACTTGTAAACAGAGTAGCAAGACAATTTATAATTTGTAATCTTAGATATAAGTAAATGAAAAAGGCTAACAATCATACATTAACATAAACACACAAAACACATAAAAAGTTAACTACATGAGGACAGTTTACAGTTGACATACCACAAAAGAAGGCACCAAGCATTTTTCTCCCCATAGATTTATTTCAATACCATTCTTGCAGCCATTTCAAAAAAATTCCCCCACTCTGTCTTTAGTTTTGCTGAACACTCTATGCACCCAAAAGGGTCACTCCCATTTGTCATATCTCTAGGAACTTATCAGGATTTATTGACTATTGCTTCATCCTGGCTAGCTCTCACCTCATGCACTCATCCTCCAAAAGACAATTATTATTCCCAACCAGCATGATGTACACATTGGTACAGAAATGCTTAACTTCCACGTTTCATTTTTTCTGGGGGGTTTTCTATACTATCAAGGTAACCAATGAAGAAATACATCAATATAATATCAGTGTCTGAGTAGAAAGGGGCCTTCAGCTGGTCATGACCTTCCTGCCTAGCTGTGTGCCCATAAAGCTAACCCCACCTGCTTTCTATTCACTTCAACGTCAGCTGTGTTGTTCTCTGGGTATTTGTCTCTGTTAAGATTATTAGCCAGGCAGTCTACCCTAGGCTCCATAATGATGATCACCAGCATCTTTCAGATGGCATCCATTGTTCACAGACTACCGTGAGACAGGGATTGTGGCCAGAGAGATTCTACAAAGTACATTAGGCTTCTCAGACAACAGGCACTTAGCAACACCTCCTAAATCCACATATTGCTCTTTCAATCGTGAATTTAGAAGCATCTGTGACTTGGTGGGTGGGAAGTGCAAGCAAGCTTTTAAAATTTTAAAGGCATTTATAATTAAAATTGCTTTCAAATCATTATTTCTATTTCCCCTCATATGATTGTTCATATTTGCTACTTATTCTGATTACCTCTTATCATACTAGATTGATGTGTATGTTATAATTTTTGTCTCTGAATTTATCTTTAGAAATATGTTCTCAGGCTCTACATTCCTAAATGGCACTATCACAGTTGTTGAAGATCCGAAATGACAGCACCAAGAGAACCTGAGGAGGCACATCAGGTATGTCCTTTTATACCTTCCAAGACTGGAATTACAAGCCAACTTTAATGGTGCCTCCCTGTATTGTATGGAATTTTCTATGTTTTATATGGAGAATCCAGTTCCAGCTGCCCACTATGTATGGTTTTTGGCCTCAAGTAGCATTCTTATGAAGGTATGAAGCCCCAGTTCTTGAGGTGTACACCAGTTGTAATCCTAATTTCCCCCTCTACTCACAGTTGTGTTTTCTTTGTTTTTGCCATTTGAAGATTTTACCTTTTTGTCTTTAAACTTATTATTATTAAACTTTTTTCTAGAAATTCCATGTGTTTAGAGTGAGAGTGCTATTCTTGCATCAGCTCAGTTTCCATCTGGACCAGAAGTTTGGATTGACTATCCCCCTTGGTCACAATTCCAAATATCAGGGAAAGAGAGACTGATTAGCTCAAGTTCTATTCGGTCATCCTTAGATAAATTAATTATAGTGATACCACATCATGTAGTAGAAACATGTCTACCACCTCTGTGAGTGAGAGGGCAACCCTAAAGGCTGTGGGACAGACACCCCTGTACCACTTATCATAGAGACCTCAAGGAGATTTTTATTTTTATTCTCTGCTTGGATTTCTTCACCTAAATATATCAAGATGGCAAATTTGCTACTTAATACATGTTCTGAATCTGGCTTGCATCATGCTCAAAAAGATGTACATCTGGTCTTATATAAGCTTTATGTTTTTAAACTTGAAATACCCTTTGCAAAATGAGGGAAGTAACCATCTCTTAATACAAGACTTGGACTTTTCTGATAGAGCTTGAACATCCAAAGAATGGGCAATAGTTTCCTATTCCTACCAGAGGATTAGCAAAAATATGGAAATAACAACATAGAAAATATTTCCCTTAATAAGGTTCATTCTGGGTTTTGTTTTTGTTTTTTTCTTTGTTTTAGTTATTAAAAGTTTCAAAATAGCCTGATTGGTTAACAGAAGAGCTAGAGTCTTAAGTTTATGAACGGTTCTGACCAACAAATTGATTATCAGCAGGGGTATAGTTTCAATTTAGCATTCCAGAGTTCACATGACTGAATATTCCCATGTCTATAAAAAGGAAACTCATGCCTGGAGCTGAAAAATGAGTGTTTGCCTAAGCACTTAGGTAACAGAGCAATAAAACTCACACACATATAGATATAACAAGATGCCTTGGGAAGCATGGCAGATCTGCCTCCTATTCCTAAGGGGACTCCTGAATCTACGCACATTGGCAGGCTTTTTGTAAACCATCTATCATTTAAATAAATTTCAGATCTACCTCTTGAGATCTTATTCCCAAGAACTGAACATTATGTCCTCTATTTCTACCACAGGCTCTGCATTCCTTTAACATTACCCAGTGGGTTCTGTCCATTCACTTTCCTTTCTATGCGCTTGGAGGAATGTACTGTTAGAAATTTAAATAAGTCAGCAATACACATCAGGTAAAGAGTACACATTCATAATAGTCTTACCAATAGCTCCCATTTGCAAAGTGCTTTTATTTTTTTTTTTCAAAATATGTTTGTTCCTTTGCTCATTTGGTCCTCATGGTATTATTACAAGAGCTAAATTTTATCACTAAATTCAGAAAGCTTAAAAATCTTTCTAGTATTTAATCCATTAAGGTAATCTCCCAATAAATATTTCCTGTATGAATGAAGTAGTAGAATTGGAGTTTTAGAAAATTATTTGATTCCTCACACACCAATTTAATAGTTTGGCAATACTTGGGGAGGGGGGCGTTAATATTTCTGAATCTTATTTTCCTTATCTATAAATAGAAAATAATAATATTTGATTCACATGTTTATTGTATGGCTTCAGTGAACTAAAGAATGGGAATTCCTCTTTTACAGGATCTGGCATATGGTATGTATGCTTAATACATATTTATGGGATAACTGAATTTACATCTAAGGATTATGTGAGAGTTGTAACTATGTCAGATTTAGCCTCAGGGTGGTTAGAAGGGTTTCAACTTTCTTCTATGCATTTGATAATTAACAGTCTGAATATCTTAGCCTTGTTCTCCTTTTTAGAGAGCAAGGGTTTGGCTTCATCAATATGGCCCAGAAAGGGTCAAATATTTGGAGGAACAAACCAAGCATACTGATTCTAATCTCATCTAAGAACACAGCTTTATCATTATCACAAAGGATATTTTAAGTCATGGAATGCAAATAGATACAATTCATGAACCAACTTTTCTCAGCCAGTATTGGCTGTCTCAAGCACCACACTGAGAATAATTGCAAGACCAATCTGGTTTAATAGGAAAAAAATCCCATGTATCTTTAGCAATAATTGCCATGGGTACAGCAAGAGGAGAAGCTACCTGTCTTTGTCCCACCCATAATAAACGATTAATTAGACAAAAAACTTTTGAGAGCTTGAATAAACCCGAGAGTCAACCCGGCAAAGGACTATTAAGACATAATGATCATGACACAGGCAATGATTAGGTTTTAGAAGCTTTTACAGTCTATGCTCTGGAGCTTAGATTTAACTCTTAGATGTTGGATACCATCAGAGAACTATGTCAAACAGGAGTAATATTGGTGGTTTTCCTTTAACTATCAGTAATTTTCAACCCTGGTTGACATATTTGTATTATCTTTTTAAAAAAATTGATAGTCTTTACACCACTGATACCAATTATGATTTAATTGGTAAAGACTTTAATTGGGTATACAAGCAAGTGTTTTTTTCCCCCTCAAACCTGCAAATACCTGCATTCTTCTTTAAGAATCTGTAATTTTCTACCCGTAATACATTAATCATTGAAATGATGCTCTAGTTTGTCCACATAATCTAAAGAAATTTTGCTAATCTTTCGGGAAGAAACTTGGATTGCCTAGAAGAAAAATATTGCAAAAATGGCAACAAAATATCCCACTCTGAAGAAATAATAAACAAAGATTTGATAGTTGAAAGAGAAATTGGAAATAATAGTTAATCTTTAAAGATAGACCAATAAATGATATGCTATGCAGTGTTTCTCAAATTAGGATCCTTGGACTCTTGGGGGTTTGTAAAGGTTCACAATTTCCCTGTAACTGACTTTTAATTTGGTGTTCTCCTTTTTAAAGTACTGATAGAAATATATGCTAGTTCACTTGGATGACCACCTTTTAACTGAGTGAGGTATTATGATTTTAACGTCTACACTGGTGTTTGTGTTTACAACCACGCAGATACAAACTGTTCTTTAATTGGCCAGAGATAATAAGAAAAGAACAGAGGAGGACTTACTATGTAATGATGTACTCAAGCCAAAAACAGGCCAAATGACCTCAAGGACCACTATGTGGATTAACATTTCACAGTTTGAATACAATACAAACAATACAGAAAAGTTCCAGAAAAATTGAGCTCTTATACAGCACACAGTCATATGCCATACCAAACTTAAAAGAACCATGCAGGAGCAGTTATTACCATATGGATATTGCAAGATGATGATTTAATCTCAAAAAACATCATTTTTCATACTGAATTAATGACTTTCATTTGTATTGCATTTGTTTTTACTTTTCACTGTACTTAAGTTGTAAATCTGTTTTGGTTTAATAGTTGTATAGGAGCTATTAGAATATAGGACTTAAATAGTTTAATCTTATGCATAGTTAAGTAATACAAAAAAAATTTAGTTCAAGTTTGGGAGTTCAAGGAGAATTATTTTTCCTTTGTGAAGGGTATATCATCACTCCAGTTTGAGAAACAGTGCTATCTTCTTTTGTTCAATAATTGATTTTTGCTGTTTGAAACCTCTGATCTAATAGAGTAGATGGATAATTAGTATATTTGGAATGTTTAAATATTCTTAACTTTTTATCATATAACCAGTGTGGAAGCTCTGCAAATAATCTTGAAACCTTAGCATTCCAATATAAAACAGTGATCTACCTCTATAGAATTTTATTTTTAAATTTAATTTTATTTAAATTTATTTAATTAACATATAGCATATTATTAGTTTCAGAAGTAGAGTTCAGTGATTCATCAGTTGTATATAACACCCAGTGCCCATTACATCATGTGCCTTCCTGTTACCCCATCCCCCCTTTTCCCTTCCAGCAACCCTCAGTTTGTTTCCTATAGTTAAGAGTCTCTTATGGTTTGTGTCCTTCTCTGATTTAATCTTATTTTATTTTTCCCTCCCTTCTCCTATGGTCATCTGTTTTGTTTCTTAAATTACACATATGAATGAAATTACATGATAACTGTCTTTCTCTGATTAACTTATTTTGCTTACATAATACCCTCTAGCTCCATCCACGTCATTGCAAATGGTAAGATTTAATTTTTTACCTCTGTAGAATTTTGAATCCCTTTCTATCTTTCAAGAACTTAACTTGACTTATTTTCAACAATTAAAAGAGGATTTATCATACATAAAGAATTTCAAGGAATCATATGATAACCTTATTATTAGGAAAATTTCATGTATTAAAAGCCATAAGTTCAACTACAGATGTTTTGAGCCAGACCGCCCTGAGTTCAAATTCTTAGTGTGCTATTTATACCTGTATGCCCTTGGACAATCTATGTAACTTCTTAAAGAACCTCATCCAAATATAAAGATAATATTGGTGGATCCTGGTGGCACAGCGGTTAAGCGTCTGCCTTCAGCTCAGGGCGTGATCCCGGCGTTCTGGAATCGAGCCCCACGTCAGGCTCTTCTGCTGGGAGCCTGCTTCTTCCTCTCCCACTCCCCCTGCTTGGGTTCCCTCTCTCGCTGGCTGTCTCTCTCTGTCAAATAAATAAATAAAATCTTTAAAAAAATATAAAGATAATATTGATATAAACTGCAGGAGGTTGTTGTGAAGATTACCAGGATGATCTATGTGCAATATCCAGAAAGGAGAATGAAATATGGTACCTTTAATGTCCTTTTCTATTTAAGATTTTGAAAGACAGTTTTCTGGGCTAGGAGTGAGATGTTTGCTGGTCTGTGGCTTTCTAACTATGTAGTTTTGTATAACTCAATCTCCCAGCTTTCTCATCTGCAGATCAAATGATTTATTTACTCTCTTGTGGGGCTAAACTGATTTTAGTTTTCAGAATTTTCAATGAGAAAGGGCATATAATTGAAATATAAGTCTACCCTACCTCATCTGAAATCCCTAGGGTCTGTTGCATTTGGGAATTTAGAAATGTTTAGAGTTTTAGAGGCACTTGGCTGGTTCAGTTGATAGAGCATGTGACTCTTGATCTCAGGGTCCGGATTTCAAGCCCCATGTTGGGCATAAAGATTACTAGAAAAAAAAAGAAGAGATGTTTGAATTTTAGAAAGTTTACACATTGTATATACCAGGTGTTATATAATAGCCTCCAGCAGGATCTGGGGCAAAAGCCTATAATCAAATGTATTAGTATTTCTGCAATGAAATACATGAATACTCATACTTTGTAGGATACATTAAAAAATTGTAAATAGCCTCATATTAGTTTATGTTGGGTTTTTCAACCAAGTGAGTTTTCATGCCAAAGTTACACAAAACTTTGAGTTTTTAAGAAGTTTTAGATTTTGAGTTACAGATATGTGTCTGGGGACCTCTGAATCCATCCTTGACTCTCAATGTCTAGCTTTGTGAAATCTAGTAACTTTACCTCTCTGACCCTCAGTTTCTATATGCTTAAGATCAAAGTTTGAAGAAGATGTCCTCTAGGTTTCTTTCTAAGAGTGATAGTCTATTCATTTTAAATGAAAGAAACAATGGACACTATTAGTTTTCACTATAATATAACCTAACTCATTCATTCAATGAATAAATATTTATTGAAATTTACTATATGCCAGCCCTTTTCTACATCTTATGAATTGTGTGGTGAACAATTTTGTCCTCACTGAATTTATCTTCTGGGCAGAATGGAGACTGACAACAACAACAACAGATAAGTGAACAAGAACATTTCTTAAACTGATTAATGTTATAATGAAATAAAAGAGAATGGCATTATAAAGAGTGACTGATGGGATGGTTTATTTCCATTTCAGTCGTTAGGCAAAACTTCCCTGTGGAGGTGACATTTGAGCTGCGATTTTAAATATAAGAAGTAGTTGGTAAAAATCTGTGAAAATCTATAGGCAGAGCATTCCAGGAAGAAAAGATGGCAGATACAAAAGACCAAAGGCAGGAAATAGGCCTACGGAACTGAAATAAGAATCTAAGGGGAGAGTGGCAGAAGATGATGTGAAGATGAAAGGGAGGGACAATATTATTTTGGGTTTTGCAGGTCGTGACAAGGAAGGAATGAATGAAACCGACCTTTGTCTTAGAATGCTCATATAAGAACTTTTGGTTTCTAGAGGCATCCTGAAGGAGAAAAACTTCTGTTCTGTCTCAAGGAAATATTAAAAGAAAAACAAAGTGCAATGATTTAAAAAAAAAAAAAGCCAAAAAAACAAAAACAAAATGAAACAAAAAAACCCACAAAGCCTCCAGTGAAAAATCAAATCAAGAGCAATAATAATAAAATTAATTCAATCAGTCATTTATTGATTTGAGTGCTGGCATGTTGCTTCTAATGGTTTCTATGCCTTTATACAAGAACAAGCCATAAATATTTTTTTAAGATTTATTATTTGTTTTAGAGAGAGAGAGAGTTGGGGGGGAAGGGCAGAGGAAGAGAGAGAGAGAGAATCTTAAGCAGACTCTGCTGAGTGCCCCAACGCAGAGCTTGATATCATGACCCTGAGATCATGACCTGAGCCGAAACCAAGAGTCAGATGCTTAACCAAGTGCACCACCCAAGCACCCCAAGTCATAAATATTTCTATCAGCAACAGTATTAGAATAATTTTCTGATAGTACATTGTCATGTATTATAGGCTAAGTGCAGGATTCAGACAAATAAGAGGAAAAGTGAGAAGCTATATAAACTGGAAAGATTTAGATTTTAAACATCAGAAGACATCACTCAAATTTAATGTAGAAACTTTTCTTATGCTCTTAACAACACAGAGCTATTAACTCCTTTTTAAAAACATTTTATTGTCTCTTACTAGTATCTATTGGGGGCACATCAATTCCAATAACACAAATACTAACAAACTCATTTTAAAAGTAAAACACATTTTTATTTTTTTTCAAAAGTTTTCACAAGCTTTAATTTTTCATCAAATTTTTTTAGCACTCAAAGTTTCCTTAGATGCATATGACACCCAGTGCTCATCACAACATGTGCCCTCCTTAATACCCATCACCTGGCTACCCTATTCCCTCACCCTCTTCCCCTCTGAAACCCTCAGTTTTTTCACAGAGTCCATAATCTCTCATGGTTTGTCTCTCTCTCTGATTCCCCCCGCTTCGGTTTTCCCTTTCTTCCCCTATTGTCCTCCGTGCTATTCCTTATGTTCCACATATGAATGAAACCATATGATAACTGTCTTTCTCTGCTTGACTAATTTCACTTAGCATAATTCCCTCCAGTTCCATCCATGTCGATGCAGATAGTGGGTATTCATCCTTTCTGATGGCTAATATTCCATTGTATACATGAACCACATCTTCTTCATCCATTCATCTGTTGAAGGGCATCTCAGCTCCTTCCACAGTTTGGCTACTGTGGACACTGTTGCTATGAACATTGGGGTGCATGTGCCCCTTCATTTCACTACATCTGTATCTCTGAGCTAAATACCTAGTAGTGCCATTGCTGGGTCGTAGGGTAGCTCTATTTTTAACATCTTGAGGAACTGTTTTCCATACTGCTTTCCAAATGGCTGTACCAGCTTTCATTCCCACCAATAGTGTAAGAGGGTCCCCCTTTCTCCACATCCTCACCAACATTTATTGTTTCCTGCCTTGTTAATTTTTGACATTCTAACTGGTGTAAGGTCATATCTCAGTGTGGTTTTGATATGAATTTCCCTGATGGATAATGATTAAAACACAGTTTTAAATTGAGATGGTAGCTATCACTACTAAGTTTCATAAGTGTAATAGAGTTCACACAGCTTAAAGAGAAACTGACATAACAGAACCTATTGCTGGGGCTCCTGGGTGGCTCTGTAAATTGGGCACCCAACTCTTGATTTCCACTCGGGTCATGATCTAGGGGTCGTGAGATCCAGCCCCGCAATGGGCTCCATGCTTAGTGTGAGGAATCTGCTTGATTTTCTCTCCCTAACCCTCTGCCCTTCCCTCTCTGCATTCTTTCCCTCCCTCCCTCTCTCTATAATAAATAAATAAATCTTAAAAAAAGAGAAATAGAAAAAAGAACTTATTGCTTACAAGACACATATCTAAACCTATTGCTTCCCTGGGGTGATATAGCTAACAAGTGACCAAACCAGGAAATTTAAGTCCATCTCTGCTCCGTCATAGTTCCTGAAGGGATCCCCTATATAAAGGTAGGTTTCCTAAGAACTTCTGTGATTTCTTGAATGAATTCAACTCAAGGATTCTGACCATGAACTTAACATTGTTCTCATCAAGGCAAGCAGTAAGACATACAAGCTAGAGTACCTGAAGTCAAAATATTTAACCTTTGAGGCAAAAGGGCTAAAACATGAAACAAAGATCAGTGCAATCTGAAATATATTTGAAAGCTTAGAAATGTGATTGTCAGTAAAATAAAGATTTCTACTTCACTTTCTATGCTATAATAGAAATATTAATCTAATTATAGAAATTATACTAATTATCTTATCAGATTATTAATAAGATTAGCATATGCCTTTGCTTAATACAAGAAAAAGTGTATTTCTCTCTTACAGACATGGTAAAAACATTCTTTCCAATCTGTACCCAATAAGATAAAGACACCCTGATGATATATTTAAGTTCTAGTAATAAAAAGATGTGTCAGCATCCTTACCACCTAATGACCATAAATAGCACAGCTTGCTCAGTCTCCTGAAAGATATTCTCAGAGTTCAAACCCAATTCCATTAAGCACAAGTCCCAACACGATTTATATATCATTAGGAGATATACATGTCCCTGGATTGTCCTCTCTGTAAAACATCCTAATGGGCTGGTAAGGCAGCTCCACACTGCACCTTTGAAACCTTTTCTTCTATCATTATATCTTTCTCTCTCCCACCTGTACTGTCTAAAGAGAGAGTAATTTCAGTTATAAATACATTGAGTTCTCAGAAGATCCAACACTTACTCAAGTGGATTGTTCCAAAATTCATCCTAGAATTTGACTCAGTGACCTATTTAGCAAGGTAATTCACTTATGGGATTTCTTAAAGTCTAAACTTTTACAAGATAGTTTAAAGTCACATCGAAAGAAGACAAAATAAAAAAAATGCTCATTTTTTTTCCCAAGGCAAAAAATAATCTATTCACCTTTTAATCGTGTATTGAAATTAGACACATTTTCTCAACCAATTTGCCTTACAAAGAAGTTTTAGAATTAGAAAAAGATTCCATTGATTCTCAACATAGGCACTACTGGCATTTCAGTCAAGAAAATGTTTTATTATGTAAGTTGATCCCACACATTTAAAAGAGACTTATTTTCCCTAGGTTTTATCTACCAATTACCAAGAGTGTCCCCAGTAGTAACAAAACAACCCTCCACCCCATATATACACATTTCAAAATCAACAACACAGGGTTGTAATGACCCAGGTCAAGAACCACTACAACTATTAAATTCTGCAATAAAGAAATAGAGACTTGGAAACATGCAATGCATTGCTAAAGGATACAGAGCTAGTATATGCCAAAATTGTGACTCTCCACTTCTCTCCATTTAGTGTTCTATTTTTCTCCATAAAGAGCTATTTCATAAAATCATCAAATATATAGAGTTGAATGATATCTCCAGATGTAATCTATCCAAGTCTTTGACTCTACATAGAGACATAACTGGAATAAAAAACATAATCTTTCCAAATTGACATAAACATTTGATTTCCCCTAGTATCCTATTTAACATTCCGTCAAGAATGAGTTGAAAAGAGTGAAAGAGCAAGTATATATAGGTAACAATACCTTCTTGACTTTAACTAGCTGTGTGATCTTAAATTAGACTACTTACACAATCTTTCCAGGCTTCAATTTCTACATATGTAAAATAACATTTTTGCATTATATTATTCTTAAAGACTTGTAGTTGACAAGAAATGTTTGCCTTTATATTTTTCAAATAAACAGATCTCATTTACTGCAGTTCAAGTCTATTTTATATTATGTAAAGTTAAGAAAATCTCATATTCTTATAAGACTTCTCCATTTGTACATATTTTTCTACTACAGACATGGAGAAGAGTTTTACAGTTAATTTAATAACCTGGCAATAAAATAGTACATCCTGTATTCTCGATGGTTCAATGTATTCCTTCATCAAACATTCACTACTATGAGTATTCTTTAGTGTTCTAGCTTGTAGGGACACTAATATAAATTAGATATTTGCCCTGATATCGAGGAAAGCACAGCCTGACCAAGAAGTTAGATATGTTAAACAGATCATTATAATGCAATGCAATTGGTATTATAATTATAAATATAATTGTTTTACTAACCAATGAATTGCACTTACCACTAAAGTGATAATAAATACAGTGAAATATTTATTTGCTGATTAAACAGATACATAAGATATGCCATTATGGATATGAAATATTGCAAAATTATAGAAAGAAAAATATTCTGGTTAATACAGAATTTATGTTGATAAAATATCAAATGAGGGGCACCTGGATGGGTCAGTCAGTTAAGTGTCTGCCTTCAGCTTAGGTCATGATCCCAGGGTCCTGGAACAGAGTCCAGCATCAGGCTCCCTGCTCAGCGGAAATTCTGTTTCTCCCTCTCCCTTTGTCCCTCCCCTCTGCTCATTCTCTCTCTCCCTCTCTCTTTCTCTCCTTCTCTCTCTCTCTAGCTCTCAAATAAATAAATAAAATCTTTTAAAAAATACCAAATGAGTATTTCCCCCAAACTGTTCCTTTCCAAAGTGAGGATAATAATAATAATAATAATAATAATAATAATAATAATAGGTTTTAGAATCAGAAAAAAGTTGGGTTGAATTCTAGCTCTGCACTTGGAAGTCAGGTGGACTTAAACAAATTCCATCATTTGTGAAGTGAAAAGAATTGTTGTAAGCAATGAATAAGGTCATTTCATAAAAGGTCTCTTACAAATATTAAGTATATTTACTTTTTCAGTGTGGAAACTTTAATCTTTTACCAGGCTTCAGAGATATTTTCCAAAAAAATAGTTTGAAGAGGAAAGCTTCCTGTTCTTCTTATAGAACTTTTCCAATCCCTAATAAGAAATGGATTCTATGTGCCCTCCTCTTGACCCTAGGAAGCCCTTTATGGCTTGCCTCAATTAGCAGAGCATGGCAGAATTTATGCTATGTTCCTTCCAAGGCTTCATCTTTCTTCGTGTGCTCCCACTTGCACACTTGTGTGTACTTTCTTTCTCTCTCTCTCTCTCTCAATCTCTCAATCTCTCTCTCTCTAGATAGGTAGATAGATGATAGATAGATAGATGATAGATAGATAGATGATAGATTGATAGATAGATGATAGATAGATAGATAGATAGATAGATAGATAAATAGATAGATAGATGATAGATACATAGATAGATAAGCATCTTTGGGGCCCTGACAGACAGCTTGTAAGAATTTTAGCTGCCCTGAGGCAGCCAGGGTGGAGCAATTATATTGAGAGACCACATAACGTTAGAAAAAGCAAAAAACTTAACGTCAGCATTTAAGACTTAATTTATATACCAAAAACTGGCTTCTTCTCAAAAGAAAGGACTTTAATATCAAGAAACCTACCTACTTATAAAACAAACAAATAACAAGAACATCAACAATAACAAATTAGGAGAAGTAATATAAATTACATAAGCTTAGGAGTAGATTCGAGTTTAAATTATGGCTTCACACAGTGCTGTTTTACCTTGAGCAAGTTACTTAACTTTTCTCAGCCTTAATTTCCATGTATGTAAAAGCTCTGAAATAATACCTATACTCCAGTGGGTTGTTCTATAGAGTATGGGTTGTTCTGCAGAGTAAGTGAGATAAGGCGCAAAAAACCCTTAGCATAGAATATTTGGAGCTCAATGTTTTAATTCCTTTCAAGTCTTCTTTTTGCATGCAGAGCTTTTAATTCAAGAAAGAGTAGGTATTACTTAAAGATGACTCACTTACATCAGAAATTACACTACTGTAAAATTCACCAGTTAGAACATCTAGTTCCTTCTTTTTGGGAAGTTTTTGATTACTGATTCAATCTCCTTACTAGTTATTGGTCTGTTCAGATTTTCAGATTTTGTAAGTTGTATATTTCTAAGAATGTACCCGTTTCTTCTAGGTTACTGTTTGTAGTCATCTCTTATAATTCTTAGCATTTCCGTGGTATGAGTTTCTATTTTTTCTCTTTTACTTCTGATTTTATTTGATTCTTCTCTCTTTCTACCAAACATTTAAAGAAGAATTAGTGTCAATCCTCAAACTCCTCCAAAAAATTGAAGAGCGTGAAACACTCTCAAACTCATATTACAAGACCAGCATTACCCTGATATCAATCAGATGAAGACACTACAAGAAAAAAAAACTGCTATAGGTCAATATCCCTGATGAGCATGGATACAAAAATTCTCAAGAAAATACTAGCAAACAGAATTGAATAACACATTAAAAGGATCATATATCAGGATCAAATGAGTTCTATCCCTGGTGTGCAAGGATGTTTCAGCACATACAAATCAACAAGTGAGATATACCACATTAATAGAATAAAAGATAAAAACCCTATAATCATCTCAACAGATACAGAAAAAGCACTTGGCAAAATTCGACATCCTATCATGATAAAAATATTCAATGAATTGGGTATAGAAGGAATATAACTCAACACAATAAAGGCAATATGTGACACAGCTAATATCAGACTGAATGGTAAAAGGTTGAAAGCGTTTCTTCTAAGATTGGGAACAAAATAGTGTCCACTCTCACCACACCTATTCAACATAGTTCTGGAAGTCCTAGCCAGAGCAACCAGACAAGAAAAAAATAAATAAAAGCCATCCACATTGGAAAAGAAATAAAATTCTCTTTACTTACAGATGATATGCTCTTATACAGAGAAAATCTTAAAGGTTACACACATATACACTCACACATGCGCACACATGCGCACACACACAGACGCACACACACAAAATTGTTACAACTGATAAATAAATGCAGTCAAGTTGCAGAATACAAAATTAATATATAATAACCAGTTATGTTTCCAAGCACTAACAATAAAATATCTGAAAAAGAAATAAAGAAAACAATCCCAGATATTTATCTGAAGAAAATGAAAACACTAGCTTAAAAAGATATATGCACACCCATGTTCACTGCAACAATATTTACAACAGCCAAAATATGTAAACAATCTCAGTATTCATTGATGAATGAATGGGTAATGAAAATGTGGCATATATACACAATGGAATATTATTCAGCCACTAAAAAAGAATGAAACCTTGCCATTTGTGACAACATGGATTTTAAGGGCATTACATTAAGTGAAATAAGTCAGACAGAGAAAGACAAATACCATCTGATCTCATTTATATGTGGAATCTAAAAAAACAAACAAAAACAAAAAACAAACTCAGATACAAAAAAGAGATTGGTAGCTTCCAGAGGTGGGGTCTGGGGAGTAGGCAAAATGAGTGAAGGGACTACAAATTACAAAGTTATAAAATACATAAGGCATGGGATATAATATACAGCATGGCAATTATAGTTAATAATACTATACTGCATTTGTGAAAGTTACAAAGAGATTTACTAAGAGATTAAATCTTAAAAGTACTCATTACATACAAAACACTTCTATATATATGGTGATGAATGTTAACTAGATTTATTGTGGTGATAATTTCACAATATAAACAAACATTATATTGAATTATCATATTGTACACCTGAAACTAAAATAATGTTGTTAATTATACCTCAATAAAAAAAATCCCATCACAATAGCATCAAATATAATAAAATATTAGGATAAAATTTAGGAATAATTTAATCAAGGAGGTAAAAGATCTATACACTGAAAATTATAAAACTTTGAATACTGTAAACTTTGATGAAGTAAAGAGAAGGCAGAAATTAATGGAAAGATATCCCATGTTCATAGATCAGGAGAATTAATATCATGAAAGTGCCCATGCAGTCCAAAGCAATCTACAGATTCAGTGCAATCTCTATCAAAATTCCAATGACACTTTTCACAGAAATAGAAAGAATAATCCTAATATTTGCATGGAACCAAAAACAAAACAAAACAAAAAAACCTGAATAGCCAAAGCAATCCTGAAAAAGAACAAAGATAGAATCATCATACTTCCTGATTTCAAACTATACTACAAAGTTATAGTGATCAAACAGTATGGTACTGGCATAAAAATAGACGCATAGAGGGGCGCCTGGGTGGCTCAGTCAGTTAAGCATCTGCCTTCTGCTCAGGTAATGATCCCAAAGTCCTGGGATCAAGCCCCACATCAGGCTCCTGGCTCAGCAAGGAGTCTGTTTGTCCCTCTCCCTCTGCCCCTCCCCCATATCTGGGCTCTTTCTCTCTCGCTGGCTCTTTCTCTCTCTCAAATAAATAAATAAAATCTTAAAAAAAAAATAGACACATAGACCAATGGAACAGAATCAAGAGCCCAGAAACAAACCCTTGCATATATGGCTGACTACTATTTGACAAGGGAGTCAAGAGTATTCAATGGTGAGGGGGCGCCTGGGTAGTGCAGTCGTTAACTGTCTGCCTTCGGCTCAGGGCGTGATCCTGGCGTTCGGGGTTCGAGTCCCACATCGGGCTCCTTGGCTGGGAGCCTGCTTCTTCCTCTCCCTCTCCCCTGCTGTGTTCCCTCTCTCGCTGGCTGTCTCTCTGTCACATAAATAAATAAAATCTTTAAAAAAAAAGAGTATTCAATGGTGAAATGTAGTCTCTTCAATAAATGATGTTGTTGGAAAACTGGATAACTACATCCAGAAGAATGAAATTGGACCCCAATCTTACACCACCCACAAAAATTAACTTGGTGGATTAAATATATAAACAAAACCCAAAGCCACAAAACTTCTAGAAGAAAACACAGGGGAAAATTTCCTTGGCATTTGTCTTGGCATTTATTTTTTGGACATGTCATAAAAAGCACAAGTAGCAAAAGAAAAAAATTAATAAGTGGGACTACATCAAACTAAAAAACTTCTGCACAGTAAAAGAAATAATCAACAAAATGAAAATGTAACCTATGGGATGGGAAAAAACAATTTGCAAATCACATACCTGATAAAGGGTTAATACCAAAAAATTATATATATATTTGCAAATATATATGTCAAAACCATAATGAGATATGACCTCACACATGTTACAATGGCTATTATCAAGAAGACAAGAAGTAACAAGCATTGGCAAGGATGTAGAGAAAAGGGAATTCTTGTGTACTAGTGGTCAGAATGTAAATTGGTACAACCACTATCAAAAACAGTATGGAAGTTCCTCCAAATATTAAAAATATAGCTATCATATGATCCAGCACTCCCACTTTGGGGTATATATCCAAAGAAAAAGAAAATAGGAAATTGAAGAGATGTCTGCACTCTCACATTAATTGCAACATTATTTACAGTATTCAAGATATGGAAATAACCTAATTGTCTGTCAATGGATGAACAGATAAAGAAGATGTGCTGTATATATACAATAGAGTATTAGTCAGCCACGAGAAAGAAGGAAATCCTGTCATTTGTAATACCATGGATGGACCATTATGGCATTATGCTCATGAAATGAGTCAGATAAAGGAAGACAAATACTGCATGATATCACTTATATACAGAATCAAAGAAAGCCAAACTCATAGAAACAGATGGTAGAGTGGTAGTTACCAGGGCCTGGGAGGGTGGAGGAAATAGGGAGACACTGGTCAAAGAGCAGAAATTTTCAGTTATAAGATAAATATGTTTTAAATAAGCTTGAATAAATAAATAAGAGGATCTGATAAATAAACAAGAGGGTCTGATGTACAGCATAACTGATTATAGTTAACAATACTATAGTATATACTTGAAAGTTGAGAGTAAATATTAAATGTTCTCAATACAAAAAAGAAATGACAATACTATGAGGTAATAGTCGTGTTAGCCAATGCTACGCTGGTAATAATTTTACAAGGTATATGTATGAAATGAACATGCTGTACACCTTAAACTTACCCAGTGTTATATGTCAGTTATATCTGAATAAAGCTGAGGGGAAAAATAAAAAAATAAAAAAGAATTGAAAGAAGAAAGAAAGAAAGAAAGAAAGAAAGAAAGAAAGAAAGAAAGAAAGAAAGAAAGAAAGAAAGAAAGAAAAAGAAAATCAAAGATGACCAGATATTCAAACATGAAGGACAAGATAAACTAACAGAAAAATTTTTCTCCAAACTTCTAACTCTACCCATGGGTAGGGGAGAGATTCCTACATAGACATTAATAGTGTAGTATTTATTTACTTCTTGCTTTCTTTGGTTATACAGCTTATATCTCCCTAAGAGGAGGTTGGGTAAGCAAAAGGATTCATACTCAAAAGCCCTACCCTGACTTCTAATCTCTGTCAGCAACATATATACCTCTCTTGGTATACCCCAAACCTATCTTGTTCTGTAATCAGCACTCTCTTTCTCTGTGTCAAGGATAGTTTATGCTGCTGGAAAAAAATCAAATGACTTCACCGATTGATCGTTGATCCAGATTTATGACCTCCAACCACAGTAGGGCCCCCACCACTGACAAAATGATCCCGAGTCTTCTGCTTTAGCCCTTCTATATTTCTCAGCAGATGAGTTTCACTCCATAAGTTACAAGGGAACTTCCTGCTTCCACACCCACATACTTATCCACACCTACAGTTGTATTTAAATTCTTCCTTCTTGATTCAGAAGAATGTAATCTTTCTTCCTTTTTAAAAGCAAGTTAAAATTCTTATTTTTGGAAAACTTCCCTTTTGGAAAATTGATCATATTTAGACTCTAGTCAAAATAACATTAGTCTAAGGACACTGGTAATACTTAAAGGAACCACAAATAAGACTAAAAATCATTGAAGTGAATATTTATCAAATTTACAAAAATAGTAAATGCCCAAATCATGTGTACTTGACATTGCTCTTTAAACTGGCATATTGAAAGTGTCTCCCTTTGTGACATGGTTCATTTCGTCTTTGAAAATACTTAATTGTTTACTGTGTACAAATTCATTTTCTATTTTATAGGTTGATAAATTTTTTCTTCTAAAAATATTTGTCTATTTGTAGTCATAAAAGTTAACACAGAGTATATTGCTGTCCATTATCCAATGAGAGGAGAGACTGATACTTAAAAGGAACAAACAAAAAACTGCCTTTCCTTGCTGTGGCAAGTTGTTTTCAAAAAAATCATCTTAAATAAACTACCGACTTTCATAAACTGAAGTATTAATTACTTTACCTCAAAACATATATATATATAAGCTGGTGTTTAAATTTACAGAGTTGTGAAATATCATGCTTGGAAAGGATGAAAAGAAAACAATTTATAGATTTTGGCAAAACTTAGATTTCCAGCTTCAACAAAATTTCCCAGAAAAGTATATAAAGCTCACAACGCAGAGTCTGGCACTTAGAAGTACTAAATTGCTGTACTAAATAACTACAGCTATTTCTCTCCTACGTCAAGAATTTTCCCCCAATTCTGACCAAATGTTACATGGAATTTTGTACCATGAATTTGTGTCTTAATAACCTTAAATTTAATATACTTTTAACATTTAATGGTCACCTACTTCATAGAAATAATAGTAGGGGAATATCAATTTCTTTGATTCTATGAAATGAACTAGAATTATAAATTGAGAGCAGCACTGAAACAATATAAATAACTACAATGAAATAAACTGGAAGTTTTTTTAAAAAAAACTAGTTTTATTACAGATAAAGTACATTTAGAAGGTAAAAAAGGTTTTTTAAAAAAAGAACTATAGATCAAGTAGTCATTGTCAGACCCCCATGCTGTTCTTACTAAAATTAAGTCCAGAAAATAAATAAATAAATAAATAAATAAATAAATACATAAATACATAAATAAATACATACATAAATAAAATTAATTAACTCTGGGAAATGTCATATGATAATTACATTGTCACTGATTTCTATTCTTTCTTTTTCAACAAAGGAGAATTTATTCCAAGAATATGTTTAGTTTAACATGAGAAAGACAACTAATTTAATTCACATTACCATATTATCTCAATGCAGGAGAAACATTTAATAATATCCAATATTTGTTCATAGTAAAAGAATATGTAGCAAAAAAAAAAAAAGAGAGAGAGAGAGAGAGAGAAAATGTATTAACTGGGCAAAGTAGTTTTGCAAACTTTTTCTTGTTAAAGAGTCAGATAATAAGTATTTTCAGCTTTGCAAGCCATATGATCTCTGTCACACTACTCAACTTTGCCATTGTAGTGCAAAGGCAGCTATAGATAATATTTACATTAATGGGCATGGATGTGTTCCAATAAAACTTTATTTACAAAAACAGTTGTCAGGCCAGGTTGGACCCATGAACCATAGATTGCCAACTCCTGAGTTAAAGACTATCTGTAAAACATAGTGGCACTTACCAGAGTTAATGGTAAACAATTTCTTTTGATATAGGAACAATACAAAATTTCCCACTGTTACAATTGTGATTCCCATTGTATTTGAGGTTCTGGCCAGTTGCAGTATGACAAGAAAAATAAATAAAAAGTAAAATAATTGGAAAGGAAGAAATAAAACTGTCATTATTTACAAAACAAAACTGTATATATTTAAATCCAAAAGAACCTACTGATAACTTTTTTAATGAGAAGAATTTAGCATTGTTCCTAGATTCAAAAATCAATAAAAATGTATTCCTGTAAGAAATAAAATTTAAAGTAACATCATTACAATAGTATTAAAAATACAAACTATTCAAGAATATATTTATGAAAATAAGTATGACTTCTACAGAGAAATTTATTTTTATTTTATTTTTTCTAATTCAAGTATAATTAACATACAATGTTATGTTAGTTTCAAGTGTGCAATATAATGACTCAACAATTTTATACATTTCTCAGTTCTTATCAAGATCAGTATACTCTTAATCCTCTTCATCTGTTTCACCCATCCCCCCACCAAACTACCCCCTGGCAACCATAAATTTGTTCTCTGTATTTAAGTCTGTTTTGTTTTATTTTGGTTTATTTCTTTTTTAAATTTTTTCATTTCTTTTGTTTCTTAAATTGAACATATGAGTGAAATCATACGGTATTTGTCTTTCTCTGGCTGACTTATTTGACCAAACATTATACCCTCTAGGTTCATCCATGTTCTTGCAAATGGCAAGATTTCATTCTTTTTTATTCCTGAATAATATTCCACTGTGTTACATACACACACACATTGTCAAATGCCTTTTCTGCATTTATTGAGATGCTCATATGGTTTTTTACTCTTTCTCTTTCAATGTAATGTATCATGTTGATTGATTTGTGAATACTGAACCACTTTTGCATCCTTAGAATAAAAACCTCATTTGGTGAATGATTTTTTAATGTATTGTTGGATTCAGATGGCTAATATTTTTTGATGATTTTTATATCTATATTCGTCAGAGATATTGGCCTGTAGTTTTCTTTCATTGTTGTGTCTTTATCTGGTTTTGCTATCAGGGTAACATTGACCTTGTAGAATGAATTTCGAAGCTTGCTTTCTTCTTCTATTTTGGGAATAGTTTTGAAAAAATAGGTATTAACTGTTCTTTAAATATTTGGTAGAATTTACCTGTGAATCCATCTGTTACTGGACTTTTATTTGTTGGGAGTTATTTAATTACTGATTCAAGTTCATTGCTAGTACCTGGTCTGTTCAAATTTTATATTTCTTCCTGATTCAGTTTGGAAGGTTGTATGTTTCTAGGAATTTATCCATTTTTTTCTAGGTTGTCCAATTTGTTGGCATATAATTTTTCATAATGTTCTCTTATACTCCTTTGTATTTCTGTGGTGTTGGTGTTTTTCCTCCTTCATTTCTGATTTTATTTATTTGAGCCCTCCCTACACTTTTTTTAATGAGTTTGGTGAAAGGTTTATAAATTTTGTTGATCTTTTCAAAAAACCAACTCATGTGATATCTATTCTTAATAACAGAAACTCTAGTAGTTAGGAATATAAATTGGGTATGATTTGTTTTTCCTTTTGCATCTATTTCATTGTAATGCCACATAGTAAACATTAGTACAGTAATCTATCAAAAAATGCGTATTGAACATTTACTGTGTTACTATATTTTTAACCTCAACCTCTTAACAGTTCTTTACTCCTTTTTTTTTTAAAGATTTTATTTATTTATTTGACAGAGAGACAGCCAGCAAGAGAGGGAACACAAGCAGGGGAGTGGGAGAGGAAGAAGCAGGCTTCCAGCGGAGGAGACCGATGCAGGGTTCAATGCCCGAATGCCGGGATCATGCCCTGAGCCGAAGGCAGACGCCCAAGGACTAAACCTCCCAGGCGCCCCCTTTACTCCTTTTTGAACTCCTGTTCTTCAACCTCACAGAGATTAATATGCAGTCCCTCAACCTCTTTGTTTTGTCTCAGTTTATAGGCCTCTTTTGATCTTCTTTTTCTTTACCCAGTTTGAACCTAAGGGCTGTTTATTTGAAATACTGTCTCAGCAATATCTTCAATTCCTTTCAGTCCGATCTTTCATGTGTACCCACTCATCAAAACCCAAGTCCCCAGATCAATACTACAGCTGTCTTTCCATGAAGGCACTGAAGTTCCATGGGAAAGGAAACCACACATTCATACTAATAGTATATGCTCCTACCTAGTCAGTTTCCACACACAGTCGGGTCCTGTGCTTTATCAACTTCCTCTCTCCTTTCTGTCAAAAAATTTTTCTATATCATTACCATTCTCCTTCTTCCTTAATCTTCTCTAATTCCTAATTTCGACAAACTAGGTAGCCTTCTCTCCCCATGAGAACACTTGAGGACATTAGTCATGTCCTCTCATTACCACACCCAGATCTGGAAAGCTAACACACAGCCACAGCCATCCTTACCTTATGCCCTCCCCTACTCTCTTCAGTTCTTCTCTGCCATCTATATCAGAAGTTGGCAAACTATGGCCCATTGGTCAAATCTGGCTTGTTGCCTGTTTGTGTAAATAAAATTTTATTGAAAATAGCCATGCCCATTTGTTTACATATTATCTATGGTTGCTTTTATGCTGCAATAGCAGAACTGAGTAGTCTCATCAGAGACCACATGGCCTGCAAAACCTAACATATTTATTATCCAGCACTTTACTGAAAAAAATTTGCTGCCCTCTGATCTATATTGTCAACATCTTAACTCTGCCAGAATTTTTTTATGTAGTCTAAAAATATGGTTATCTCTTTTCTAGTCTAAAAATGTTTGCTTGGAGGGGATTTTTGGCTCAAACTCTATAGTTACAGACCAGTTCCTCTTCTCCTCATACAACTTGTTCGGGAAGTATACCACATTTTCTCTCTTTACTTTGCTTTTTATTTATTCCTTTTACCCTGTAATCTGACTTTTGTCCCACTACCTTTTTGAAATTACTCCCATAAAATTAATAAGGACCTCCTACCTGTCAAGTTTAAAGAAAAATTCTGATTTTTAACTAATTGACCCATTTTTAGGCACTCTCATCTTAAAACTCTGTAATCCAATTTCTTAACAAAGAGGATCATCTCTAGAGGCTTCCACCCTTATGCTCGCCACCAGAATTGCTCTGTACTATTACATTTTATTGCATCTCAGGTAAGGGAATAACAGTATTATTCCAACTGGAGAAAAAGTAATCAAGTAACTGGAACAAAATAATAATAATCAAGCAACTGTGGTAAATGAGAGAATACCTTCTAGTAAGCTGTCAATACACAATATCCATCCTCACCATAAGGATGCAAACAGTTGCCCCTGAAGAATACATCCACCCCAACTGCCTCTTCTTCTCTCTGTCCTAGAATTATCCCCATCTATTCACTAGTGAAAAACAACAAAGGGAGTCCAGAACATTTTGGAGCATACAGTTTTTTTTTTCTTTTTCAGTTATCTCCTGAAAAGTGAAATACTAACCATAGAAAGAACAACGAGCCTTCATTTCTCTTATAAATTGACATTCCTATGGATTAATGACCCAAATGTATTTGGCTTAGGTGTGAGGGACCCTTCCAGAGATCCAGATGATTAATCAAAATTTTCACTTCTCATAATGATGGTGGGCACAGGATATGCAGATAGAAATTAAATCTCTAAACCAGTAACACATGCTCACTTATTTAATATGTAATTTCCATATTCCTGAAGTTGAAAGCTATGACACTAATGAAAGGAAGTACAGTAAAACTGAAAGAACATAATCTGCTTTCTTTTAGGGTGGAAAGATAGCTATGGTGGAAGATCCAGATGATTAATGAAAATTTTTGCTTCTTATAATGATGGGTGCACAGGATACACACATAGAAATTATCTATTAAAATGACCATGAAAGCAAACAAAGAGACACAGATATACAAAGTCACTGATGGTACCAATCAACAATTTACATCTAGCGAGGGGAAAATACCCTCTTTAGTTTTATTATGGTGAGGGTAGATTGTTTTTATCTGACATGTTTTAATTTTTAAAACGGAATGAAATCAGATAGAAAATTGATACAAAGACATATACTTCCTTCTAGTCTGCATCCATATCAAAGATATGTGGAATCTGTGCCTCTAAGTAAACAGCCTAGCAGCCACAAATTTAATAGGAGAAAACTCTTTCAGATTATGCCAGATTTAGCCTTTCCTCATACCTCTGTCTTAAACAACTTCGTCCCACAAGATTATAAGAGACACTTTGACATGCATATTCATGCTCTGGTGATCCAAGCAAGTACACTTAAGGTGTTAATAATTTATTAATTAGGTAGATTTTTAAAAAAGATTTTATTTATTTATTTGAGAGAGAGAGAGCAAGAGAGAGCACGAGTGGGGGGAGGGGCAGAGGGAGAAGGAGAAGCAGGTTCCCCGCTGAGCAAGGAACCCTACACAGGGCTCCATCCCAGAATCCTGGGATCATGATCTAAGCTGAAAGCAGACACTTAACTGACTGAGCCACCCAGGCATGCTTAATTAGGTAGATTTAATTAAGCTAATGAAAAAATTTTATTCCACAGAAAATATGCCTTCTTTCAACTTATTCATAGAACTATACAAAATTTGATAATTTATTATGCCGTGAAAAAAAATCAGTATATTTTAAAATGCAAGGGGCACCTGGGTGGCATAGTCGGTTAAGTGTCTGACTCTTGGTTTCAGCTCAAGTCATGATCTCAGGGTCCTGGGATCAGCCCTGCAATGGGTTCCACGCTTGGTGTGGAGTCTGCTTGGGATTCTCTCTCCAATCTCCCTCTGCTCCTCCCTCCACCACTCTCTTTCTTTCTCTAAAATAAATAAATAAATCCTTTAAAAAACAAGAAAAAATAAAATGCAAAACTCATAAAGGCAATATTCTCTGACCATTGTGTTTTAAAACTAAAAATTAATAATATATAAGAATAAAACTAAACAAATTCTAATCTTTTCAAAATTAGAAGAAGAAAACATTTTGAAAATATTATAACATATTTTATATAAAGGAAATAAAATTATTCTAGGCCATTTAGAAAATCATAAATAAGAGAATATAATATATGACATTTATGGGAGTCTCTTAAATATATTCAGAGATAAATTAACAGGCTTAAAGGGCAATGATTATTTTTTAAAACAATGAAAATAAGTTGTCTTCATATCAAGATGTTAGAAAAATTGAATCAGAATAAAAAGAAAGTCATAATGTAATTACACTACAGAAAAATGATAAAGAAATAAAGCACTTGGTTTTAGAATGGACAATAAAAATTGATAAATTTATGACAGATCTAATCAAGACAAAAAGATCATACATTATGGTACTAAGAAAAAGAATATTACCACTAATACCAAAAATATTTAAACTTATAAGAAAACTGCATATATGTTACTCTAAATAACCTATAAATATAAACTAACAACTATAAACATGAAGTAGCTATTTTGTCACAAGGGTCAAGACTCGCGTTTGAATACAAACTATATTATGTATTAGATTCATGATCTTAAACAAATTCCCTAACTGCTTGCTGTGAGGCACATTTTTTTCATCTATAAATGGGAACTTAAAATCTCTATAATAAATAGGAATGTTTTGAGAAATATTGCTTATGTCATTGTCATCATTGCTGTCATCACCTCCTCCACATTCTTAATATTCACTACTTTTGATGAAAAAAAGGTTAAAATTTAAAAGATGCTTTTCTGATCAATACTTTAATTCCTCCATAATAACCAGGCCCAACAGAGACCATTTACTTTATTATTTATCTCTTCTGAACTCCAAGTATTAGCAACAATCATTACATATGAGAATAAAAAACCTTAACAACATATCCTCTAGGAGAAAAAAATCTTGCCCAACTTACAAAACCTGGAAGGATTGATTATTCTTAATAATTAATGTGTTCCTTTTAGAGTTATATAATTGTCATTAAACAAATACATACACATCAAATTCAAGAGAAAAGCAAGAAGCTGAGCTAAACAAAGTTGATAAAAAATAAAAAGGGGCAAAAATATATTTCCTCATTTTATCAGTAAACATGAAGTCCTAACATAAAACCATAAAATTCTGAAAACAAGAAGAGTGCTGTATTTTTAAGTTCATAAACTGTAGAATGAGATGTAAAGAAGGCCAGTAAAATTGGGTCTCTCATATTTATATATGTCCTTAGGCTTTTCCTTAGGCTTTTAATGTACGTTATTATTGTCAGAGTTATAAATGAAAAAGATGTAAAATTAAATTCACAACCCCGACACATTTTTGGTAGACCAAAATAACAATTACTTGTTTAAAATTTGTGTAAAGGAGTTTACCAGGGCAAAATCAAGTCTTTTTGGAGCAAAAATGCAAAACACACCAAAAAAGAAAAAAAGAAAAAAAAATGAAGCAAAAAACTCACTGAACAAAAAACTGGTAACTTTGTCTACCTATCTTCTTGGATTAAACTACTTAAAAATTATACTTATTTTAGTTTTATTAACACAGTAAATATTTATAGAGCACAAAAGTATGCAAAGATTAAAATAAACACACAAACAAATATAGTCTCCTAACCTCAAGGAACCCACTGCATGAGAATCCAGAGGAAGAGAGTGAACACTACCAATACCAAACTGTGTAATACAGATGCACTCTCTTTCTATACTATTCTATATCTATGATAAAGATATACTGATAATACTAGTAATTTATTGAGCATCAAGATAGTTTGGTAGTGCTTTATCTGTACTAATTTACATCCTAACTAAACCCTTGCATGTTAAGATTTTTTATGCTCATTTCACAAACGTGGAATTGAAGTTTATATAGTTTACTTTGGTAAACTGATGACGGCACAGTTAATAAACCTATGTGACTCTGAGGCTCATAACTTTGGCTACACTACATTGTTCCTGTTCAATTGAGATATCTGAGAAATTATCACCTCTTGAAGTTAATATAAATGTACTGGATTCTGGATTGGAGTTAAGATGGCGGAGGAGTAGGGGACCCCTTTTTCAGCCGGTCCCCTGAGTCGAGCTGGATAAGTACAAGACCAGCATGAACATCCACAGAATCAGCCTGAGATGCAGGACGATACATCTGGATCTCTACAAATGACCATCTCCAGCGCTGAGTATTGAGGTTCGAAGCGGGGATCCGTGAAACCGAGCACAGATATCAGAAGATAAACGGAAGGGGGAGGGAGCCGCCCTGTTTGGGCGCCGGGAAGCGGTAGCCACCTGCACGGGGGAGTGGGCTGACTTGCGGACCGGCACCTGTGAGAGAGCAGACTGAGACCGTGAGCCAGGGAACGCAAGAGACCAGACTGAAACGGAGCTCCGGTGTGCTCACTGGAACCAGACTGAAACCGGGAACTCCAGAGTGTGCGGGGGCGGCTGGCGGCTGGCGGCTGGCGGTGTTAGGAACACAAAGGACAGAGACACGCCGGCCCTGGAAGTGAGGGCTGGGATGCCGGCTGTGGGGCGCACATCCCGGGACGCTGCAGGGTTGAGCAGCACCAACAGAAACAGAGTTAAAGTGGCCAGAACATCAGTGGAGAACAGGCCGCGATCCCTCTGTTCTGAGACAGAGGCTGAGATTCGGCCACTGCTGCTCTGACTCTCAGAAGAGGCACAGCAAACCACCAGGGAAAGCCGCTTCTGTTCCCTCTCTCGCTGGTTGGCTGCCACATAAATAAATAAATAAAATCTTTAAAGAAGAAGCCCACATCCCTAAGATCCCTATAAAACAAGGGGCACGGCCTGGGACCCAGTCAATAATTTGGGCTCTGGAAACCCCGCAACCTCTCTTCATCAGAATGACAAGAAGGAGAAGCCCCCCCCAGCAAAGAAAAGACAGTGATTCTGTGGCCTCTGCCACAGAAATAATGGATATGGATGTAACCAAATTATCAGAAATGGAATTCAGAGTAACGATGGTCAAAATGATGAGTAGAATTGAAAAAACTATTAACGAAAAGGTTACTGAGAATATAGAATCCCTAAGGACAGAAATGAGAGCGAATCTGACAGAAATTAAAAATTCTATGAGCCAAATGCAGGCAAAACTAGAGGCTCTGACGGCCAGGGTCGCAGAAGCAGAGGAACGGGTTAGTGAATTGGAGGATGGGTTAATAGAGGAAAAAATGAAAATAGAAGATGGTCTTAAAAAAATCCACGCCCACGAATGTAGGTTACGGGAGATTACTGACTCAATGAAACGATCCAATGTTAGAATCATCGGCATCCCCGAGGGGGTGGAGAAAAACAGAGGTCTAGAAGAGATATTTGAACAAATTGTAGCTGAAAACTTCCCTAATCTAGCAAGGGAAACAAACATTCGTGTCCAAGAGGCAGAGAGGACCCCTCCCAAGCTCAACCACGACAAACCTACGCCACGTCACGTCATAGTGCAATTCGCAAATATTAGATGCAAGGATACAGTATTGAAAGCGGCCAGGGCAAAGAAATTTCTCACGTACCAAGGCAAAAGCATCAGAATTACGTCAGACCTGTCTACACAGACCTGGAATGAGAGAAAGGGTTGGGGGAGCATATTTAAAGCTCTTTCAGAGAAAAACATGCAGCCAAGGATCCTTTATCCAGCAAGGCTGTCATTCAGAATTGATGGAGAAATAAAGACATTTCAGAATCGCCAGTCACTAACCAATTTTGTAACCACGAAACCAGCCCTACAGGAGATATTACGGGGGGTTCTATAAAAGTAAAAAGGCCCCAAGAGTGATACAGAACAGAAAGTCACAGCCAATACAAACAAAGACTTTACTGGCAACATGGCAACATTAAAATCATATCTCTCAGTAATCAGTCTTAATGTAAATGGTTTGAACCATCCCATAAAACGCCACAGGGTTGCAGATTGGATAAAAAGAAATGACCCATCCATTTGCTGTCTACAAGAGACTCATTTCGAACCCAAAGATGCATTCAGACTGAGAGTAAGGGGATGGAGTACCATCTTTCACGCAAATGGACCTCAAAAGAAAGCTGGGGTAGCAATTCTCATATCAGATAAATTGGATTTTAAACTACAGACTATAGTTAGAGATGCAGAAGGGCACTATATTATTCTTAAGGGAAGTATTCAACAAGTGGATATGACAATTATAAATATATATGCCCCCAACAGGGGAGCAGCAAGATACACAAGCCAACTCTTAACCAGAATAAAGAGACATATAAATAAAAATACATTAATAGTAGGGGACCTCAACACTCCACTCTCAGAAATAGACAGAACACCCTGGCAAAAACTAAGCAAAGAATCAAAGGCTTTGAATGCCATACTCGACGAGTTGGACCTCATAGATATATATAGAACACTACACCCCAGAACCAAAGAATACTCATTCTATTCTAATGCCCATGGAACATTCTCAAGAATAGACCATGTTCTGGGACACAAAACAGGTCTCAACCGATACCAAAAGATTGAAATTATCCCCTGCATATTCTCAGACCACAACGCTCTGAAATTGGAACTCAACCACAAGGAAAAATTTGGAAGAAACTCAAACACTTGGAGACTAAGAACCATCCTGCTCAGGAATGACTCGATAAACCAGGAAATCAAAAATCAAATTAAACAATTTATGGAGACCAATGAGAATGAAAATACAACAGTCCAAAACCTATGGGATACTGCAAAGGCAGTCCTAAGGGGGAAATACATAGCCATCCAAGCCTCACTCAAAAGAATAGAAAAATCTAAAATGCAGTTTTTATATTCTCACCTCAAGAAGCTGGAACAGCAACAGAGGGACAGGCCTAATCCACGCACGAGGAAGCAGTTGACCAAAATTAGAGCTGAAATCAATCAAGCAGAAACCAGAAGTACAGTAGAGCAGATCAACAGGACTAGAAGCTGGTTCTTTGAGAGAATCAATAAAATTGACAGACCACTGGCAAGACTTATCCAAAAGAAAAGAGAAAGGACCCAGATTATTAAAATTATGAATGAAAAAGGAGAGGTCACGACGAACACCATTGAAATTGGAAGGATTATTAGAAATTTTTATCAACAGCTATATGCCAATAAACTAAGCAATCTGGAAGAGATGGAATCCTTCCTGGAAACCTATAAACTACCAAGATTGAAACCGGAAGAAATTGATTCCTTAAACAGGCCAATTAATTATGAAGAAATTGAGTCAGTGATAAACAACCTTCCAAATAACAAAACTCCAGGCCCGGACGGTTTTCCTGGGGAATTCTACCAAACATTCAAAGAAGAAATAATACCTATTCTCCTAAAGCTATTTCAAAAAATAGAAACAGAAGGAAAGCTACCAAACTCATTCTATGAGGCCAATATTACCTTGATCCCCAAACCAGGCAAAGACCCCCTCAAAAAGGAGAATTACAGACCGATTTCCCTAATGAATATGGACGCCAAAATCCTCAACAAGATACTTGCTAATAGAATCCAACAGTACATTAAAAGGATTATCCATCACGATCAAGTGGGATTCATACCTGGGATGCAAGCGTGGTTCAATATTCGCAAATCAATCAGCGTGATACATCATATCAACAAGAAAAGACTCAGGAACCATATGATCCTCTCAATCGATGCCGAAAAAGCATTTGACAAAATACAGCATCCTTTCCTGATTAAAACCCTTCAGAGTGTAGGAATAGAAGGTACATTTCTCAATCTCATAAAAGCCATCTATGAAAAGCCTACTGCAAATATTATTCTCAATGGGGAAAAGCTGGAAGCCTTTCCCTTAAGATCAGGAACACGACAAGGATGCCCACTCTCGCCACTATTATTCAACATAGTACTAGAAGTCCTTGCAACAGCAATCAGACGACAAAAAGGGATCAAAGGTATTCAAATTGGCAAAGAAGAAGTCAAAATGTCTCTCTTTGCAGATGACATGATACTCTATATGGAAAACCCAAAAGAAGCCACTCCCAAACTATTAGAAGTTATAGAGCAATTCAGTAACGTGGCAGGATACAAAATAAATGCTCAGAAATCAGTTGCATTTCTATACACGAATAACGAGACCGAAGAAAGAGAAATTAGGGAATCCATCCCATTTACAATAGCACCAAAAACCATACGTTACCTTGGAATTAACTTAACCAGAGACGTAAAGGACCTATATTCTAGAAACTATAAATCACTCTTGAAAGACATTGAGGAAGACATAAAAAGATGGAAAGATATTCCATGCTCATGAATCGGAAGAATTAACATAGTTAAAATGTCCATGCTACCCAGAGCAATCTACACTTTCAATGCTATCCCGATCAAAATACCAAGGACATTTTTCAAAGAACTGGAACAAACAGTCCTTAAATTTGTATGGAAACAGAAAAGGCCCCGAATCTCCAAGGAACTGTTGAAAAGGAAAAACAAAGCTGGGGGCATCACAATGCCGGATTTCGAGCTGTACTACAAAACTGTGATCACAAAGACAGCATGGTACTGGCACAAAAACAGACACATAGACCAATGGAACAGAATAGAGAGCCCAGAAATGGACCCTCGGCTCTTTGGGCAACTAATATTTGATAAAGCAGGAAAAAACATCCGGTGGGAAAAAGACAGTCTCTTCAATAAATGGTGCTGGGAAAATTGGACAGCTACATGCAAGAGAATGAAACTTGACCACTATCTCACACCATACACAAAAATAAACTCCAAATGGATGAAAGACCTAGATGTGAGACAGGAATCCATCAAAATTCTAGAGGAGAACATAGGCAGCAACCTCTACGACATCGGCCAAAGCAACCTTTTTCATGACACATCCCCAAAGGCAAGAGAAACAAAAGATAAAATGAATTTATGGGACTTCATCAAGATTAAAAGTTTCTGCACAGCCAAGGAAACAGTCAGAAAAACTAAGAGGCAGCCCACGGAATGGGAGAATATATTTGCAAATGACACTACAGATAAAGGACTGGTATCCAAGATCTACAAAGAACTTCTCAAACTCAATACACGAGAAACAAATAAACAAATCATAAAATGGGCAGAAGATATGAACAGACACTTTTCCAATGATGACATACAAATGGCTAACAGACACATGAAAAAATGTTCAAAATCATTAGCCATCAGGGAAATTCAAATCAAAACCACACTAAGATACCACCTTACGCCAGTTAGAATGGCAAAAATTGACAAGGCAAGAAATAACAATTGCTGGAGAGGATGTGGAGAAAGGGGATCTCTCCTACATTGTTGGTGGGAATGCAAGTTGGTACAGCCACTCTGGAAAACAGTGTGGAGGTCCCTTAAAAAGTTAAAAATTGAGCTACCCTATGACCCAGCCATTGCACTACTGAGTATTTACCCCAACGATAGAGATATAGTGAGGAGAAGGGCCATATGCACCCCAATGTTCATAGCAGCATTGTCCACAATAGCCAAATCGTGGAAGGAACCGAGATGCCCTTAAACAGATGACTGGATTAAGAAGTTGTGGTCCATATATACAATGGACTATTACTTAGCTATCAGAAAGAACAAGTTCTAAACATTTGCTGCAACATGGACGGCACTGGAGGAGATAATACTAAGTGAAATAAGTCAAGCAGAGAAAGACAATTATCATATGGTTTCTCTCATCTATGGAACATAAGAACTAGGAAGATTGGTAGGGGAAGAAAGGGATAAAGAAAGGGGGTAATCAGAAGGGGGAATGAAGCATGAGAGACTATGGACTCAGAAACAAACTGAGGGCTTCAGAGGGGATGGGGGTGGGGGAATGGGATAAGCTGGTGATGGGTAGTAAGGAGGGCACGTATTGCATGGTGCACTGGGTGTTATATGCAACTAATGAATCATTGAACTTTACATCAGAAACCAGGGATGTACTGTATGGTGACTAACATAATACAATTAAAAAAATTAAAATTAAAAAAAAGTAAAAAAAAAATAAATGTACTGGATTCTGAATCTTGCCATGTCTCAGCCTCTTCATCTGAAAGTTGTCAGTAATTAAACTGGCCCTATTAATTTCACTGGGTTGATGGGAAAACTAAATATGATGATTTATGAGAAAGTTACTGAAAATTAGACCAAAGTTAAGCCATTTATAAGATGAGAAGAAGCTCTTCCCCAGCATTAGAATCTAGGACAAGCAACCAAAGAAACAGGAACTAGTACTGGATGGGAAATATACCTGCAACAATTTTATATATTTAAAATATTTTAAACATTACTGCCTGTGCAAAACAACCTCAAGGTAAATGGCATGGAAACTGTGTTTTTCTATCTTATTAGTGCTGGAGTTAACAATTAAAACACAGGCCAAGTAGAAAACTTTGCAATTTTTCTCAGAATTCAATCAGCACAGACAGGAATTTGCATAATGCAGGCCCTTCAAGCAACTTCTTCCTTCCATAGCACATTCCTGAAGCCCAAAGGAAATGAATAATTGCCTTGAGTCTTCATTGCATTTTGTCTATACAGCTACCATCTGCCTTTAAACATTCAGAAATAGTGCCATTTGTAGTAGAATGAAAAGCTTCCTAGAGCTTTATAAGTGCGTTTTTGTCTCTATTTCTATTGTTACACCTCTCCATAAATTGGCTTCAGTTCCATGAACCTACTCTCCTTAGAACCCTGTCTTCCCTACAAACATTTCATTCTAAGTTTTGTTTTAAACTTCCCTAACATATTTTCCTAAATTCAGGTCTCTCAAAATGTCTTCAGAGGGATTTGCAGTTATTCTTTACATGGGGTAAGAAGATTCCATCAAAACAATAAATTATACACCAGAAACTACAGAAATAAAGATATTAGAGAGTAAAATATTCCACTGATTGAAAAAAAAAATCCTCATTCAACTCCATTAATTTATTAGGTTGAAGAATACCACAGTACTCACGTGCATGCAACATTCAAAGTTATCCTGTCCTAAAAAGAGTAAGTACATATTTAGTTGTGAATGAATGACCATTGTGAAGCAATTTAAAATTAAATGCATTCTGTAATTGTAGGCAGATTTTCTACGATGTATAACAAACACACACATACACATACCCACCATACCATGGTAGTGCTATATCTTTTGTACATTGGAGTATACAGGGAGTATTAGCAAATTCATTTAACACGGAGAAAAATAAATTTTTTTCTATTGCTATTTCAATCCTGAATGCACAATACTGTTGACATCTGGCCTCAGTCCCTGACCAGAACTCTTATCAGAGAGAAGTGTTGTTGGAGTTTAGCATTCCCCCATGAAATGTGAGATCATAAGAGCCTAGTGTAGCTTTATCTATTAATAGATGCTAATGGCTGTAACTGACGCCAAACCACTTTGATACAAAATAATAGCAACTGAAGGACTTAAGTTTCTCTAAATGAAAAAAATCATAAAACTTTACTGAAGGACACAAAATATGTAGAGATATGTTCTTTTACAAGATCAATTAATATAATTAAAATATCCATCATCCTCAATTTAATATAAATAGTATTAACATTTTTATTAATAATAAAAGTTAATGCGATTCTAATTAGAATCACAAAATGTTGGACAAAATTATTTTAAAATTCATTAGAAAAAAAAACTCTATGGTAATTGCAGAGGAATTCTGTTAAAGTACACAAAGAAGAGAGCTTTGCCTATTCAGTATTAAACTCACTGAAAAGTCCCTTTAATTAAACCAATATGAAATAAATATACCCATGGAACAAAGTTGAGAAATAGTTCAAAAAATATATTGGAACTCAATATATGATAAATGTAACAATACTCACTTTATTTTTTTCTTTCAAATTTTTATTTAAATTCTAGTCAGGAGTAGAATTTAGGGATTCATCACTTACGTATAACACCACACTCATCACAAGCGCCCTCCTTAATGCCCATCACCCATTTAGCCCATTCCTCCACCCACCTCCCTCATCAAGCTTCAGTTTCTGCTCTATAGTTAAGAGTCTCTTATGGTTTGCTTCCTGACATTCCACTTTAAAGGGGAAAAGATAGAGTATTCAATAAACGTTTTAAGAGACAAATAGGTGTCAATTTGGTGTTAGATAATATTAGATTCTCACCTCATACTATACACAAAAACAAATTTCAGGTGTCTTAGTGGTCTAAATGCAACTAATAAGATGATAAAAATGTTGGAATAAATACCTGAAGATATTTTTATAACCCTGATGGCACAGAATACCTTCTTTTTTTTTTTTTAAGATTTTATTATTTATTCGCCAGAGATAGAGACAGCCAGTGAGAGAGGGAACACAAGCAGGGGGAGTGGGAGAGGAAGAAGCAGGCTCATAGCGGAGGAGCCTGATGTGGGGCTCAATCCCATAACGCCGGGATCACGCCCTGAGCCGAAGGCAGACGCTTAACCGCTGTGCCACCCAAGCACCCCCACAGAATGCCTTTTTAACAACCAGAAGCCAAAAGGAAAAATCGAGTTTATAGTTGACTTGTAAAAGTTAAATTTTTCTGAATTAAAAATAAAAGGCAGTAAAAAACAAGTCAAATGGTAAATAATAAACTGGAAGAAAATATTTATCAAACTTACAGACAAAAGGGTCTAAAATAGAGTCCTGCAAATTACTAAGAAAAAGACAAAATAGAAAAGGACAATTCAGAAAAACAGAGAAGTCTATGTACAGATTAAAATACTATGATACTGGGGTGCCTGGGTGGCTTAGTCAGTTAAATATCTGCCTTAGGCTCAGGTCATGATCCTAGGGTCCTGGAACCCCACTGCATCAGGCTCCCTGCTCGGCAGGGAGTCTGCTTCTCCCTCTCCCTCTGCCCCTAACCCTGCTCGTGCGCTCTCTCTCTCTCAAATAAATAAATAAAATCTTCCAATAAATAAAAAATAAATAAAATACTATAATACTATTTCCCATACTTAACAAAAATTTTAAAAACAATACTATGTAGCTTTCTGAGAAATACATAGAAATGAAACTTCATAGAGTTTTGGTGGGAATATATATTTTTAAAGTCTTACTGAAGGACTATTTGATAGCATCTTTTAATATTTAAAATAAGCACACTCTGACTTCCAATTTTGCTCTTAGGAATCTGATTTATGAAATATTTGTCTCTGAGCACAGAGCTTTAATTTTAAGAATGTTCAATAAAATATTATTTCAAATAGCCAAGCATTATAAATAATATAAATGTTCACTAGTAGAGAAATGTCAGAGCAAATTTCAGTTTGTCCATATTATAAAATAATATGTAGCTGCTACTAAAAGAAAGCTGTTTAACTTAGAAGTCTATGATATAAAAAAGATATGAACAAAAGTTATAGAATAGCATTTCTTATGTTAATTATTATTTATTTTTTTTTTTGCTAAGAGTATATTTAGTAAAAAGCTGGGATACAAAACTGTATAGAATTTGAATACACATGTGATACATACACATATCAAAAGAATTTTATTGATAGATTAATACTAGTAATATCAGAGTATTGGGTTATTTGTCTTTATTTTTCCTCATTCTTTATCCAGATGTAATAAGATACAATGTAATATGAAGGTATTAATATTTACTCTTCCCACCTAATAGGAACAGGAAGTACATTAGTATTTGCTAAAAGGTTTTTAAAATCTCAGGGAGTCAGTGGGACAGTATATGAAGGCACAAAGCAAGTAGTTTTAATGAGCCCTGAAGAGCTCGCGCTCACAACCCTGAGATCATGACATGAGCCAAAACCAAGAGTCAGATCCTTAACCGACTGAGCTACCCAGGTGCCCCAAGTTACCACTAATTTTTTAAGAAGTCCAAGACAATTCTGAAATAACGTTACGTTGAGGAAACACCCTCTGCAAAGTGCCATGGCTAAAGCCAGAACCCTTGTCATCTCTGTTGAAGTAACAGATAATTTGAAAATGTAGGAATCAGTGCCTGTTTAAATATTGCAGGTAAAAAGTACTTGTCCTACAATCTGTCCACATTTCTTTTCTGGCAATTAGGAGGTAGAAACATAGGAGTACTCTAACCCTCAATACATTTTTCTGTCTCAATGATAAGATGAAATTTGTCTATTAAACTGTTAGACATATTCCAAAACAAAATAGAATTGTCTGAATAGGAGATGCCTCAGACTAAGTGTTAGAAAATATCAGAAATAAAATTCAAGTTGCTAAAATGTATTGGACTCCAATGTGTGAGCACTGTGCTGTTGATGTAAATTCATCTTCTCATTTGATCCTTTTTAATGATGCACTTGGTGACTCAGGTTGGTTAAAGAGTTTTTTGTTTGCTCAGTTGGGTTTTTTGTTTTTTGGGTTGTCTCTTGTTTTGTTTTGTTTTTGCACAGGTTTTCTATGTCAGTAAATGGAGTACATTCGATTTTTTTTTCTCTTTGCTTGTTTTGATTTCACATTCCTACTGGTTTTTATTGACTTTCATACAACCAACTCACTAGTTCACTGTATTACTTTGCTTTTCTTCGTATTTTAGTATTCTGTAGCATCACCTATGAGTAATGCTAAATTTCCTACTATTTTATTAAAAAGTAATACTGCTTATGCCATTATTATGTCTTAAACATCAAAGCAATGCTGTTGATAGTAAGGGTAGTAGTCAACTTATTTTTTTTTCTGATTTTATTGTTAATGCTTTAAAAGTTTTACTACTGTTTGCATTGTGTTCGAGTAAATACTTTTTAGCAGAGTCAAAATGTTTCATTTCATCCTATTTATCATCAAATTTTTTAAAAATCAGAAATGTCTGGGGCACCTGGGTGGCAGTAGGTTAAGTGCTCAACTCTTGATTTCAGCTCAGATCATGATCTCAGGGTCATGAGATAAAGCCCAGCAACGGCTTGGGCTCAGCGGAGAGTCTGCTTGAGACTCTCTGTCCCTCCCTCGCTCAGGTGCTCTCTCTCTCAAATAAATAAATAAATAAAAAGAAAATCTTTAAAAATCAGAAATTTTTTTTTTACTCTATATACTTCAATGTGTAGTCATTTCACCTTTCTTGTCAATACTATATATTATTATTTTCTTGTAAGATTTGCTGGTAGTTTTATATGTTACACATTTTTCCAAGAAATTTATATTTTATGACGTATTACTTCTTGTTTACTTTTTTCATTTTTTCTTAGATTAATTTTACTTTGTATTGATACTTATTAATTTTCCTCATATTTTCTTTTGATCCATGTTATTGGTCCTTTTCTTTGCTAGTTTCTTCTGTTTGACTTCATATTATTTTCAATTTTTATTTTTTAAGAATAAAAGCATTTCTATCTATACTTTCCTCTGAATGCAATTTGAGCTGTACCCATAAGGTTCTATATGAAGCACTCTACTTTTTGTTGATTTCTGGGCAATTTAGCATTACAGATGTTTCTTTTTTATATATAGTGGCTATTTAGAAGAGTATCATTCAGTGCCTGGGTGGCTCAGTCAGTTAAGCGTTTGGCTTCAGCTCAAGTCATGATCCCAGAGTCCTGGGATCGAGTCCCACATTGGGCTCCTTGCTCAGTGAGGAGCCTGCTTCTCCCTCTGCCCCTCCCCCTGCTCATGCACTGTCTTGCACTCTCTCTCTTTCTCTCAAATAAATAAATAAAATCTTTAGAAAAATAAATAAAAATAAAAAAATAAGAGTGTCATTTCCAGTGCCTGAGCGTGTTTGTATATTTCTTTGTTGGGTTTTTCATTATTTAGTTTTGTTTATTTTGCTTTTTCTTTTGGCCTTAAAATCTAACTGATCAGATCTTAATATTGCTTCCTCTGCTTCCATGTAGTTTGCTTTTGCCTGATACATTATTTGCCCACACTTTTGTTAGGGAGGGAATACTATACCTTTTGTTTTAGATACATTTATTTGTAAACATTATATATGTAAGTTTTATTTTTTTGCCTATCTTTTCAGAGGATACTCAACCCATCCATAGTAATTTGATAACATATATGATAGCTTTATTTTTCTTATGTAATATTTACTATTTTTATATTGTTTTCTGTTCTTTCTGTTTTCTGCTTCCTCACTTTTGTTAGATCCTTATTCTCAGGCATTCCTCCCACTCTCCATAACAGTCTAGGAATTTTGTTTATAACAAAATTCTCATTCAACTATAAACCTGTAGTCACTAAATAAATAATAATCACAGCTTTCCATTAATTGATTATTATTATTCCTTCAGTCCCTTCACCTCCACATGCCTGTTTCGCTAAAATAATTTAGAATTGGAGTCTTTATATTTTAACGTCTGAGAAATACTTGAAGCAAGCCTTGTAGCTACATATATTTCTTTTTTTTAAAGATTTTATTTATTTATTTGACAGACAGCCAGTGAGAGAGGGAACACAGCAGGGAGAGTGTGAGAGGAAGAAGCAGGCTCCTAGCAGAGGAGCCTGATGTGGGGCTCGATCCCAGAACGCCGGGATCACTCCCTGAGCTGAAGGCAGACGCTTAACGACTACGCCACCCAGGCGCCCCAGCTACACATATTTCTGAAAATAAGATGTGATTTCAGAAATTCTACAGTTTTAAGAAGTGCCCTCAAAGTTTTGAAGTTTACCAGTATTGAAATAAAGCCTAACTTCCTTGCCAATATTTATTCATTTTTGTCCCAACAGTAATAATCCAGGCGATTTCACAGAAGAATCTTCCAAACAATTTCCTTTAAAATTTTTCAGCCCATCAGTCATTTGCACCCAAACATCTTCTGTTTGTTTGCCTGCCATGTTTTATGCAGTATTTTCCCTTAACTACGAAGAGAGAAGCATTATAAATAATTTTTACAAAGCCAGTGTTTCATCTTCTTGCAAGTTATGACTTCTGAAAAAAGGAAAATCTTTTTAAATATCTTGTTTGAAGGATAAATATATGGCAAATAAGAATTTAATATTAAATCAATACTCAATGACTAGTCAATGCTCAGATTATGCATTATTTCACCAGAATATTAAGATTTTTCTGTTTTATCAGGGATGTGTCTTCAAAAATGTAAACATCTTTTAAAGAGTATGAGATTATTATACTCATTTCATCAGTTACTATTATTAGTTATCCATGTAAGTGATGAAAAGTAAATTATACTCCACCATTTCAAGTTTTAACCACCTATGTGGATGTGTTTTAAAAATGAGTGTAGAGAAAATAAAAATGAAAAGAAAAAATATGTGTGTGGATGAGGACCACATGATGTGCAACTTACCAAGTGAAAACAGTCAGAAGGAGGCAGCCTCTACTAAAGAATTGTAGCCAGAAAGGACTTGAATTCAGAAAATAATGGGTGGTGAAGATACCTCAACAGCCTACTCAGGTTCAGACTTCTCACAAGGCTATTTCTAATGCCTTAAGAGCATCTGGCATCACATGCCCTACCAAATATGCCAATAATTGAGAAAAGAAAGCTTTCTAAATTTCACACATTGCAAGCCAAATGGAAGCAAATCATACCCAATCTTGCAAATGCAAAAACAACAAAAAGAATTAAATACTATTTATGTGCATTTCAGTGTATAAACTCCCCAACAGATAAACAGTAACTCTGTTGTGAATAAAATTATAAAATATACAAACAATTGAGGTTAGCGATTTTATTACTAAAAAGAAATCCGGCTTCACTAAATTTTAATCTTTTCAAACGAGGGAGGCAAGTTTTTCATTAAAAGATTTCATCTGAAGACCGTGCTAAAACTGTAGAGAGTATCTTTTGAAAATCATTCTTAGTCAGAGACACTGGCCCAGGAAATAAAGGGAAACACGGGTTCTTACTGAATTTCAAACAACGGATTATAGCAAAAAAAAAACAAAAAACAAAAACAAAAAACGAACAAACAAACAAAACCCCAAAAATCATACAAGCATCTTGGAAGGGTAAAGAATAAACCTGAGACATAATTTCCAAAAGATTTCACATGATTACAACAAGGCATTTTGAACTCCATTTCTTTGCCAACCAACAACAGTATTGCTTGTTTTGTTTTGTTTTTGTGTTTGTTTTTTCTGGTTACTGTCCTCAAACACAGCTGCAAGTGGAGACTCAGACTTTAAAAGATTCATAGCACAGCGGAGGGGTAGGAAAACCCTCCAGTGAAGCCACTCAGATTCATCACTGTTTCACCTTGGAGAAGTCATTTAATAATTGTGAATCTCAGTTCCCAATAGTCTAATACAGAAATAAAGAAAAGAAAACCATTTGAAGTATTTTGCTTGAGAGAGGAATATATGACAAATAAGAATAAAGCAATCTTCAATGAGTGATGCTTAGATGATGCATTATTTCACTAAAATATAAGAATCTTTATTTTTTTCCTCAGTAGATAAGTGATAAGGGTTTTTTTTTTCCCCCTCAAAAAATCAGACATATTTTACAAAGGGGCATGAAATTCTAATTCTCATTCCATCAGAGATTTTAATCTTCACAGGTTTTAGTCTATTTATGAGAAGGATTTAGGGAGTTCAATGTTCCATCTTCAAGCATAGGAGAAAGTCGTGGGATCCAGACAATATAGTCCTGAGAGTATTTGATATCCTTGGTTTTAGGTATAGAGCCGAGGATGATTATCAGAGGCAAAATACTCTAGTGTTTTCAGATCCTTACTGAAGTATACAGTCTGGAGCCTGATTACTAAATAAAAGGGAGTAAATGAGAAAGATACACCCAGGTGAAATATCAAGAGGATTTTTAATTAGAAAGCCAAGGCAGAAACAGGTATTTTGAAAACAAAAAGAAGTTGAGGACTGAGAATAAGTAAGGAATTCATTCTCTAGCATAAGAACTAGAAGGGGTTTTTCATAAAAACCTGAGTCTGTGCTTGAGTGTGGAGAGGAGCAGTGTCTGGGGAAAGGTTAAGGTTAACAGAGCTGACAGCAATACATTCTTATCTTTTCTGAGCTTTCTCATTATCTGCACCCTCTGGTTCCTCTTTGTGGAGCTACCTTATGGTAATTTTTATGCCCTTCAATGTACCCCTACTTTCAAGCTAAAGTAGAAATACCCCCTGCAGTATCTTTGGTATGGACTCCCCACCTCTGATTATCCATTCATTTCCCTGAGCTATCCATGACTTCATTTCTTATTATCATTGGAATTCTACATATAATACATCTGTATTTGAGTTAAGGTAAAATTCTGGGCCCCAAGCCAAAATCTCAACTTTTAAATGCATCAACCATTAGGTAAATAATAACAGAAGGCTCTCTTTTGATATGATCTTTTCCTTTTTGTCCTCACAAAACACAAAGCCCGCTTTTATAATAGTGGCATCTCTGCTTCTTCCTGTAATCCTGGCCCTGTGACTTTGTCTGATATTTCAGCCAATGGCAGGCAACCAGACAATCCTTTCGACCTAACCTGTTTAGAAACCTTGGCTAGCCTGAATGATATTATTCCTATCTGGTTGAACTCTTACAAATATGTTCAATTCTCACAAATACGGGGTAGCAACTAGAAGGTAGAGATGGGAAGCCTACCACCAGCCCTTTGAAATAGCACTATTTCTTCACAAATATCACTAACCAACCAGCCTACCCAAATCTGTCTTTACTATTTGCATAGACTGTCCCTAGAAAATTAATCAGAACCTGCAAACCTCAAAATGGTCATCATCATAAAACTTTTTGTTTGGGCTTGATGAGGCTACTGTCAGCTCAATGGCTTTGGTTAAGCTAATAAGCAATAGGCATATCTTGACTTGTGCTAAACTCCTCCTCCCTTCCATACATATCTGGCTTCCAAATATGTGTCAGGTTGACTACCTTAAAGCACCTTTCTGCCCCTTTCTAGTTGTATGACCTCAAGCAAATTACCTAGCTTTAGCTATTTTACCCATGAAATGAAAGAGAAGAATAGTACCTACCTCAAAGTGCTGTCTGTCTGCCTGGAATGTTCTTTTCCTTGATATCCACAAGAGTGGTTCTCACCTCCTTCAGATCTTTAGTCAAATGTTACCCTCTGAGTGATGTTTTTCTTCATTATCCCACTTAAAATTATACCTGCAAGAACTTCTTACCCTCTTTCTTGCTTTATTTTTCTCTGTAGCATTCACACTATATATTTTACTTATTTGTTTTCTGTCTCCTCACTCCTGGCAACCAGAATAGAAGCACTAGGGATTTCATCTAACTGTTCACTGCCATATCCCTGGAAGAAGATGATGCCTAGTACATAATCTCAATAAATACCTGCTGATTGAATGAATTAATTAAATGAAATAATATGAGAAGCACTTAACATAGTATCTAGCACAGTAAACAAGCAAATATAAGCTATTGATAATTATAAATATTATATTTCTCAAGTGACAGACTGCATGTAGAAATAAAGTATTTCTATAAAGTTATATCATAAAGCATAAATGGAGAAAAACAAATGTTTATAATAACCAGTAACAACTTCAGAAAGAAAGTACAGTTTTCATTACATAAAACTAGTTCTATTCTCATGCATTTATTATTCATTCATTCATTTATTCAGAGTATGTGGTGCCTACTCTGTGTACAGCACAATATCTTTTTTCTCCAGCAAAGAATTTGTTGAAGAAGCATTCCTTGTTCTCTACATGGCTTATATAAAATAGCAGTTCTATTTTGGCCTCATTTTCTGTTCTGATTGTCTACAACAGGGATCAGCAGTCTAATAGAAGGTTGCACCACGCTACTTCATTTTCTGAAGAGGAGGAGGTACTGATCAGCTGTAAGTTACTGACATGTGACAGGACAGGAGAGAAGGATCACAATAATATAAACGCCATGAAGGATCTTTTCTGCTTGTTCACAGAAGTACCCCCCCAGGACTCAACTAGAACATGGCATGTGGTAAACACTCAATTTCTTAATAAATGAAATGCTGAAAGCATAGGAGTGCATGATTGCCAGTAACTCTAGAAGATGTTAGTAGCCCTTTACAGCTAGGAGAAAAGATTTGTGTTACTATCAATCAACCCACATGGTAGTTTTAGCATGCTCCAACTCCTATCTTTGCTGTCCTACCTTCATTGGATAAGCCATTGTATTTCGCCAGGTTTCCAGAATCCTGATGTGGTGGAAAATGAGCAGACTTTGTAGTTAAGCAGACCTGGATTTGAGTACTGGCACCATCATTTATTTGACCACAGGGCAAAAGTTTTAACCTTTCTGGGAGTCAGTTTCCTCCTCTGTAAACTGGGGATTAAAATGCTTAACTCAGGGGTTATAGGTATTAAATAAGGGTCTGGTGGCTGACTTAAATTTATTGGGGTGAACCTTGTTAGGTGTCTTGCCACTGCTTCAGAAAAAGATTTGCTTATGTGGACATGACCTCAGGAGAGTATTATGACAGCAGGGAACTATTAGCATTAGGTTTTATTATTACAAGTACTATTTGAACAACACAACCAGGAAAACCTATAATTGAGGTAGTAACTTAAAATGTAAATCCATCCTTAACTGTTAAAATTAAAATGCCTTATTTCGGGCAGTTATTTAAGAAGTTCATTCATTCCTGACAAAAGCAGTTTGGAAAAATAACTTTAACCCAGTTTAAAATATATGAGAAAATTAACCTAAATTTAGGGGTGAGGGAGAAGAGTTTCTAAAATAAGTAAAGACATGTTAACCTTGTTCATTAATATAGATTGTACATTTCTGTCTAAATACATAACAGATCTGAAAATGTCAAACAATAATATGGGTCATGTCTGGGTATGTAGCATATTGGATATAATCTGGTTAATGAGTCAAATTTGTTCTCAGACAGCAAACATACATGAAACGAAACCTCTAGGCTCTCATTTAAATCTCTCTGAAGAGGAATCTGGATTCCCTTACTTGCTTGTGAAAGATCATGCCAAAGCAGGTAAATATTTTACGTGTAGAGTTTGCATATTAATGAAAAAGAGGCATATTCAAGGATAGGAATGCCCACGAGGTATGAAGATTCCAGACTTCCAATTCATTTCACACTTGGAACAGCCTGGGAACCCAGGCTAGCTGTCAGCCACATCTTAAAGGAGAGTAAGGATCCCTTTTTCACATAGAAAGAAAAATGATACCCACTGACCATTCAGAGAGCTGCAGAAGTACAGTATCTTGTCTTTTTGAAGATCCTTGAGATAATCTATATGAAATCACTTAATCCCAATTTTTGTCATAGAAGAAAAACAACATTTTCACAGAAAGATATTATAGTTAGTATAAATAGTAGTTGCTGACTATTTCTGGACTGTGTGAACATATTCCCTCAGATAATTTCATGTAAGCCTCATGACAATATTGTGAGCAAAGTTTTGCTAGGTTCAGTTTAGAGATGAGGTAACTGGAGGGTCTGAGATACTTAAGTAGAAGAAAGAATGAAGATTTATATCCATTTGTATATTTCCCTATATTGTGCTTCTGGATTATTCATTTTCTAGAACTACTTCATCCCTCCCTTCCCCCCCCCAAAAAAAACCCAACAAATTATTGCTTAGGGACAGTGTTACTTTTAAGTGTTGCTTTAATTACTTTAAAATAGCTTCCTAATGCCTCAAGAGGAACGTGTCAATGCGGTAAAAAAATTAAAGAAAACATCCAACAAGAGAACTATGTTGAGTTTCTATAAAGTGGATGGTTTTGTTCTGTAAGTTTCAGTTTGAACAAAAGTCATGGATCCTATTTGGACAATGTCCAATTAAGTTAGGCACTTGCCAGATGGTTAGAAAACCAATACAGGGTCTAGTGTTTCCTTTGGGTTAAAACATTAAGCTTGATACGATTAAAAAAAAATAGCATTTGTTTTGCCGAGCACAGCCCAGGACATCTGGGGATTGCATGGAACTTGACCTTCAATACTACTTATTTTCATAATATTACTATAAAAAATTAGTTTTGATAAATACACTTTTGTCTTCTTTTTCACTCTTAAAATCACTTGCAAAGTGATTTTGAAATAATCATTTCACATTCTAATGGTAGTCAATTATTGTTTGCCCTAAATTGTTAGAATTTTTGGTTAACCCCTTGTTTGCTGTCTGTCATCTTTTGGATTATTCAGAGCAAGGGGGTCTTGGCACAGGGATTTTCTTCCCAATGATTGGTCCTCCTCCTCAAGCTTAAAGGACATTCAATAACCACAGCCAAAGACCCATTTTTATCTCTAAGCAAGTTCCACCCAAAAGCCATGATTCCCCCCAAATTTCCACTTCTCAGAATTAAGCTACAGTATCTTATATATGGTTTAGGTAATTGAACAGCACCAGCCAAATGACAAAATAGTTCTTTACTAGTTATATCCAAATATGAAGCCACACAACATTGTTATTATGAACAATATTTTGGGCTTTAATTCCTTTTCTACCATTCTTTAGTGGTATAATATTAGCTCACTTGCCATTTCTAAGCCTTGGTTTCTTTATCTATGTAAGGGAAATATTAAAAGCATGTAACTCATGGAGTTGTTAGGAAGATTAAATAAACTGATGCACATAATAAACCCCTAAGCATGAGGTCTGCAACACTGTAAGACTAAATTAACGTTAACCATAATGATGATGATGATGTATAAATTTAGCATAAGAAAGCGATGTTATATCAGAGATTACTGAAAATGGGAAAAAATACAAATATGTGGGTTTCCTAATCACCTGAACTTATCTCATTTTATAAATATATAGTAAACTCCTTGAGGGTGTGTAACACTTCTTGATTTTGTATCTCCACCATCTAGCACACAGCCTGGAAACTGTTGGGCACTCAGTAAATGCTGAAGGAATGAATTCTCATGGATGTCTAATTCACCTTGGCAGTGCTTAGCTTGGACATACAGATGGCCAACAGACACGTGAAAAGATGCTCAACATCACTCATCATCAGGGAAATACAAATCAAAACTACAATGAGATATCGCCTCATACCTGTCAGAATGGTGAAAATCAACAACACAAGAAACACAGGTGTTGCAAGAACAATGCCTCTGTGAATTCTTTCCTTTAGAGGTTGACAGGAACACCTGAGGAAAGGGATGGGAAAGGGGGAAAGCAGCTGAATAGGAGTTCCATGGCAAAATCTTGCTATACACTTCAAATCCAAAATGTGCTCTATGGTATTAAGGAGGGCACACGTGGTGATGAGCCACTGGGTGTTATATGCAACTAATGAATCTGTGAACACTACATCAAAAACTAATGACGGCTAATCGAACATAATAATAAAAAATAAATAAAACAATTTTTTTTAAATGTGCTCTATGACTGTGTGTCCTTGTCATTCAGAAATCCCATTGCAGTTTCTGAGGCAGTTCTAGGGTCATTTTACTTGAAAAAAAAAATCATAGATTCTAACCCTACAATAGGTCAATTATCAAAAACTGGGTAGAATTTTCCCTTTGAAATCTACCAAGGACAAAAACAATTACTAAATTCTCCCAAAAAGGTCAATGTTAATACACTTTTTAACCATTTCTTACAGCATACTCAATTCCAAGTACAGTAAAGCAATACAAACGTACATGACTCAAACATAACACAAATATCTATTTCATTGCCCACTGCACCATGTAATATTGTGTTATGCTCACTGCAGGACTGAAATAAAAGCCACGTCTGACTGTATGATTCAAACCAGGATATCTATTCAAGACATGACGATAATTTTGCAATACAATGATCTTGTCAAAAGAGCGTTTCAGAGGGTGACCAGAGAGTGATGCTCTCTCTGGAGGAAAATCTCATAATATGAGTAGCAACTGACAGGTACTTCTAGCTATAAAGTTTATTCAACACATCTCACAGCTATTGCTCTGCCTTGTGAACTTTCATAACCTTACCATGTTATGGACACTATGACTCTTGTAACTGATAGCTGTTAAAAAGCAAACATATAGCCTGTCTCAGAAAATATAAAAGTACTAGTGCCAGAACTACTCTAAGTACTTTACCTATTTTGACTCATTTAATCCGTATTTTTTCAATCTCACTGTATCTTTTTTGTCAGCATACAAACTTACTAAAAGGATTATATAAGTCGTAAGTACAGTGCCTGAAACCTAGTTAGTACAGTTCAGTAGGTACCACTATTATCCCTATTTTATAGATAAGGGAAGTGAGAGAGAAAAAGAAAATCTAAAACTTGACAATAATTTCCCAGCAGTAAATGGCAGATCAGGTTTGGGTTCTTAATTATTGTATTTCCTCTCAACTTTATAACATACATTTCGGAGGAGAGGGTGGTCTTTTTACCCAGGCAATTCTATATCCCTAATTTTATTTTGCTTTTACAGAGTGTTTCTTAATTATTTAATATTGTCTTGCTAAAATTAAATATACTTTTATGTAGAACTTTGAGGGTTTAAATAGTCTTTATTGGTATAACAGTGGTACAGTAGCAGTGTTACTATAAAATGTAAAAAGAACCAAACCCTTTGAGATATGGCAACTGATTAGATTTCCTTGTGGGAAGAAGATACTTATTATGAAAATAAGTGCTTCTTCATTGCTGGATTTTATATTTCCAAGTTTCTGCTCCATCAGCCTATCTGATTAACTGTCACTAATGCAATACACTGAGTATGGCACTCTGACTCTTAGCTTTATTTTACTCATCTAAAAAATACAAAAAAGGCAGTCAACTTCATGTGGTTGTTGTGAGGATTACACAAGGCATCAGAGAGTTTTAAGCAGGACACTGACATAATCAGCTTTGCATTTTAAGAAATCACTCTGAGCTGCCACAGAGAAAATGTATTCGAGCAGGATAATACCGGAAATGAAGAGTCAGATTCAAAGATAAGTGGTCTCAGTGAAAGATGATGCTGATTTGCAGAAGAGTTGTGGCAATTAAGTTGGGAGCGAAATGGATGTATATTCAGTTGGATATTTGAATGTAGAATCAACAACGTTTAGTGATAAATTGAATGTAGGAGGTTGGGGTCGGGGAAAAGAAAAGAAAGACTCCGTTTCTGACATAAGCATCTAAGTAAATGAAGGTACACTAAGAGGACTGAAGGAACAACAGGTCTCAGGGGCCAAGGCAAAAAAAAAAAAAAAAAAGGGAGAGTCAATCAAAGAATTCAGTTAGGGAGAGATTAGGTTTGAGTCAACCATGGGGTGATGTCAAATAGTTCACTGGATATATGGGTTTGAAGCTCAAAAGAGATATATCTTTGCTAAATACAGATGCTGAAGAATTGTTGGCACAATAGTAGTATTTAAGGCTGTGAAAATAAATGAGATTTCCTAAGGAAGGCATAAGCTGAAAAGAGAATATAGGACCAAACTCTAAGAACTTCAAACTTTGTTGTTTTGAAAGTTACTAATATTAAAAAAAAAGTTACTAATATTTACTCAGAATTTACTTTGCACTAGGCATTATGCTAATTGCTTTACATAGATTATCTGAATTAATCCTCACAACAATCCAATTTTCTGTTCCAGTGGAAACTAAAGCTTTAAATGGGTCAAGTGATCTACTTAAAAGTTACATAGCTAGTAAGTGGAAGAGCAGGACCTCTCTCTTTGACAAGTGCTCTAATATAATACAAGAACCAACAAAAGATTAAATAAGGCATATGAATCTCTAGGAAAAATGCTTAACACACATAGGGTACTTGTAAATTACACCTGTTTCATGGCTTTTATTTTTTCTAATAAGGTAGAGAGTAAAGTCAATGACTTGATTATACTCTTACAAGAAATCTGTCATGTATTAAATATTTAAATATCTTTCTGTATGTAAATGTCTTATCACCCCAATTGGATAACTAAGTAGTTTAAAGATAGATTCAAAGTTGTTTAAAAATGTACATGCTTCTAAAACTCAACACCCCAAAAATGAATAATCCAATTAAAAAATGGGCAGAAGACATGAAGAGACATTTTTCCAAAGAAGACATACAGATGGCCAACAGACACGTGAAAAGATGCTCAACATCACTCATCATCAGGGAAATACAAATCAAAACTACAATGAGATATCGCCTCATACCTGTCAGAATGGTGAAAATCAACAACACAAGAAACACAGGTGTTGCAAGGTTGTAGAAAAGGGGAACACTTATGCACTATTGGTGGGAATGCAAACGAGTGCAGCCACTTTGGAAAACAGTACAGAGGTTCTTCAGAAAGTTAAAAATAGAATTACCCTACAATCCAGCAATTGCACCAGTAGGTATTTATCCAAATAATACTAAATAACTAACTTAAAGGGATACATGCACTCTGACGTTTATAGCAACATTATCTACAGTAGTCAAATTATGGAAACAGCAGAAGCCTCCATCAACTGGTGAATGGATAAAGAAGAGGTGGTATACAATATACACAATGGTTTATTGTGTATACAGTACACCATCTACAATAGAATATTACTCAGCCATAAAAAATGAAATCTTGCCTTTGCAACAACATGGATGGAGCTAGAGAGCATTATGCTAAACAAAGTAAGTCAGTCAAAGAAAAAGAAATACCATATGATTTCACTCATGTGTGGAATTTAAGAAGCAAAACAAATGAGCAAGGGGAAAAAAAGAGACAAAGGCAAACCAAGAAACAGACTCCTAACTATAGAGCACAAACTGATGGCTACCAGAGGGGACGTGGGGGGTGGGAGCGGTGACACAGGTGATGAGGATTAAGGAGTGCTCGTGTCATGATGAACTCCAGGTGATATATGAAACTGTTGAATCACTATATTGTATACCTGAAACTAATATTACACTGTATGGTAACTACCTGGAATTTAAATAAAAACTAAAAAAAAAAAATGTACATGCTTCAAATAATACTATGGTAAGGTATATATTGAAGACATTTCAGAAAACAAAAAAGAAGGAAAACCAATCAGATCCCCACTGCAAAATCATATTTTTTTAAATCCATTCTTGATATTTAATATATTTCCTTTATGTTTTCTATACATAGACTTTTTGTGTAGAATAATTGCAACCATATCAAGCATATATTTTTATACTCTCTTTTTAAAACCTGATGTCACATCATAAGACTTTTTCTATTTTGTTATAGTCATTACAACAATATAATGACTTTATTCCTTTTTTTTTAAATAATGACTTTCTTCCTAATAGGTATCTCTAGTGAATTTAATCATTCTCTTATTGAACATTTAAGTTATTCACAATTTTAAAGCATCATACATAATTCTGTTATAAATAATTTTCTTTCTCTCTCTCTCACTCTTTCTGTGTCTCTATCTCTAGTTCTATCTCTATATTTTAGTTTAACATTATTCACTCATGAGAAAGTTAGATGGGAAAACTACTCCAAATAATTATTGAGATTATTGTCACACTTGTTTAACCCATCAATGTATTAAATCAAATTCACAAGGAAACCAATATTATCATAAATAGAAGAAAAGAAGATCCACAATAAACTACTTTAAAAGTAAAATGAACTATAGGCATGTAAAATGCTATTTAGGTGTATGGTTCTTTAACTTCCAGTTTATAGACCTTTAGCACAACAAAGAATTGTAGGCTTTCTTTACAATTCCTTTACATTAGAAATGTCAGAAAGAATTGAGTTGCTTTTACTAAAATACTTTAAAATAATTTTTCAAATCTGATTTTAAAAGTTCTGTTTTTAGTGGAAAATTACCTTCAAATTATTGAATGAATATTCAGTACAGAATGAAAATGAATATTCTATCAGACACTATCCTCCAATATTATTTTCTTTCCTTCTACCAGCTAACACCTACTCATTGGTATGTAATGTTTCGATCTCAAATTCAAAGTTCAGTGAGGAAGCTATACATTCAGAATATTTTTAATGAACACTGAGCATATTTCAGGCATTGTACTAAGAACTATCCTAAACTATTTGCAGTTTCCTGAATTTGCCTGCTCTATCTCCTCTGGACCTCTGTGCACATGCTGTTACTCTGCTTTACCCCTCTTGTTTAACTGAGTAACACTTACTTGTATTTCAAGTTTCCATTAGATATAATTTCCACTACAAACTCTCTCTTACACCCCAGTAATGGGTTAGATGTCCCTCATGTTGTGCTACTACACCCCCTGTGCTTATTCTTCATCCTTACCGAATCATAATTGCCTATTAAATTTTATGCCTACTCCTACTATAACTGCCTAGAGGATAGATGATTTGCCTATCCTAAAAATTGAGAGGATTCAAGTTATCCTTATAATGTACACTTTTGTGAGTGTGTTGTGCTTATAAATGTTAACTGTCTTGAGACTATCTGGTATACACAGTACAATTTCACAATTATAATTAGCTCTACAGTTTCCTATGCGTGATATTTATTCCTCTGATTAAATTGAAAGCTCCCTGGGTCAGAATTCCTGTCTTTTTTTTTTTTAATGATTTTTTATTATATTATGTTAGTCACCATACAGTACATCCCTGGTTCAGAATTCCTGTCTTAACCCTTTGCTGGAACCCCAGAGTACTAGAAGAGAATACTCATTGAATAATCATTGATGAGGGGCTACACTGAATACAATCATAATTCTCATGTCACCATCACAGAAGCCCAGTTCACTGGTAACCTAAAAACACTACTCTAACTCTTCTCTGTGAACCAGGAATTTGACAACATAGTAAATTGTACAGCTCATCAGAGAAGCAATTTCTTAATATTTTCTAAGGAACAAAAAATACTTATTTTCAGGAGACCCATTTCTCAGAATCTTTCTTAAAAATGCAATCTACAGGAGACTGTTTTCATGAAGGGTGGCTTATCTATCAGGTTTGGTAAAAAGTAAACTGAGCATGTGGGCCCACCCACGCTTCTCCTTTTGGCAGCAAATGAGCCCCGGAAAGCACCTCTCCCCCAAGGGCACAACCTTTGTCACTACCGAGTTCAGGCATGGTTCATTTCTGTTGCAACTGGGGAGATGGCAGCATGGGGAAGGAGTCTGCCTAATTCCAAGGTTTAGTCAGCAGATCATTTGGTTCTCACAATAAGCTCCATCTTCCAACCTGGGCTTAATCAGTAATAAAGGTAATATTTTGGCTCCATCTGCCACTCTTTTGTTTTCTCAAATTACTCAAAGCCCAGGCAGAAAAGTAGAATGCCATTTATTGGCTCCCCTCAGAGACCAACAGATGGGAATCTGCAAAAGTGAAAATAGATTTACTGTTATAGTAGTGAAATTATAAGTGATCCTCCTCTTCTACTTTCCTAAATTTTTATTATTATGTTATAATATCTGTTTTTTTAAAGTGGAGGGTTTGTAGGAAGGCTAGAGCAACAAAGCACCAAAAACAAACAAATCAAAATTATGTCTCTAATACATATCAGCTTAATCTTTTATTACCATACCTGCTTAAAAATAATTAAGCTGAATTTGAAAAGTAAAACAACATGTTAAAAAAAAAACAACAACAACAAGGCTTTAAACACACAATAAAAGTGCAAAAACATATGCCTACTTTTAAAGTTCAAATAAGGTTAACACTATGAATAGTCTCAATTTTTCAAAAAGGAAGAAGAAGTATGAGGACTCTTTTTAACAATTCCAGAAGGCAAGACATTTTGGAAGAAAAGGACCACTTCTCTAGAGATGTCTGTTATTCTCTACAGGATTTTAAATATCATTATCACTAGCTGGCAGAGAAAGGATCCAATATGTCACTGGAAAATATGTCCCCAAATGAAGCAAATGATAGCAGTGAAAGCTTTGGTTTAAGCCTAGACCTGCAATTTGGCTTCCCTGAAGCTCAAGCCTAGTAAGAGTCAGATTTCCACCCCAGAGCTTACTTTTCATAGCCCTCCCTACCCCCACACCCAGCTTCCTACACCTGATTAGCTCCAATAATCCCCCTTTCTGCATCTTGATAGTTTGACAACTTCAGCTCAAAGGATCTCAAAGGGAACTTAGCAAAGTACAACCCAATCCCCTCTATGTTAAAAAAGAAATTAGCTCCTATCTGAGAGCTGTGCATGTACCAGAGAGAAGGGGCTTTGGGGATAGAGCTCCCTTAGCAGTATATGGACTGCTACCTGAGAGCACTCCTTACATACTAAATCCCAGCAATTTAATGCTATATTCTGATACAAGAATCATAATTAGATAAATTTGAGCATAGATGTGGCAATAAGAGAAGAGGCTAGAAATTTTTCAGGTGAAGCATGTGATTAGAGTTCCTTGACTAGTGAGAGAAAAGACTTTATTATGAAAATATGCCATATCCCGATTATTGAATTTTGTATTTTTACCTTTTTGTTCTATTAATCTGGAAGACTATTCCCAATGTAACCCATCAAGAAGGACATTCTGACTGTAAGAATCAATTTCATCATCTATGAAATAGGGACATTATTTCACAGAGTGAGGTTTAAACTAGGCAACCAATTTAAAGAAAACTGGCACAGTGCTTACCTCATAGAAGAAACCCCCAAAATGCCCATTGTTTTTCAGTTTATAGATGACTTGGTTTTGCCCACCATATCAGCATAAATTATTTCTTTAACCTTCACACAGTCTATGTGCTGCCAACTTACATTTCAAACACTCTAAATTCTTAACTCTTCTACTCCACCCTATATATGCAGTATCCAAAAACCCGAATGTTCTTTCTTTCTCTTGGAGACTTACAGTGCATCTTAGCATGTTAAATGCTCGGAGATGCTCTATAGTAAAGACATACATTCTTTTTCTTTGTTTGTTTAAATTTTCCAAATTTAGTATCCCTCTGTATACACACTAGAAAACAAGACACTAAATATAGGAATAGTTGTTTCTCAGGCACAGAATTATAGGTGATTTTTATTTTCTTCTTTTTTCTTTTTTATAATTTCCTCCCAAATCTGAAATTCCTGTATTTTTCGATCAGAGAAATCATTGTTGTAAAAAAGAAACTAGCTACACTAAGACTATATTTGCTAAGTATTTGTTATCCCAATATCTGAATAAGTATCTTTAGTTTCCTCACTGAGTCCCTTGGGCTTGTCATCAGTACGATAGACATGTCATTCCCATAATGCTTTTCGTGGTAAACACTGTGAAATCCAAGTATAATAAAACACTAACAAATAAAAACGGAATAGTTTGATTTTAAAACTCTCTTAAAAAACTCCCTAAAAAAATTCCTAAAAAACACACTCAAGGGTGTGCAAATAGAGTCATTGTACTAAAGAATGATCAACTTGACCTTTCCAGGTTGAGGCATTCTAATTCTGATCTCATAGCTTTTGGAATGAGATTTAATCTCAATGAATACTTGGGCTACTTCTTAGCTATGTGGTCTAGAATAGAATGTATTGCATTATCTCCCTGAGGATCTATTTTCTCATCTGCAAAATGGGAACAAGGTCACTCATGCTTCAGCGTTCTAAAAGAACTAAATGGGATAAGTCTCTGTGGAAGTGCTTTGTAAATGGAAGTACAAAACTGTACAGAAATTATTTTAAAAGAGACAAAAATCTTCTCCTTTTAATATTAGGCTGAGAAAACTAAATGAAAAAAATAAGAATGCCTCATGGCAATGCTTACATGTCTTAAATGCATGTCCTAAGTACAGTTTTGCAAAAAAAAAAAATCACCTGTAAGTGTCAAACAGACATTTCTCCTCTAATTGAAAGACATTCTGATTATTAGTAGGTGAAAATATAGTTTCCACTAAGTGAGATATTTGCCTATTATCTCCATGAGCATTCAACCCTTATTGCCTTAGAGATCTCTCTTCTAGCTTTAATTCATAATAAGTGAAATGTGCAAAAGTTGCCTTGCTAATAACCTACTAATTCATTTTACTAGAGACTGATGATAGTTTTCGCAGCTTTGATAGTGTTTTCTCACTTTTCATAAAGCAATACCTTTTTTTGACCTTTAATACGTGACACAAAGCAATTATTTTTTTGCTTTTGCAATACAAAAGCAGCTATTGTCAAACTGTCAGACTAAAAATGACTAGATTCCAAGATTAATGAATGTTAATGAGAAAACTAGTAGTTTTTCTCCTCTTAATCATCCCCTGCAATATTAGTCTTTCAACATGCCAAACCACAAAGCTAAATCCCTAAAAAATGGGTATGTTCCCTATGCAACACAAGAAGTACCCGGGAAATTCCACCAAATTAAAAGAAGGATGGGGGGAAAAGATCACTTATTGTAATGGACCCTCCTGCTATAACTAATATGAGGTTGACCAGAGATAAACCTCTTGGGAATCTGTAATCACGCATTGTCTTTTGTGCTCTACAGATTCTAGAGAAATGTGACAAATAACCTTTAGACTTTTCTATATTAATTATGTATTAATTTTTCAAACCATTGGACACTATCTTTACCCTGTAATTATTTAGTTAAGCCACTCAACATCTTAGGCTTCAGTTTTGTCATCTACAAAAATAAAGAGGTTATAAATGTTTGTCAATAGGGAAAAGGTTTTATAAAAATTAGGGTTCATCTGTACAATGGGATTTAATGGAGCCATTAAAAGTGATATGTATGAATAGTCCAACAAAAAGGAGGCCAGACTTAGATGGGAGAAAATAGGGATAAAAAACATAGCTTGCATATTAAAATGAGAATTACATGTAAAATGCATAAACATAGACAACAATCTAAGGAGAAATAGAGAAATGAATAATGTTTCGTCATTCTTTTTGTTGTTACTTTTAGAATTCCTAAAGATCTTCCTCTTAACCCATAGATCTAAATAAAGAAGTTAAGCTACTCTGATTAGGGTTAACATTCAATGACCTGTACTACAATGATATGAATACATATAGTTACTTTGTTCTTTACGTGTTTTGTGTGCAGTGATATTTACCTATGAATATATTGTAACACATCTAAAGAAGAGATCATGTGTTTCACCCCCAACAATCCTCTGCATCACTAGCTGTTGAGGACTGAGCACATGTAGAAAGCTAATAGATTTAGGCATTCAGGATTTGCAGCATCAATCCTTGGTGAGTTAAATTATTTCCAGTGTCAATTACATCATATTCCAGAACCCAGCTCATAACCCTCTTTAAGAAGAGGAATTATAGCATATTTTGGTAGTATTGTTTGTTTAACGTGTGTTGTCCTAAATGGAATTTATTTCTCTAAGAGTAGAGATACATTCGCCATGCTGATTGCAGTATCTCTAGGACCTAACACTATATCTGCAATATGGAAAACTGGCTACAAGTATTTGCTGGACCATTAGATCAAAATTTCTCAACCTGAGCACTACTGACATTTCGATTCTTTGTTTCAGGGGAGAGTTGTGCATTATACGATGTTTAGCAGCATCTCTGGTCTCTACTCATTATATGCCACCACGTTCTCAATGAACAAGTGAAAATTGTCAAAACTGCCTAAAATACTTGGTTGTGATACATGATTAATTGCAAAAGTACTACCAGTACTTTCTCATGACATGGAATATTGGACAATATAAGCAGAAAAGTAAGCTAGTATTCTTTTTCTGTTTTGTTTTGTTTTTTAAGCTAGTATTCTTAAATAAGAATTATCACCATAAGTAGTTTAAGCACCTACCAAGTACCCAGAGTTGAAACAGTTTCTGCAAAGGCTTTATGTATATCAAGAGACTTAAAGTTTTTAACCAAGAACTTAAGGGGGAAAAAAGGTGAGAGAAATATAATTGGGATAAAGTTAGTTATATCAAAGGATTATAGTAAAACAAAAGATTATAACAAGGCAAAAAAAAAAGTCATTAACTGACTAATATCCAATATATATTGCCAGATTTCTCATCACCTTTCTAATAATTCACCTAGTGAGAAACAGCTATGGTGGAACCTCTACCCATCAGGAATTGTTAGGAGTTCCCCTTGCCTAGATGTGCAGTCTTTCCACTTAGTGCACAGAGTGCTTAAACTTTGACAGATAAAGAGGACCTTTCAGCAACTCCATTTTTCCCAGGAAGAAAGAACTGACCCACTGTGTCATCACCCACGTGCGCACGCACACACACACACACACACACACACACACACACGATGCACATATACATCTTCTGGACTACGGGTAAAAAGTGCATGAAGTCTTCATTGAGAACAAGGAAGGAATTAAAATGCACATTTAAAAACATTCCCAATAGAAGTCTATCCTAAATCCCTGTCTGCCCCATTACTCTATCACGTGGGCTGGGTCACACAAAAGAAAATATCAAAACTCCTCTTTTCCTAAAGCAGCAGGCTGAAGAACAAATCTTTGCCTTTCCTTTCTTTCATCCTTATCTCTACCCTCATACTTTCCAGAGTCAAACATACCTCCCAAGAGAATGTTAGACCAGCTCCAAGTTTCACTACCCAAAAAAGCAGAGAGAGGAACAAGCAGCAAGAAGGCATTTCCAAAGACTTCTCATTCCATTCCCCTCACTGAACATTTCAAACATTCATTTAAACATGTTTGTGAGCCCTGCTTTCAGGGAAAGCTTTAAGAATAAATTAAAGATGTTTAACAAACAATAAGCATGAAACGTGATTTGTTATATCCCTAATAACATTTTTATATCAAACCTGATCATCGCTCAAATTCCATCTGCATTTCAATCATGTCTAAAAGTCTAAAACTTATTTATGCTTTTTCTGCTTATCCCAATAGATTTGTGGTTTAGCGGGCATTCAACCTCTGTTCGGTCAGCATTAGCATTGTTGGAAGGCTTAACAGGTTTCCCCTTTAGTGTGTAGCTGGCCCCAAGTACCCAGTTAAGACCTCAAGCCACTAGTGGCATCATTAATGCCACAATGATTAAGTGAGACAGCCAAGCACCAGTGCACCATGAAGAACAGGAGATTTCAAAGTCATCAAGTCTGAAGCTCTGTCATGCTTCTTAAACAAGGCAAATGCATTAAGTTCATATTATTTCCACAGTTTGCAGGTAAATGAAGAAGGCTGTTTCTGGCCTGTCAATAATACCTCAGAACTTTAACTTGCTATTAGGACATAATGATAGATACCTATCACTTCTTACCAGCAAATTCACTTACTTTCACTGGAAGAAATATATATTTTCAGTAAAACCATGAATATCTATTTCTAACTCTGCAAGAAAGTAGACCATTGACATTCCCAAGGAATCTGCTTGAAACTTATCAAATTACCCAAATTTGTAAATATACATACCATATAAATTTCCCCATAAAATGAAGTATAGTTGTTTAAAAATCTAAATTCATTCATTAATCCGTCAATTCACTCGTCTTACAAATTGTATGCAGGTTTAAATATGTGCCAAGCATTGTGCTAAGGACCAGGAGTGTAAAATTTAACAAAACAGACATAGTACTTTGCTCTTATTCCAGCAAGGAATAGGGACATTGAAAAAATAATATGAATATGATGACTGTTTGAAGGAGGTGAGTAAGATGATTGAATACTTTTATAGTCGGGAATTGTAGAGAGGTGTGGCTGAGAAATTAAACCAAAGTTCGAATTCCAATACCAAAATTTACTATTGCATAACCAATGGCTACTTACTCTAAATCTCAGTTTTCTAATTTTTCAAGTAGAGCTGATCATATTTTCCTTAGACTCCATGGTAAGAGTAAAGAATATATTCTATTGTATGTGAAAGTACCCAGTATAGATTTGGCACCTAGTACTTAATAAGCATTAGCACTCCTTCATACCATCTACTAACTCATGATTTTGAGTGTGGTTCAAGAGCTCAATAGCTTTTGTGCTGTCATATCGATCAAAATGGTTAATAAGCAATGTATTTAAAATTATAAATAATTAATGCTATAACAGCTAGAAAGAGACACTTCTCAGAAGGAGAAATTTTAGAAAGAATGGCTAGAAAATTGCTCTCTTGGATCAAGAAAAGATTGAGTGTATTTGCTCTAGGACTGGAAATCAATATGCAAGAAAAGCAAAGAGAATGTTCCCTAATGTTGAAAATGTCATTATAAAGGCCAACTAGGTATAATGAAGGTTCCTAAGTGACAAAAATCAGATGAGCATGTGAATAAGTAGAAAAATGAACACTGTGCTTGGGAGTCTATTTCTGAATATAAAAATTGCACTCTTCACTATAAAAATAAAGTCTTACTACCCCCCAAAATGGTCTTCTTTGGAATCAAAGTTATCCCTCTGTTTGAAATTCAAATTCACAAAGAACTTAAATATTAACTGACAAAACAAGCAACTTAAGAAAGGAATATAGGCTTACATAAAGAGTCAAACTTTTTATATACTTTTAAAAATGTGAACTATATTTGGTCTTTTTGACTAAATAAGTAAAACGGGAATTTGGTAATGAATTTATAAGACATACTGGTTAATGTTTTGATTTCCCTATAATTATGTAACAGTTGGTAAAATGACTTGGCAATATAATGACTAATATAAAAACCAGAGTAACAAATATTTATTTATTGGTATGCAAATTACTTGCTTAAGCAGCATATCTTTGGAACTTTACTTTGTGTTGCCATGAGCAATTTTTAAAAGAGAGGAATTCATAAGCTTTCCTATTATATGATCAATCTGAGAGATCTAATAATCTCAAGATTGAAAGGTCCTCAAAAATGCTCTTGTGTTAGTTGCCTATGACGGGGCAGGGAAATGGAAATCCAACAGCCTTCCTTTACTATATGGTCCTATGCTTAGTTATCTTTGGTGCTCAGAGTTACTGCTTTGTACCTAAGTAAAGCTCTTTTTGAATCAATTTATTTATTACTCTAAACTACCTGCTATTCTGCCCTATTAATTCCGCTACTGGTGCTTTGTAAATTTTTCTCTACATCGTCCTCTCTGTTCTAGTCTGGCTTTCTTCCCACCATCAAAAGTAAAGGAATAAATCTGGGGCTTGAATTCTAGTACCACTGCAGTGAGCTCCTAACAATGTGACTTTGAGGAAGCTACTTCACCTCTGTGGTCTCAGTTTTCTCTTGTAAATTGACAGAACGGTACTACATTGTCATTGAGATGCCTTCCAGTCCTGCCATTCCGTGATTTCCACAAGGCTTAATGAGTTGCCATCTGCTTTAGTAGTGGGGGAAAAAAACACTCAAGCAAGAGGTCTGGATTTTAGTACAGGCTCTTCTAACTTGAGAAAATTGTGTCACCTCTCTGAGACTAATTTGGCTCATAATTATACCTGCTCTGTTTGCATCACAGGGTGGGCAATCCAGTGAGGTAAAGACATGGGTTAGCAAATAGTGTAAACTTTACCCTTACCAGTCTTTTTAAAACTTGATAGATGCAGGTAAAGGAAAAAATAGGGAGGAGAAAAAATATATACATTATTTAGAGAATAAAACTGAGAGAAAAATAACAAAAATAAAGATCAATTAGCTAATGAAAGGAGCAATTCATTTATTTCTGCAATGATTCCAAATATTTGAAGACTTAACTATATTAAAAGCAAACAAGTTAAATCTGGCAGTGGAGTGATTTGTAAAGCAAAGAACAATGGACTGGGTTCCAACACTATTTCTGTCATTAATTAGATGAATTAACGACTTGGACAAATCACACTCTCATTTTCTTTTATCAACTAGACCCTCAAATGGACATAATCATGTCAAGAAGACAAATTTTCTACATTATACATTTTCTTTCTAATTTTTTTATTTATTTATTTTTTAGTTTCTACCCCAACATGGGGCTAGAGCTCATAATGAGATCAAAAGTCTCATGCTCTACTGACTGAGACTGTTAGCCACCCCTAAATTTTCTTTCTAAATACAGAGTTTTAAAATTAAGGAAGAGAGACAGAGAGAGGTAGAACTTCCTGATGGACTAGTTTATAACATTCCAAACCTCCTGCTAAGAAAAACTCAAAAGGGCTGGATTATCAAAGAAATGTTTGAAGTCATCAAAGAACTACCAAGACAGCCAGGACTTAAGAGGCCAAGATCCCTGAGAAGGTAATCCATTGAGGTAGGCTCAACACTTCTTTTCTTCTGAAAGCATTTTCCTATTTGTACCTGGTACAGAGCAAGAGGCTGAGGCAATGAAACAGAAAGCTGAGCAGAAAACAGCTGCTGAGTAAAGCTCTTGACAGTCTCAAGGGACTTAGAAACAAAAACTGGAGTTCAGAATTGAAAGAAAAGCTAGAACTTGAGGATTCAAGAATTTGCAGTGAGGTAAACTACAAAGAAGTGAGACCATCGCTATGTGCTATTTTTTCTCTGAAGGCACTATTCAATTATCAGCAGAACAGGGACAGTGACCAGGAAGCTGAGAAGAGTGAAGCCTCTGAGAACCAAACCAGAATGTTTAATAATCACACGATGCTGGAGAGATAAAAATTGGGGTTCAAGCTCACCAATGAGGAAATGCCCTCATAAATATCTCAAGGTTAGGGTTAGGGTTGGGGTTAAGATTAGGTATAAGGATAGGGGCAAACCAGAAATAAACCACCATCATAAAAACTAAAACTGTCTTCAATTCAGCCCAGCCTATAACTGGATTAAAGTGATAGGACCCTAATCTCTCTGCATGTTAGAAGAAAAAGTAAACACTCTCTAAGGAAAGATGATGTTTTTCAGATTACCTACGATTTTTCATATACAATAGCTGTCATTCAATAAAAACTTAGAGCTTGCCAAAAAAATAAGAATAAAAGAAAAAATTAAAAATTGAACAGACCCACAGTGGGGCGCCTGGCTGGCTCAGTCAGTAGAGCGTATGACTGTTGATCTCGGGGTTGTGAGTTTGAATCCCTGGGTGTAGACATTACTTAAAAAGAAAATCTTAAGAAGAAGAAGAAGAACAACAACAACAACAACAACAACAAAAACAGACCCACAGTTCATTCAGGTACTGGCATTATTAGACATAGGCCTTAAAATAACCATGATTGATATGTTTAAGAAAATGAATGGAGGGCGCCTGGGTGGCACAGCGGTTAAGCGTCTGCCTTTGGCTCAGGGCGTGATATCGGCATTATGGGATCAAGCCCCACATCAGGCTCCTCCGCTATGAGCCTGCTTCTTCCTCTCCCACTCCCCCTGCTTGTGTTCCCTCTCTCCCCTGGCTGTCTCTGTCTCTGTCAAATAAATAAATAAAATCTTTAAAAAAAAAAGAAAAAGAAAAAGAAAATGAATGGAACCCTTAAAATGGGTACTTTTCTGTATCTTTGTTGTACTTCAATAGAAAGTTTGTTTTAAATGTTAATTTTAAAACATGAAGAGATACCAGAGTCCTAGATTTATGAGAAAGGGTCAATGGAAATTCATAAACTAAAAAATTCAATAAGTGAAATTAGCAATTCAATAGGTGGGTTTAAAAATGAATATGACTCAGCAGAAGAGATGGTTAGTGTACGGGAAGGAAAGTTAATAAATAAATCTAAAATGAAGCACTGAAAGAAAAGAGATTAAAAATTATTTTTAAATGCTATAAAACACAGATCATAGGGAAAAAAAAACACAAGTGTGTGTCAATGGACTCCCAGAATTGGATCAGAAAATGTGGCAGAAGCATTATATGATATGTAATAATTAATATATTTCCAAAGCCAACAGAAGACAGAAAGCCACAGGTTCAAAAAGTGCTACCAATTCCGAGTAGGGTAAGTACAAAGAAAACACACCATGGCATATAAAAATCAAACTGCTGATAAGCAATGACAACGAGAAAATCTTAAAAGCATCCATCAATTATAAATGAACAACAATAAGACTCACAGCTCATTTCTAACAAAAGTTATTGAAGTCACAGATTTCTTTAAAGTATTAGCTGACAAACATTAATTTTATATTTAGTGAAAATTTGATTCAAAAATTTAGTCAAAATAAAGATATCTTCAGTGAATGACGACTGAATCTATCAACAAATCTATATTAAAACAAAGTTCTTCAGTTAGAAGACAAATAATTCTAGAAAGAAGAATAGGAATGCAGAAAAGAAGAAAGAACAAAAAAGAGAGTAAATGTGTGGGTAAATCTAAATGAATATTGGTCATACAAAAAAATTATTATTACTCTAAGTAGTTTTTAGCAGAAAGTTTATGGCTTTAAATACATATATTTTGTAAGAGTCTGAAGATCAAATTTTCCATTTCAGGAAGCTAGAAAGGCAAAGGAAATAAAACCCAAATAAAGTTCAAGGAAGGAGACAATAATGGCAAAAAAAAAGGGGGGGGGAAGACTAATAAAATACAAATGTAGAATTGAGAAAAGTCAAGAAGACCTAAAATTGGTTATTAGAAAAGATTTTAAATTTTTAACCACCTAGTATGACTGATCAAGAAAATAAGAGAAAGAAAATAAATGAGGCAAATTATTAATATCTGAAGTCAAAAGTGGAATATTCAGATTTTATAGACGATATTATAAACAAAATAATGGCAATTAAAGGTAAAAATTCGGTTGAAATGGAGATACTAGAGTGAAAAAATCTTACCAAAGCTTACATAAGAATAAATAGAAAATATATGTTTTGCAATTTCTAAAAAAACTAATTGAATTATTATTTTAAAGGAGATCTCCAACCCAAAAGACTTCAGAGGTGAATTCTTCCAAATATTTAAGTAAAAATGAATATCAATTTCTAGAGAACAGAAAATGATAAAACATTTCTTAACTTATTTTGAGGCCAACATAACATTGATACCAAAATGACAAAAAAATCACAAAAGAGAAAAAATTAGAAGCCAGTTTTTCTCATTAGCATGGAAGAAAAAAAACATAAAAAGCAAACCTAAAACAGCCACACATGAAAAGAATAACATTTCATGGCCAAGTTGGGTTTATTTAAGAAATGAAAGCTGCTTTAACTTTCAAAAATCAACCAGTGCAATTCACTATATTAACAGAAAAAAAGAAACAAATTTCAGTTGATCGCTTCAATGGATGTGGAAAATGTATTTTATAAAATTCGGTACTCATTCATATTTTAAAAAATCTTAGCAAGCCAGAAATAGAAATGAATAACCTTAGTCTGAAAACATTTTAAAAGCATTATACTAATGTGAAATATTGAAATATTCTCCCTTAAGATTCGAATGTCAGCTATCATCATTTCTATGAAGTATTGTACTGGAGGTTTTAGTGAGTACAATATGAAAATATATGAAAATTAAGAAAATGAAACAGAGGAAATAAAACCATCACTTTTCTCAGGTAACTGGATTATGTACATAATCTAAAAAATCTATTGATAAAATATTACAAATATAAGCAAATTTAGCAAGTTCTCTATATACAAAGTTAATATACAAAATGAAATGTCTTTCTTTAAGTATATCACCAACAATTTAAAATATAATTTAAAAATGATACTATTTGCAATAGCATCAAAATGTATCATATCTCAATGAATAAATGTAATGAAAGATATTCAAGACCTCTACACAGAGGATTAGAATATATTACTGAAAGAAATTAATGAAAGCCTAAATAAATGAGGAAAGTATATGTGTATATGTCTATGTATATCATGTGGATGAATTATAAGGTCAAAGTTTTAAATATGTAAATTCTTCCCAAGTTGTTTCACAGATTTAATCAATTCACAATCAAAATCTCAGCAAGAATTTTTGTAGAAATTGCCAAATTGATTCTGAAATGTATATAAAAATGTAATAGCTAAGATTTGCTAAGAAAACTGTAAACAACAACAAAAAAAAAGCTTAAGGGCATATACAACCAGATATTAAAACTTATTATATACAGTAATTAAGAAAACGTTCTAATTGCATAAGGATAGACAAATAGACCAAGAAAATAGAACACAGTCTAGAAATAGACCCACTTAAAGATTGTTACTTAATGTACATCAAAGGCCCTCCGCAATTCGGTGAGGGAAAATACAGTATTATCAATAAATAGTCAATTGTATATCCATGGTATGGGGAAAATTGAATTGTGACCCTCCACCTGACACCATTCACAAACCAACTCCAAGTCCAATATAGATTTAAATGTGAAAAATTCTAGAAGAAAACATACAAAAATATTTTGATGACCATGAGGTAGGTATAGATTTCCTAAAAAGGACACAAAACAGACTTTATGGTTTCATAAAAAAAAAAAAGGTTGATAAGTTGCACTAAATTAAAAGTAAGAAATTTTGTTCAAAAGGTACAATTAAAAAATGAAAATGCAAGCAAAAAAAGGGAGAAGATAGGGCACCTGGGTGGCTCAGTCAGTTAAGCGTCTGCCTATGGCTCAGGTCATGATCCCAGGGTCCCAGGATTGAGTCCCTCTGCCTCTGCCTCTCTCTGTCTCTATGTCTCACATGAATAAATAAATAAAATTTTTTTTGAAAAAGGGAGAAAATATTTGCTATACATATGTGCAAAATAGAATTCATATTCAAAATACATATGAATCTATCAAATCAATAAAAGAAAGAAGACTGAAACCAATAAACATATGAAAAAAGTTTCAAGCTCGTTAGTCATCAGAGAAAAGCAAAATTAAAACCACAATATTACTACATACCCACCAAAGTAGCTACTGAAAAAATGTAGAGCAACTGGAACTAACATACATCACTGGTGGGAATATAAATTTATATAACCGCTTTGGAAAACTCTTTTATCATTTTCTGCTAAGCTAAACATATGCATATTCTAAGATCTAGCAATTCTACTCCTACTTGTATAACTAAATGCACACCAAAAATGCACACCAAAAACTTACCAAAATGCTCCTAGCAGACTTAGTTGTAATAGCCTGAAACTGGAGAGCAAACCAATATCCATCAACAGGAGAGTAAATAAATAGTGTGGTATATTTGTGCAATGGATTATTATATAGTAGTGAGAATGGACAAATTGCTTCAGCATGCAACAGGATGAATCTCAAACATAGTGTTGAGTGAAAGAAGCAAGGCAAAACATACTGTAGAGCCCCATTTATATCAATTTCAGACAGGCAAATCTAATCCAAGGTAACAAATGTCAAGAGGAAGTTTACTTTTGCATTATGAGTATTAGTGACTGAGAGGGAGCACAATGAAGGCCCCTGTTTTGCTGATATTTGTATCTAGATCTGAGTGACTGTGTTCACTTTGTGAAAATTCATCAAGCTATACCTTAGTGTGCTTTTCTGTATTTATATTTTATTCAATTTAAAAATATATGACTAGATGGATAAGTAAATAAATAGACCAATACATGATTTTTTAAAGAACTGTGGTAAAAATATATGACATGGGATCTACACTCTTAAAATTTTAAGTGTATGTAGAGTACAGTATTGTTAACCATAAGCATAAGGTTGTATAAAAGATCTCTAGAACTTTTTCATCTTACATAATTCAAACTATTAGACTCATTGAACAGCAACTCCCCATCTCCCTCTCCCCTTGGTCCTTGTCAACCATCATTCTACTTTTTGCTTTAATGAGTTTGATTACTTTAAATACTACATATAAGTGGAATCATGTGGTATTTGTCCTTCCATGACCCACCTATTTTATTTAGCATAATGTCAAGGTTCATCCATGTTGTAGCATGTGAAAAAGTTTTTTTCTTCTTAATAGTTGAATAATATCCCATTGTATAAATATACCATATAATCTTTTTCATTTGTTTCAAGTTTTTATTCAAATTCCTACTAATTAACATATAGTGTAATATTAGTTTCAGGAATAGAATTTAGTAATTCATCACATACATGTAATACCCAGGGTTCATCACAACAAGTGCCCTCCTTAACACCCATCACCCATTTAACCCATTCTCCCACCCACTTCCCCTCCAGCAACCCACAGTTTGTTTTCTATAGTTAAGAGTCTGTTTTATGGTTTGCCTCTCTCTTTTCTTCCCCCCTGCATTCATCTGTTTTGTTTTTTAAATTCCATATATGAGCAAAATCAAATGGTATTTGTCTTTCTCTGACTGACTTATTTTGCTTAGCATTATACTCTCTAGCTCCAACCATGTTGCTGCAAATGGCAAAACTTCATTCTTTTTTATGGCTGAGTAATATTTCATTATATATATTTATATACATATGTCATATATTCCATTATATATATAATTCTATTATATATTACCTATTATATATTCCATTGTGTGTGTATATATATATATATATAATCCATTACTTCCCCCCTGCATTCATCTGTTTTGTTTTTTAAATTCCATATATGAGCAAAATCAAATGGTATTTGTCTTTCTCTGACTGACTTATTTTGTGAGATATCACAACTTCTTTACCCATTCATCTTTACATGGACATTTAAGTTGTTTCCACTGCTTGACTAATATAAATAATGCTGCAATGAGCATGGGGGTGCAGGAATTTCTTCAAAATCCTGATTTCAATTCTTTTGTATAAGTAGACAGAAGTGGGATTGCTGCATCATATGGTTGTTCTATTTTTATTTTTTTGAAGAACCTTTATACTGTTTTCCATAGTGGCGGCACTGTTTTACATTCCCATCAACAGTGCACAAGAGTTCCTATTTTCCCACATCTGCATCAACACTTGCTATTTTCTGGGTTTTTTTTCTTTTGCTTTGTTTTTCATAACATCCATCTAACAGATGTAAGGTAATATCTCTTCATGGTTTTGACTTGCATTTTTCTGATGATTAGTGATATTGAGCATCTTTTCATATACTTATCAATCTGTATGTCTTCTTCGGAGAAAAATCTATCCAAGTCCTTTACCTATTTTTTAATGATTATTTATTTTTTGTTTTGTTTGCTACTTAATTGTAGGAATTCTTTATATATTTTAGATATTAACCCTTTATCAGATATTATGCAAATATTGTCTCCCATTCTCTAAGTTGCTTTCTCACTCTGTTGTTTCCTTTTCTATGTAGCAGCTTTTTAGCTTGATCGTAGTCTCACTTTTCTATTTTGCTTTTGTTGCCTCTGTGTGTGTGTGTGTGTGTGTGTGTGTTTAATTGAAATTTCTGTCTAGATCATTGTGACTCTTCTCTTTCTGTAATGACATCCTTTTTCTACAAATATTTTCAAGACTAAATAAATGATTTGAATTTTTGGCTGTTTTTTTGTTCATACGTTACTTGGCCTAGGTTAGCTATAAAAACAAAATTAGCAACTTGTTTTTTTGACCCCAGCAACCAATGCCCTGCTTCTCAGGACACATCTCTCAGAAGGCAACTGTCATATTGTTTGAAGGGTGGCATATCAGTCAAGCCTCAAAAGAGTAAAGCAGTAAAAGCTGAGGAAATTTAGTATTTCCTCCCAAAGGAAAAACCGATGATTGAGATATAAATATTCTACTTTTTGTCCTTCCTAGGAACATATGTAATTTCAAATCTCACTAAAATGAGTCCTCTTGATCAAATCCCAAACAATTGTGAGTTACAAACTCTATCACTAAGTTATCTCACATTTCTATACTATATTTTTTTCATTTTTGTTTTATTGGATAAAAATGCTATAAAGTCTAAAGCATATAGCTAGGCATTGACCCCATTAACTTTCAAACAGTTTGCTCTCTGAGTGTCATGTCAATTCATTTCATCTTATAGTCTCTTTCTCAGGCAAGTGCTCTAATACTTCAGGCACTTTGCTCCTAATATATCACATGACTCTGGAAATTTCCCCCAGCCCATTTCAGCACATCCAATACTTGGATGACTCAGCTGCAGGATTTGAGGTTAGTCTAACCAGATTATTGAAGATGAACATTACTTGCAAAAAGAGGGGTCACTTTGGAGGTTATAATACTAAGTAGGAAGGACTTTCCCATTATTACACTGATGAAACATGAAATTGTGCCTTTTTCACTTTGGTTATCTGAAATTAAACAGAATTCAGACTCTGTAGTTACAATACTCTGAGCAATTCAGAAAATAGGATGAAGCTCTTTTATGCCATGGAAGAAGGTAAATTCATTATTTATGGTTGAAAATCTTTACCAATGTAACAATAAAAAAATGTGGGAGACAACTTAGATTTAAGTAGTGTTTGATTATTGCATTCCAGCTATAATATTCTACATAAAAGAATCTTGTATTTAAATAGTATTTTCTACCTTTAAGCATGCATCTGTTTAAAGGGCTAGTGATTTCCACTCGGGTTTATTGAGAAGATAATAATAACAGGTACCTATTATGTCCTAAACATTGTGTTAACTATTTTATCTCTATAAATAATATCAGAGACCAAGTGAAAACAGACTCAGAGAAAATTAATTCTTACCCAAGGTCATACAGCTTGCTAGGGGCAAGGAAAGACTTAAATCATATTTGTTTTATATGCAAATCCATGATCTTAACCATTACCTCACAGAGATCTAACAAGGTAATAGAAATGAATGCTTTAAAAGTTATCTATCACTAAAATTGAAGAGGCAGATCTGGTATATTAAAAAGGGCATCATACATGGATCTGTCTTTGAAGCATTTGAAACCAGAAGTTTGAAAGAGCTGGTTCTCTCACCACAACTAAGTTGTGGCTTCTGAATTGCATAATCAATATAACAGAAAAAGAACTGTAATAATAGACTTACAGCAGTATACAACAGTTTAAAATACATTTTTAAATGACTCTGCCAGCAGGGGTGGGAGCAAGGATGGAACTGTAATAACAAATCATGGAATGCACTTATATTTAGTTTAATTAAATTAATTTAATAAGCATTTTAGTCAAGGCATCTAGTCATTAAGGATTGAAAATTCTAAATGTAGTGCTAAAGTACTAAAATAGTGATAACTAAACAAAATCTAAACAAATCTTATATTAAGCATGGATGTATGCAATCCTCAATTCAGGATCAACATACTCATTCCCCCACTTGATAGAAGTGTTAGCTGCTAAGGTTCACAGCTGTGCCACTCTCCAGAAAGCTGCCTTGACCAAAATTACTTCCCCTCCCTTGGGCAACTTGCATCCAGTGACTCACTGATGTGGTGGTAGAAAGACCCAGCAAACCTTGCTTCAAATTAGAACAACTCTGAAGGACCATTCCAGCTCCAGAGCTCCCTATAGTATAGGATCATCTGAGGCCTCTGTTATAACAGGAATTTGGTTCAACTCCCTTTGACTAATTCTGGGTCACTCACCCCTTCCAGGAGTAGTTTCTAAAGCATTCCCTAATAAATACTTGCATATAAATCTCAGAGTTTTTTTAGAGAATTTTCTGGGGAACCTGGGTTATGACAATGATTAATCCCAAATTTTCCTCTAGTCTACTGCCTATAGTTCTTAGTATTATTATAAAATATGCACCTATTTTCTATTTTCCCACAATCAAGTGATGGAGCAGTAAATTTACATGAAGTTGACATGTACTTTGTGTAACTCTTAAAAAGTCAATATGGAATCCATACATAATGAGGCAATCACAATGAAAAATGGTAGACCTTATGACTAAGAAAATTTTTAAAGACATACGATTATCAACTTAGGAAATCTGTTTCTACAAAACAAAATCGTTTAAAGTTATAAAGAACCAACTTTAGTACCAACAGGCTATATGTCCCTCTAATTGAAGCAGTTAAATGAGCTTTTCCCATTCTTTTCTTGAATGAAACACGAAATCTAGGCTGTGGAATGGAAATAATCCCCACTGCTTCATAAATCTGTGAGAAGTGATTTAATAAGATGATTTAATGATTTGTGGTATTTGTAGACAAATTTATAATGAATTGTATCACAACATTCACTTCAACAAATATTTGACATTTATTAACCACCTATGATGTGCAAAGCACTCATCTGGGTTCTGTGGGAACAAATAAGATGATTTTAGACCCTTAATATTTTTTTAAAAAGATTTTGTTTATTCATTTGAGAGAGAGAGAGAGAGACAGCCAGCGAGAGAGGGAATACAAGCAGGGGGAGTGGGAGAGGAAGAAACAGGCTCCCAGCGGAGGAGCCTGATGCGGGCTCGATCCCAGAACGCTGGGATCATGCCCTGAGCCGAAGGCAGACGCTTAACGACTGAGCCACCCAGGTGCCCCAGACCCTTAATATTTGTTGACCCAATTCCCATTATTCTTTTCCTTCATGATCCCACAATTTAGTTGAGAAGAAAGGTAAAATAAAAATACAGAAAGAAGTCAGACAGTGACTAAGCCCATGTGTATGTCTGTTAACAAGACAAACACAAGGATGAAACTAAGTGTCTGTCACACAATTAACACTTTATTCTTAGCATACCATATTCTTTTACAATGTATCCAAGTAGTAGGAATATAGCACAACCAAGAAAATGATACCAAATATTTCCAGAAAGTCCTTCAGGCCTGAATACTAAAAGTGAGGAAATCATGCTATCACTGAGCTTAAATAAAAAGCATTTTATCTTTCCAAAAGATTTTCTAATTGTATTCAATTTCAGATATAAGTGTTTAGAAAGACCTTGGAATAAATATGCTGAAATATCACTGTAAAAAGCACACATGATTGTATATAAATCCCATCATATTCCACATCAAATTTACTCTTCATTTCTGCTTTTCCTGCCTCAGTGAATGGCACCACCATCTGCTCACTTGTTCATATTAGAAATCTGTAAATCACCTTCAGCACCTCTCTATCCTTTGCCTCATATGTTTCAACCACATACAGTACATCATGTTATTTTATCTCCTATTTTAATACACAGATATCATGCTATGATATCAACAGAAGTGGTATCACCCCCAGGGGAGTGAAAATCAGTTATTTTGCAAAAGGGGGGGTGATGGTTAATTCTATGTATCAACATGGCTAGGCTATGATGCTCAGTTGTTTGGTCAAACCCTAGTCTACATGTAGCTATGGAGGTATTTTTTTAATGATTAACATTTATAATCAGTTGACTGTAAGTAAAACAGATTACTCTCCATAATGTGTAGGCTTCATCCAATCAGTTGAAGCCCTTAAAAGCAGAGAGAAGAAGCTGAAGAAGGAAATCTGCCTCAAGACTGCAACATAGAAATTCTGCTTGAGCCTCCATCCTGCCAGCCTGTCCTACAAATTTCAGACTTGTCAGCCCCCACAAACTTGTGAGCCAGTTCCTTAAAATAAATCTCTCTCTCCCCACCCCCAACTAATAGAGAAGGTGAAAAAAAATATTTTATGTATAAAACACAGATATATATATTACATAAATTGACTTGCAGTATATCTGTAGTATTCAAATTTCTCCAGGCAGAAGTTGCTTAGGACAAAATGTGTAAAAAGTCTCCTGGTCTCCTAGGTTGTGTATGTGTATATGTGTGTGTGTTGGGGGGTGGGTAATAATGAAAAAATAGTAAGGAAACACTGTACTAAGTATTTTTTTTACATATATCCACTACTGTGTATCCCTTATTCTGCTACCCTAAGATAGTATACCATTTATTAGCAAGAACATTTTTCTTAAGGGCTCTCTCTGGGGCTATATTAGTCTACCTCATATATACCTTGCACAGTACCTACCAGATCTTTGTAAAAATACAAATTTAACCATGTATTTCCCTTGTTTAAAACCGCTTGATGGCTCCAGGTTTGGGAACCTCTTATCTCTACTTACATAGAAATCCACAGGCAGGATAAGTGTCTCTTCATCATTTCACAGAGAAGGATAAAGAGATCCAGTTAGTTTAATGACTTGCCCAAAGTTGCACAATATGCAGAGGTAAATTCAGGATTTTAAACTAGATTTCACAATCTAAATATCCAGTTTTCTATGAAGAAAACACTATTTTGGCATTAGCAGACATCCGAATACCACCAGCATCTACTTATTTAGCTTATGAGAATCTGAGCAATGACTACTTTAGAGAGCTTCAGTTTCCTAATCTGTAAAATACAGGCAATATTCTTTTCTCAAAATTTATATTAGGATTAAATAAGCTGATATACATATACTCACATATACAAATATATGCATAAACTAACATATATATATATACAAATTAAAATATGTATCTATAAATATACATGTATCAATACATAGAGTGAGAAACAAAGAGAATCTAGCTTGTAATGTTTGGCATTTTGGCAGTTATTGAATAAATTAGGTGGGGTGGGCAGGGGGTGGTTCTTTACTTTGTTATGCTACCTTTACCACAGGTTGTCTCCAAGTTAGGAACAGTGATAACCTATCATGAAATTCTTCTGGATATTCCCCCCTCTACTAGCTTCATGACAGAATAGCCTTATCCTGACTCCCACTTCTGCTGTCACAGGACAACAACCTAGGCTAAAGTTATCGCCAATTCATGCTTGTGAATAATGACTCTTCCCTCCCAATCACCACCTTTTTAATTCCTGGAAGTGTTCATGAATACCCTATGGTTCTTCATGCATTTCCTCACCATTTTTTTCCCTCCTGGCTCATTGAACCCACTCCAGTCACAGCGCCTCAACTGAAAATGAATATCATTCTCCCACTTTCTCCTTCTTACTCAAAAACTTGTGTAGTTACTTTAGGAATTCTCTCTCCCTCACTTTGTTCTATGCAATAAGCCTAAAAGCTAACCTGATCATAATATTTAGGGTTTGTAGGGTTCTTAGAAATCACTCAGTCCTATCCGCAAAGTGAGACTCCTCTCTCCAGTATTTTAAGAGGTATACATTCCAACCCTCCTAGAATGTGATCAGTTAAGAAGAGCTCACAATTTTATTAAAGAAGTTGTTATTCATACTGAAAACACACAAGTTTATTATATCCTTTTATCCTCTAGAATATGCAGAATAAATCTACCTCCTCTTCCACATGAACGTCATAAATGCACTCTTATATCTTCTCCAGAATAAACACTCACATTCATTCTGTGTCTTCTTTTTCCTCATGGGTCCTAGGTCCCATTTTCTAGTCATCAGTCTCCATGATGTACCCCAATTTGTCACTTGTCACTCTTTGAAAATATGGTACCTAAACAGCAATCCACTATTATCATAGAACTTAGCAAAAATCTAACTATCATTTTTCTTTTGAGACTGTCAAAAAGTTAAATATTTTGATTGATTAGTAAGAATCCATTCATAATTATAACTTCAATTATCACTTACAGTATCTGTCTTCCAATGTCTATCTTCAGCCATGGTTTCTTGTAGGCTGATAACAGTTCATTCAAAAACAACATTTTTATTATTTAACTCCCACAGAGAGAGGGATGGATAGATGATAGATGATAGATAGATGATAGATAGATAGATGATAGATAGATATTTTTCCTGTTAAATACTACTACCACTGGTAGTGATATTAATATTTAGCATTAATTGGCCATTAAGTGTGTATCACAGGCTTACATTTTTATGAATTTCATTTTACTTAGTCCTAGTTTTATAATTGAAAAAATGAGGCACAGAAAGTTATGTAATGTGCTCAGATTTTCCAAGTAGTAAGAAGTTCAAGAAGGATATTCACTAATCCCTAAAGTCTTAAGCAGTACATTCATCAAAAGATTTCTACTACTGTGATCCCAAACCACATTCTTAAATCTGTCATTATTGCTGTACAGATCCTCTCTCTTCCACTAGATAGATGATTAGATCCCTCTCAATTTACTCCATAAACATTTCTGCTTTCCCGATTTTTGTGCCTGTTATTCTCCAGCATCCCACCCATTTTTCCATCTAGAAATAAAACCTGTGGGATAGGTATGATTATCAATATTTTGTAGATGAGAAAATAGAGGTTATTTGCCAAAGGTCCCATAGCTATGTGTAGGGACTAAAAATTGAACCTGTTTTACTGCAAAACAGTGCTCCTTTCACTTCACTCTACTGTGTTATATATAATCACTCACTATTCACCCTCCAGGGAACAAATCCTCTCCCACTTCTACAAATCCTACTATGACTGGTCTAGCTATTTTCCTTGTTCTAAATTCTCACAACATTTTTGGCTTTTGCTTTGTGAAATTGCTGATACTGTTACCATTTCTTACTTTCATGTTGGTATTTAGGCTCCTGTGACATTGTCTTCCTATTCAAAACCAATTTGGAGAAGACTTCAAATAACAGTTTAGAACATGGACCTCGGAGCCAGTCTGTCTGAGATCAAATCCTAGCACCAGTTTTTGGTTTTTTCTGTGTGATAGTAGGAAAATTGCCTGAGCCCTCTGACTCTGTTTCTTCATTTATAAAATGGCCATAATAATGAATAGAGTTATTTTAAATATTAAATGAGTTAAACTATATCAAGCTCTCAGAACACTAGCACATTATCTATTAAGGGCAGGAACCTGCTCTATTTTTATCTTCATCTATTCTAGTACCAGGTTTCCACACTTGGACACTAAACCTTACTGGTCAGTTCATGGTAGCCCAACGTGGATATATAACAGAAAAAATGCACATTAGTAGAATGGCAGGCACTGGGATGGGGATTACCCTGGTTTCACAGGTTGACTCCAAACAGGTAAGGCAAAATGGCCCAAAGGTAAAGCAAACTTGACTTTGAATCAGTTAAAAGAACTATTTTGTTGACCAAATGTGGTGTGTGCAAAATCGCTTTATAGATAATAACATGGTAAATGAATGTTAACTCTTATTGGACAGTGACAAGATGATAGGCACCATAAGAATTAGATACATCATCAGAAAAAGCATTTGACAAAGTACAAAATCCATTCATGATAAAAGCCCTCAACAAAGTGCACATACCTCAATATGATAAAGGCCAGATATGAAAACCCATGGTTAACATCATCCTCAATGTAGAAAAACTGAGAGTTTTTCTTCTACAGTCAGGAACAAGAGAGGGATGTCCACTCTCACCACTGTTAATTAACATAGAACTGGAAGTCCTAGCCTCAGCAATCAGATAACAAAAATAAATGAAAGCCATCCAAATATGCAAGGGAGAAGTAAAACTTCCACTATTTGCAGATGGCATGATACTCCATACAGAAAACCCAAAGACTCCACCAAAAACCTGTTACAATTGATAAAAGAAATCAGTAAACGAATTTGCAGGATACAAAATCAATGTACAGAAATCTGTTACATTTCTATACACCAATAATGAAGCAGCAGAAAGAGGAATTAAGAAGTCAATCCTATTTACTATTGCACCCAAAACACTAAGATACCTAGGAATAAATCTAACCAAAGAGGTGAAAGACCTGTACTCTGAAAACTATAAAACACTGATGAAAGAAATTCAAGATGACACAAAGAAATGAAAAGACATTCCATGCTCATGGATTGGAAGAACAGATATTGTTAACATGTCTAAACTACTCAAAGGAATTTACACATTTAATGCAATGCCTGTCAAAATACCAACAGCATTTTTCATAGAGCTAGAACAAACAATCCTAAAATTTGTATGGAACCACAAAAGACCCTGAATAGCCCAAGCAAACTTGAAAAAGAAAAACAAAGCTAGAGGCATTACAATTCTGTACTCCAAGTTATATTACAAAGCATTATGGAATGGGCACAAAAATAGGCACATAGATCAATAGAATAGAATAGAATAGAAAACCCAGAAATGGACCCACAATTATATGGTCAATTAATCTTTGACAAAGCAGGAAAGAATATCCAATGGGAAAAAGACAGTCTCTTCAACAAATGGCGTTGGGAAAACTGGACAGCAACATGTAAAAGAATGAAACTGGACCACTTTCTTGTACCATACACAACAATACATTCAAAATGGATTAAAGACCAAATTTGTGACATAGGAAACCAACAAAATCCTAGAAGAGAATGCAAGCAATAATCTCTTTGACATCAGCTATAGCAACTTCATTCTAGATATACCTCCCGAGGCAAGGGAAACAAAAACAAAATTAAACTATGGAACTTCATCAAAATAAAAAGCTTCTGCCGAGTGAAGGAAACAATCAATAAAACTAAAAGGTAACCTACAGAATGGGAGAAGATATTTGCAAAAGACATAGCCAATAAAGGGTCAGTATCCAAAACATATAAAGAACTTATAAAACTCCACACCCAAAAAACAAATCATCCAATTAAAAAATGGGCAGAAGACATGAATAGACATTTTTTTTCTAAAGAAGATATACAAATAGTCAACAGATACATGAAAAGCTACTCAACATCACTGATCTTCAGGGAAATACAAATCCAAACTACAGTGTAACATCACCTTACACCTGTCAGAATGGTGAAAATCAACAACACAAGAAACAACAGGTGCTGGCAAGGATGTGGAGAAAGGGGAAACCTCATGCACTGGGCATGCAAACTGGTACAGCCACTCAGAAAAACAGTATGGAGGTTCCTCAAAGAGTTAAAAATAGAAATTCTCTACAATCCAGCAATTGCATTACTAGGTATTTACCCAAAGAATACAAAAATACTTTTCAAAGAAATACATGCATCAAAATGTTTACGGCAGCATTATCTACAATAGCCAAATTATGGAAACAACCCAAGTGTCCATTAACTACTAAATGGATAAAGAAATATACAATGGAATATTACTCAGCCATAAAAAGAATGAAATCTTGTTATTTGAAATGACTTGGATGGAGCTAAAGAGTATGAGGCTAAGTGAAATATGTCAGTCAGAGAAAGATAAATACTGTATGATTTCACTCATATGTGGAATTTAAGAAACAAAACAAATGAGCAAGGGAAAATAGAGAGCAAGAGAAAAACCAAGAAACAGACTCTCAACTATAGAGAACAAACTGATAGTTGCCAGAGGGAGGTGGGTGGGCAGATGGGTGAAATAGGTGACAAGGATTAAGGAGGGCATTGTGATTAGCACTGTGTGCTGTATGGAATTGTTGAATGACTATATTTTACATCTGAAGCTAATATTACACTGTATGTTAACTGGAATTTAAATAAAAACTTAAAAAGAATTAGATGCATCTTGTTCATATGGAATCTGAACCTTGCCTTCTCCGAAAATGCACAAATTGATGACATCCATGGACATGACAAGTGATTGTTATAAATTATAAAACTGCACTATATTTACTGTGTCTCCACTAAAGGAAAAAGACTCAAACATAAACTGGTTTTTGTAAACTTGAAAAAATCATGAACTCCTAGGAAAGAAACATGCCTTAAAGTCCAATTTCAAAAGCAATTTAAATTCTGGAGATTCCTGTGATTGGAATAGACTGTACTAAGCCTTGAAGCCAGAGTTGCTTTACCTATCCTAAATCAGTCTCCTTCATACAGAAATGGAAAACATTTCTCTAAAAATCCATTTCTAAAAAGAAGCAAAAATCATCCTACCCTGATTTTTCGCAATCTACCAAGCAGAAGATAATTACTTCTCCATACAGGTCAGTCCATGCCAGAACAAAAAAGGAATGGGGAAGCATTTAAACTTAGCATCCGTATGTCACTTGAAGATGGATATATGAGGATTTGTGGATTTCCATAAAATTTCCAATATAGCATGAATACAGAATTATCTTCATTTTCTCTTCAGTTCATCGTTCTGAGTGACAAATGTACCTGGTACAGAAACAAGAGCTTTTGCATTCTGATTCTGAAAATGGACGATCTTATTCACTTCCCTTGTTCCTAAGGCAGGTGTGGAATATGGCAGTCACTCATCAATGTGGCTGAACCAGAGTGTAAAGCAACCCCCCCCACACACACTCTTTCTAAGGTGGTGGTTCTCAAACTTTAGTGTGTGTGAGCTCTATGAATGAGTGCTAGTGTGCAAATTCTATGCTCACCATTCTCCCCAAAGAAATTCTGAATCAAGAGATCTGACTGGCATCCAGGAACCTAATATATATTTTTTAACGTAAGGATCTTTATTTTTTTTATAATATTATTTTATTATATTATGTTAGTCACCATATAGTACATCCCTAGTTTTTGATGTAAAGTTCCATGATTCATTACCTGTGTACAACACCCAGTGCACCATGCAATACGTGCCCTCCTTAATACCCAACACCAGCCTATCACATTCCCCCACCCCCCTCCCCTCCGAAGCCCTCAGTTTGTTTCCCAGAGTCCATAGTCTCTCATGGTTCATTCCCCCTTCTGTTTACCCCCCCCTCTTTCTTCTCCTACCAATCTTCCTACTTCTTATGTTCCATAAATGAGTGAAACCATATGATAATTGTCTTTCTCTGCTTGACTTATTTCACTTAGCATTATCTCCTCCAGTCCCAGCCATGTTGCAGCAAATGTTGAGAAATCATTCCTTTTGATGGCTGAGTAATATTCCATTGTATATATGGACCACATCTTCTTAATCCAGTCGTCTGTTGAAGGGCATCTTGGCTCCTTCCACGATTTAGCTATTGTGGACATTGCTGCTATGAACATTGGGGTGCATATAGCCCTTCTCTTCACTACTTCTCTATCTTTGGGGTAAATACCCAGTAGTGCAATTGCTGGATAGTAAGGTAGCTCAATTTTTAACTTTTTAAGGGACTTCCACACTGTTTTCCAAAGTGGCTGTACCAACTTGCACTCCCATCAACAATGTAGGAGGGATCCCCTTTCTCCACATCCTCTCCAACATTTGTTGTTTCCTGCCTTGTCAATTTTTGCCATTCTAACTGGCATAAGGTGGTATCTCAGTGTGGTTTTGATTTGAATTTCCCTGATGGCTAATGATTTTGAACATTTTTTCATGTGTCTGTTAGCCATTTGTATGTCTTCATTGGAAAAGTGTCTGTTCATATCTTCTGCCCATTTTTTGATTTGATTATTTGTTTCTTGTGTATTGAGTTTGAGAAGTTCTTTGTAGATCTTGGATACCAGTCTTTTATCTGTAGTGTCATTTGCAAATATCTTCTCCCATTCCATAGGCTGCCTCTTAGTTTTTTTGGCTGTTTCCTTGGCTGTGCAGAAGCTCTTTATCTTGATGAAGTCCCACAAGTTCATTTTTTCTTTTGTTTCTCTTGCCTTTGGAGATGTGTCATGCAAAAAGTTGCTGTGGCCAATGTCAAAGAGGTTGCTGCCTATGTTCTCCTCTAGGATTTTGATGGATTCCTGTCTCACATCAAGGTCTTTCATCCATTTGGAGTTTATCTTTGTGTATGGTGTGAGAGAGTGGTCAAGTTTCATTCTTTTGCATGTAGCTATCCAATTTTCCCAGCACCATTTATTGAAGAGACTGTCTTTTTTCCACAGGAACCTAATATTTTAAACAGACATTCTAGGTGATGCTGATGCAGGTATTCTAGCAATTGTATTTTGAGAAATACTAACCTTTAGTTAATTTCTTAAGTAATGGTAATAATGGCTAACATGTATTGAACATACGCTTCTTGCCAGGGGCTCTAAATGCATTACCTCATTTAATCCTCACAACAGTCTATGATATAGACTTTACTATCATCACATTTTGCAATGAGGAAATTAAGACTTGGAGAAGTTAGGAGCACCTAGGTGGCTCTGTTAGTTAAGTGTCTGCCTTTGGCTCAGGTCATGATCCTGGAGTCCCGGGATTGAGTCCTGCACCAGGCTCCCTGTTCAGCAGGGAATCTGCTTCTCCCTCTGACCCCCTCCCCTTCTTGTGCTCTCTCTCTCTCACTCTCTCTCTCAAATAAATAAATAAAATCTTTATGTATAAAAAAAAGTTTTGAGGAGGTTATGTTATTTGTGCTAACTCACAGAGCTCATGGAAGAGACAGAATGCAAACCTAAGTTTGTGTGATCCCAAAACCTGTGCTTTTAACAAATTCACTCTGTTGCAAAAATCATAGTCTTCCAGATTAGTGTCAAGAATTAGAGTCTTTTTTTCTTTTGGAATGGAAACAAAAATATTAGATACTAACACATGTATTCTTCTGACTGATGCATGAGAAGTGAAGATTGCCAAAAGAATAAATTTTATTATAGACATATCAAGTAAATATATTTGTTTCTAAATTCAAAGAGTGATTTTATTCCCTGTGTGATATTTAACATAGGGTAGATTAAGAACAGATACATTCATGAAGACTACAGACAGGCCCCTAAATCCTTTCTTCCACATCTTGTGGGGGGGTCAGAGATTTAGGAAGGCCCAGTACTATGAAAACAAGAAATTGTCTGCCAGGTTATCCAAGGAACCCCCAGTCTTCTGGTAGTGGCACCGATAATAGTGGATTTTCAGCCTCACTGGCAATGACAGATGAAGTTGTCAGGCAATGCAACCACAGAAACCTGTGTTAAAAGCCCGTCTTAGCCATTTAGTAGCTATATATCCTTTAATAAGTTTTTAAGCTTTCTCAAGGTCATTTTTCTCATCTGTAAAATTGAAATATCAATATCTACCTTAAAAGGTTACCATAAAAATTATAGAGGTAAGTGCAGATAAAACTCTTATCAGAGTTCCTGGTAATAAATGATGATAGTAGATATTTTGTTCTTGTTGTCTTCATATTCGTTTGGATCTGTTTGCTTTCTGCCTCTCATTAACACCACTTGTAAATCTGATTTGAGTTGTAGCTTCTTTCCATATTCTCTTATACAAGATGGCGCTCAATAAACATTAGTGGGACTAAATGTTACATTAAATCTTTCTAGGCACAGAATATTCCCTCTGAAGTTTTAGGAAGATCTTTGAGTCTCATTGGGGTTGAGTCCTTTCTCTACAAATTCGCAAGCATGTTTTCACTACTAAGCCTTACACAGCCCACATTTCACTCAGCCACTACATTAGCAGGAGCCTAAAATCATCAGGTAATGACCTACCTTATTCATGATTAGCAGGGAGGATAGTGATCCTGTAAGGACACAGGGTAGAATCATGACATAATTAACTACACCTCCTTTTATTTTGTAGATAGCTAGGTACGTAGCTTCTAACAAAGGATTTACCTCTACAGGGGTGCATGGAGGGCTCACTCTGTTAAGCGTCCTAGTCTTGGTTTTGGCTCAGGTCATGATCTCACGTTTGTGGCATCAAGCCCCACATCAGGCTCTGTGCTCAGTGCAGAGTCGGCTTCTGATTCTCTCTACTGTTCCCTCCCACTCACTCTCTCTCTCTCTCAAATACATAAAATCTTAAAAAAAAAAAAGATTCATCTCTACATACATATATCTGAACAACCTTGGGCCACAAACAAAAGAAGGGCAATTCTGCTAATGGTAAAAGAATATTGGGCATTGAGTCTTCTCTTGGAAAAAAGTAAAAAAAAAAAGTTTACAAAAGTTAACAATACTACAATGAGAAATACCGTCAGGAATATTGGGGCTTGAGCCACTCGCAGTTATTTCCCTGTAACTAAGCTTCGTAAACAAAGAAACCATGATTCCTTAGTATATCCCCAGGCTCAATATATACTTAACACATAGTATGTGCTCAATTGGAATTTGATTGGTAAATGAAGAAACAAATAAACCTAGAGTGAAATGTTCTCTGAAAGGAAGACCTAATTGAGATTAGATTAAGCCTAAATGAACCTAATTGAGGTTGTCATGCCCTCCTTCCCACTGTTTTCTTTCTTTTTTTTTTCTAAGATTTTATTTCTTTATCAGAGAGAGAGAGAGAGCACGAGCCAGGAGAGGGGCAGAGGGAGAAGCAGGCTCTCCACTGAGCAAGGAGCCAGATATGGGACCCTATCCGAGGATCCTGGGACCATGACCCGAGCTGAAGGCAGATGCCCAAAAGACTGAGCCACCCAGGCATCCCCCTTCCCACTATTTTCTTAAATTAGAACTAAAAAGGGAATGACAGGTATAAAAGACTAGGTATAAAAAGACTAATCAACATACATAAGGATGTGTATCTAAAAATGTTTGTTGCATTTTTCCTTACTTAAATCTTTGAAAACTTAAAAGCAATCTAAATCTTTAAATAGGAAACAGGTAAAATGTGGTATGACGTGCTACTTGGAATAACATGTATGCAGTCAGAAATAATGTAGTAAATCCAACTATGCCCACATGGAAACATCTTAAAACATATTATTGAGTGAAAAAAGAAAATTTCAAAACAAAAAATCAATAGAGTATGCCATTATTTAAACAAGTTAAACGTACATACACACAACTGTCCTATATATTTTCTGATAATTATATATATGCTAAGGTGCAAAAGCCAAGGTCTGGAAGAACACATACCAAACTGGTAATAGTGGTAGACTCTGGGAATGAAACTAATTAGGTGTTCTAGCCAAGGGGGGCTTGCCTGTAATGCACTAATATTATAAAGAGGGTGTATCCATGTGCTAGTTGTGAAATTAATATTATATTAAGGGGGATACAGGAACAGCAACAACCCTTGCCATTTTACTTAGTAATTTTATTTAGAGTACCCTTCTTCTGGCGATCTCAAGTCTTCAAGTAAATAAATTCATTCATTTATATATTTGACCTGTTGGTCAATATATCATCAAAGTAGCAATGACTATTTTCCATGTATTAGAAAGTATGTTATAGCTGGAAATATACAGATACATACGGTGTATCCTGGATCTCAAAGAGCTCAGCAGTCTTGCAAAGATTTAGGGATTCCATTCAACATACAAAGGAATCATAGTATTTTTCCTAACTCTGATCAGAGACAACATGGGTTTGTCTGGGCTGACAAGCCAGGAAACTGTTGATTAAATGGTCCATATGAGATCAAAACAGTTTAAATTAAGAATTACTGATATCTGAAAAATAGGTGCTGGGAAGCACTTCCTGATGAGTTCAATTTTCAAACTTCAGTCAGGAAATAGCCAATTAACACTCCAAACTTTCTTCACCCACCTAAAGGTGACATCCCTGAAATGTTTTGAAAAGGTAAGAACTGTACTTATCCCAAATTTTAAGAGTGATTTCATGTGTCACAGGCATGTAATCAAGGCCTGCCAAAGAATTGTCTTAAAGCACAAGCTTCCAAATGTGGACCTTCCTCAATGAGGCTCAGAACTCTCTTGGTTACTAGTCATATCCTAGCACACTCACCTAATCAATCTAGAATTTCCTCTGCTAGTTACTAGACATATGCATGTACAGAAAAGGGTCTTCAGAGAAGCACTAATTAAATGTCTCATTTGAGCCAAGGGGGTTCATAGATTCTGTACTCAAGCACTTACTGTAATGCTGGCCTGTCTCAGGCACCAAGATGGAGGATGTCCTTTTTACTGCTCATTATTTACTTTCTATATAACATCTGCTGAGCTTTCATTATGTATGAGGCAATGTATTAAGCAATATAGACACAGAGATGACCCTGTCCTCAGGAGCTCTCTGCTCTAACCAGAAGACTCATCCATTCATTCTACATATATTTATTAATGTTGTGCTAATCACTAGGCATAGAAAGATTAGAACCTCAGTGCCTGAACTTCAAAACACTCACAGTCAAATGATGAGGCAAAGTTATTAAAACCATGTCTCATACATCTTTGCACACACAGCCCCAGGACAATGTTTGGAATAGATTTGGCAATTCAAAATTTGTTGACTGTATGAATAAATGAACATATAAGAAACTTTGTCTTTACAAAAATATAATCAATATAATGTTTATCATAATGATAATATGAAAACAGTGCAGTAGGTTAGGTTTAGGGTTTGGGAAAAAGAGCTCCTGGACCTATCTCTGGGGCAGAGTGACAAGGAAGACTTCTCATAGGAGGGTAATATTTCATCTGGGACACATATGAATTAACGGAGTGCTAGGAACAAATGTGGACCAAAATATTGCTTAAAAAGCTTATACTACTGGAGCCATTTGGCAATAAAATTTCAAAATGCCTATTTTCTAATTTTTTTTCCCCTCTAGCTTCTCTGTAGGAACTTAAAGGAAATCAGTTGTGCAGTTCAAAGTAAAAATTTAAATGCCACTGAATGAAAAGTTAAAACCTCACTCAATATTAATGCAAATCTATAAGTTAAAAATACATTTAAAATCATAATTGTCAAAAATTATACACAAAAATGAAAAATGTGCTACTGCACATATAATGTCATCCTTCAAGTTCAAAGCTGACACTATTTTTATCTCTGTGTGGGGAATATGTTAAAAAAATGAAAAAAATCCAACAGTTCTTTTTTTCCTGCCTTATATATGTAGACCAGTTCTTGGCTTGCAGTTTCAATTTCTATTTAGAGGGATATTCTCCATTTTGTATGACTGAAACATGCCATCTCTGGTTTCTACAAAGCTGGTTTGGACTGTTTATGAGAATTATTTAAAAGCATGTTACAATCATGTAGAATTTAAGAAGCAATAAAAGCCAGCACATTATAGTCCTATAGGTTTTTTTAATTGGGCTAATATAAAATGTATTATTTTATCCTCACTACAACTACGGTGCAGGTACTATTATATTTACTTTATATATTCACTCATTCAACAAGCATCTATTGAACAACTAGTATGAGTGAAATATTGTTCTACACCCAGGGTTAAAATTGTGCAAATTGGTGAATCAAATCCCTGCCCTCATAGACTGTACTTATTGTAAGAAAGAGTTAATAAGTATAAATAAGTTACTGTTAGTGATAAGTGTTATTGAGAAAAATAAAGCAAACTAAAAATTGTTGGGAGTATGTGTGTTTATGTGTGTGTGGGGTGCCATATAAGGTCACCAAGGGAGGCCTAATAAGGTGTAATTTGACCAGAAGACAGCCAGGGAATAAGCCATGTGGATAGCTGGAGGAAGAACATCCCAGGCAAGGAAAAATCAAAGTAAAGGTTTCAAGGCGGGAGCACGCTTGGAAGGTTCAAGGAGGACCATGTAACTGGAGTGGAGTGAAGGAAAAGGGAAAGTAGTAGGAGATGTAGAAGAGGTACAAACTGGGCTCTATAAACACCCATAAAGATTTTAGCTTTGGCTTTCAGTGAGATCAGAGTCCAGGAAAGGAGTTACAGAGGAGTGACATAATCTGACCTGCCTTTAATAGGAGAATAGGTTGTTGGGGACAAGAGCAAAAGCAGGGAGACAAGTTAGAAGGCTATTACAATAATATAGAGGATGATGGCTGGGACCAATGTGAAAGCAGTGGAAGTGGTAAGAAACACTCAGATTCTAGACATATTTCTAAGGTAAAGCCATCAGGATTTATTGACATGCAGGGTAAAAGAAAGAGAGAAGTCAAGGACAACTTCAATATTTTTGGCCTAGGCAAATAGAAAGACCAAGTGGCCATTTACTAAGATTGGGAAGACAGAGAAAAATAGGTTTGATAGGAAACACAAGAGTTCAGGGTTGGACATGTCTGAAATGCCTACTAGATAGGCAAGTGGAGACATTCAGTAGGCTATTGAATATATAAATCTGGTTGTCAAGCAAGCACTCTGAATTGGAAACATAAATTTGGGCCTTATCAGTTTATAGATTGAATATAAAGCCAAGAGACTGGGTAAAATCATCTATGGTGTGGTAATATATAAAGAAAATAAGAGGTCTTAAGACTGAGGCTTGGGGTGTCCCAAAATTTAGAGGTAAGAGGATAAGGTAGAACCATGGAAAGAGATAGAGCCACACTAACCACTTTTGTCAGAGTAGAACCAGAGAAGAGAGAGAAATGCTTCAAAACTTAATGAAGAAAGTTTTCAAAGGGAATGGAGTATTTAACGGGGGTAGGTTAAGATGAGGGTTAAGAATTCATCCATTAGATTTGTTATCATGGAAATCCTTGGTGACCTTGTCAAGAGTGATTTGGCAATGAATTAGAAACAAAATCCTGAATAAAACAGGTTCAAATAAGAATGGAAGACAGGAGGGGCACCTGAGTGGCTCAGTCGGTTAAGCATCTAACTCTTGATTTTGGTTCAGGTCATGATCTCAGGGTTGTGAGATCAAGCCCTGTTTTGGGCTCCACACTAAGCGTGGAGCCTGCTTGGGATTCTCTCTCTCAGCACTCCCACCCCCGACACTCTCTCTCTCTCTCAGGAAAGAAAGAAAGAAAGAAAGAAAGAAAGAAAGAAAGAAAGAAAGAAAGAAAGAAAGAAAGGAAGGAAGGAAGAATGGAAGATAGGAATTAACGATATAGAATTGTAGTATAGATATTTCCTGTGGATTTTGCTATAAAAAGAAGAAGAGAAATGGGGGAGCAACTAGAAGGGCATGCAGAATAAAGGGATTTTTTAAAATTAAATATTTATAGTAAGTATCTAAAGGACATCCATATAAGGCAGAAAATTGATGATGCATGAGAAGTCAAGGGAGAGAGAAAGAAGGGAAGGGGAGGGGAGGGAAGAGAAGGGAAAGGGAGAAGAGAATTTCCAGAGAAATGTCCTTCAGTGAGAAGGAAAAAATGAGATCTAGCACAGAAGGAGTACAAAGTGGCCTCAAGTGGGGTACTAGAAGGGAAATCAAAATATGTGGGTAGAGGTACAGGCCGGGCAGAGTGTTCTTTTCTGGTTGCTCCTACTTTCTCAGTGTGAGAGAAAGCAAGAATTTTAGCTGAGAGTGAGTGTGGAGTTTTGAGGAACATGAAGGTATGGGACAGTCATCTCAACTTTGAGAGTCAATGAGCTAGGAATATTTATTAGGATTAAGAGTGGCTCTCAGAGCTCTCCTGATACATAGAGTATAAATATAAAGTGATAACAATCAGCATGGTTTTGACAGATAAAAAGATTATCACCTAATCCAAGGGTACTTTACTGGTGAGTGGGTTTATTGTGGGTGCCCTTGTCAGAGTAAATCCATGTCTCTTTCATGACCTTTCAACAACAGATAGATACAATCTACTATTCCACCTCTGATGGGAAAAATGTGAACTCCCTGATGGTAGGGACTAGTTCACCATGGTGCATCTAGTGAGTGGCACAATGCTTAGCACATAGCTATTAGACTCAATATTTTGAATTGAACTGACAAGGGATATATTAATGAGAAAGAACATGAGCTGATGAAAATGATATGATTTTGAAGGTCCAAAGTAGACCTTCAGAGCTATGTAAATATCTTTAGAGTTGCTGAAATAATGTGTTCTATGTGAACTCTTAGTTTGGTCTAGAGTTTGAAGGCTATCTACTACTCACTTTTCATATCTGCCTCCCAAGGAAATTTTGACCCTTGATTCTGTTGGTTACTTTTTCAAAATTATGCTCATAAGTAATTTTTAAGAGACTGAAGTGGAAAGAGAAGAAAATGACGGCATTGTCCACTGTCTTACTGAGAAAAATATGGTGACATTTGCAGCCTTACTCTGGGGTGCTGTTTTGCACCTTACTTGGACTGCCATCAATCCATAATGTCATCCTAACTCAAGAAAGCATTCCATCATCCCATGCAAGTCTTTTTAGTTATAGGCTTCTAAAATTAGTCTTAGCAATATAGAAATTCCTAGATACTACCTCAAGGGCATTTGATGATGCTAGGAACTGTTCTTTCCTTCTCTGAATATTTGCAGAAAAACTGTCAGTGTTTTTTCCTTTATAATATAGACATTTCTTGCCTATAATTATTCTTTATTTTTTGTATGTTTGTGTTTCTCATCCCAATTAGATCATAAATTTATTTGTAACATGGTGGACATCCAATGGAGTATCTGTATGTACTTGCCGAGTTATTTGTTAATGGAGTGAACTACACTCTCCCTGCTCCTCCTCTGAGAAAAGCAAAAAAAAAAAAAAGCTATACTGTCATAGTACTTCCAAACAATACATGTTATGTCTCTAGGCAGAAATATGTGTTCAATTTTAGTAGCCCAGGCCCACAGTTTTTTCAAACTTTCATACAAAGGGATAAATTTAGGTGGAGAACATGGCAAAATTCTCTGAATTTATTCTCTACGTACCATGATGCAAAGATCACACCAACTACAGGCACAGTGCTTAAAGTTGGGCAGTGATTCCAAGACTGCCCATTCAAGGATGCCATATCATTATACAAGTTGCCAAGTTTAGCTTGATGCATTTTCCTCCTAATTTCTGCCATTTATAGTAAATGATACAAAGCTGTCCATAATCTGGCTCCTACCTGTTTCTTCTTGACAATCTCTACAACTTGCAACCTTTGCTCTGGCTATGTAGACAACATGTAATTCCATGGCCATGCCATGCTATGCAGGCCTTCATGGACTGCGTATAAACTGTGTTTGTGTAGACAATTTAACAAGGACAAATGGATGCACTTCATAGAATGGCAGGTTTGGGGTCAATATAAGAGCCAACAGTAAAATGGCCACCTTGCAAAATATTACATGATATCACTTAATCACTATCAAGTACCATGTCTTATGTATCTTCTCAATACATCTTTTCATCTATAATATCATTTAATTTAAATTTTATAATTATGACCTTATGAAATGTAATCTTTCTATAAAATAACCATATTTATTCTAAAAATAAGAATAAGAAAAGGAATTAGACAAAAAAAGTTATCATTTATCAAGTATTTATCACTTATCAAGTGCCAGGATCTATGTTAAGAGTTTTACATAATTTAATTATATCAATGTGAAGAAAATATTTTATTTCCATCTTAACTTTTTCATAAAACTTATCACATAGGTGAGTAAATAAAATTACATAAAGATTAAGCTACTTGCCGCCCAAGGTCAGAGCTGAGAGGCATTTGAACTGTGACTCCAAAGTCAGTGTTTTTAAACACTTCACTACACTACCTTCCTAGAAAAAAGCTCTGTAGGGTAATTAATATATGTCTATGACCTTATAGGTATAGGAGATATATCCTTAATAAGCTATGTATTTTTAATCACTCATAGTCCTATAACATCTTATTGCCTGGATTGCCACAATTCTGATGTTTTTCCCATAGATGAGGTCTAATTTAGGCTACAGTGTAAATCAGTAGTAGCAGGAGTCTGGAATTCATCAATCATAATAAATTTGAGCTTATTTTTAGCATCCTGAAGTTACTTTCTACTTTTATTAGGGTTTTTTCCCTAATTTTGACACTGTGCATAAATTCCACTGTTCAGGTAAGACATTCTCAAGATTTCAAAGTTTATGGAACACAGGAGGAACAATAGTTATAGAAGAGTGAGAAAATTGAATCGCTCTTAGCTACTTTATATAAGCACCACACTAAGCGGTCTCTGATATGAAATTTAAAAGTAAAAGAAAACTGGACCAAAAAAAAAAAAGTGAACAACTGACTGAAGAAAGAGAAGCCAGAGGAAACAGTTATGCTATCAAATATTATTTGGCATGAAGACCTAGTAGCTTTCAAAAACAGACTCACTGTCTAAAGATAACCAATTCAATTAAGTTAAAGTTCACTCCATGAACAGAAAGGAAAAGCATATCACATTTCTCTTTAAGTCCTATGCATCTCACTAGTATGCATTACTGTGTGCACACACACATAAATATACAAACCACCCAAAGATTATCAGATTTGATTCTTTCATAAAGAAATCTGTTTTGATTAATTAACCATGGCATAACAATAGGCTGCTGCTTAGCAAGAGTGGCAAGAAAATCTAATTGCAAAATGCTCTAAGTTTTTACCTGTAGCACAAAAGCAAATTAAAATATGAAACAATGAAATAATTCAGTGTATAGCAAGTTTAACATAAATGCTTAATAAGTGTACAAGTCTTTTGCTTTTCAGACATTTTTGTCTTCATTTCCATGTGTCATCCCCTCAATAACCCTGTGAGCTCAAGCTATCTCATTCTTCCTACTCCATCCATCCATTCATTCATTTTTATTCATTCATTAATGCATCCATACATTTCATTCATTAAGCCAGCATTTAGTTAATTCTAAGTCACAGGCGTTGCACTAGGTACTGGGTCCACTATCGCAAAAAGAATAGACAAATTCCTGGCCATTATAAAGCTTTCAATCTTTAACATAATAAACAAGCCAGCAAATAATACACAATTACAAATTGTGATAAGGTTTATGAAGGAAAAAATAAGCAATTAGGAGTAGAAATAGAGGAGAAAAAATTCCCTAGAAGGAAACTGTGAACAGAAAAGACACCTCTGAGAAGGTAACACTTAGGTTGAAATGTAAAGACAAAAAAGAGCCAGTTGTTCAGTGTGTGAAGAATGTTCAGTGTACATGAAACAGTGATGTCAAAGATACTTAAGCTAGAAGCCCTCACAGTCTTCTAAAACTAAAAGAAAACCTTGGTGGTTAGAACCAGTATGTTGGGGAAAACTGTTATGCCATGAAATGAAAGAGATAAGCAAAGGCCACACTACTCAAGGACTTGACACTGTGTCAATGCATCCTTAATGCAATGGAAAGCCATTAAAAGGTTTTAAGTTAGGGCACCCGGGTGGCTCAGTCAGTTAGCGTTTGCATTCGGCTCAGGTCATGATATGAGGGTCCTGGGATCCAGCTCCATGTCAGGCTGCCTGTTCAGCAGGGAGTCTGCTTGTCCCTCTCCCTCTGCTCCTCCCCCCTGCTTGTGCTCTCTCCCTTTCTCTCCCTCAAATAAATAAATAAAATCTTTTTTAAAAAGGGTTTTAAGCTAGAGAGGGCAGTACAATAATTCGATTCATTTTTTTTTTTCAGATTACTTGGGCAAATGTCTGAATAGTGGCTCGTCGAGGGGAGAGGCAGATGAAAATGAAGAATCAAGTTAAAATCCTCTCATTTGTAATCCAAGCAAGAGATGATGGGTGCCTTAGATTTTGGTGGTATCAGTGAAGATAGAGATAAATTAATTCTAGAAACATCTTGGAAGTAGATCTGACAAGAATAACAATGGATTGAATACAGGAGGTAAGAAAAAGAGAAGCATCAAAAAAGTCTGAGTTTCTGGTTTCAGCAACTTGGAAAATGGTGAGACAAAGAGAAACAAGAGAGGAACAGGTCTTCCTGGAATGAAGGTAATCAAGAGAATCCACCTTGATTTCCGTTGTGCTCATCTTTTGAATTCCACACATTTCAATTTTAAGAACCTCTAGGCTAGGATCTGAGAAATGTAAGCTAAGTAAGAGTCAGCCACTTTTCACAAGTAATGGGGAAGAGAATCATATGAACTTTCAAATGTTCTTCCATGTGATAAATGTTATAATAATTTAGCAGGTGGGGCTCAATGGAGGTACTGGAGGTCAAGAGAGGCTTCAAAGAGACAACTCCTAGACCAAGTATTCAAGAATAAAAAGAAATTGTCCTTTAACTGAAAAAGGTAGATATGGCCATCTCTATATTTTATTGCATAAAACCATACATTAAACAAGGACTCATCTTAATGCCAGGTTCCCAGTATAGAGTGTCCCATATTTGACACATGTTTAATAAACCCCTTCAAGTTTCATAAACCCTTAATAACTCCCATTACGAGCACAGTGTTCTATCAGGTGTTGTGGAGCCTTGTTTCCTGTCCTTGAGTTGCCCTCTTCTGTTGCAGAGATTAGACATACACGTATAAAAGAGCCAGAGAAGAATGATGCCAATGAGACAAGTCAGCTGGTATGATGTGATAGAGGCTGCCTGTGTTTAGGAGCTAAGAGAATCCAAACCAAAGAGACCACAGTGGGGAGTGGGTTAGATCAGAAGGCATTTTCCCTAAAGGACTATACTTTCACTTGCACTCTGAAGAAACCCTGGCAGTCTCATCTCTTTCCTCTGGACATCCCATCCTCCCATTCTCTATAATTGTAGTTCCTCCCATTCTCTATAATTGTAGTTCCAGTATCTGATACCCTCCTCTCCCCATCTCTCCTCCCATTCTCACCAGGTGACCTCACTCACTTCCTATTTCAGAGTAAACAAAAGCCATCAAACTAGATTTCTCTCAATTTCCCACCATAAACATGCATAAAGATACAGATACCTTCACACATCTGTATTTACATATTAGAGACCAACAATTGAACATGGTCTTTGTGCTTCATCCATTTCCTTCTTCAAGGAAACATATAGTTTGGGCCTTATCTCTTATGTATTTAATCTCTCACTCTAACAACAACTCCTGTCGGCATTTTTCACTGAAGTATAAATTTTATTCATCTAGAAAATATATTGTAAATATTCTATTTCTTCAACCTCTCTTCAACCTCTACCACTTTATTGAAACTACTCTATCAATTACTTGCTTGTGAATAATCTACTGAACATTTCTCAGTCATTATATCAGTTGGTTTCTTAGACACATCGTTATTTAAATATTCTCATGTTTTGCTCAAGAAAGCAAAATACCTTCCTTGACCTTGCATTTCTTGCCCATGTTCACAGGCCAACCAGACATCTTTACTTATATCTTAAAGACTCTTCAAACTTAACTTGTCCAGAATGGATTTCATAATCCTCCTGTTACCACACCTAATGAGGCTTTTCTAGACCATCAGAATTCAGTAAATGGTACTTCTACCCACTATTTCATACAAGCCAGAGAATTGCGGGCATCTCTGACATTTCCCTTCCTCTTAATCACTTCCATACACAATTCATCTCTATGTCCTGGCATCCTTACCCCTAAATATCTCATATCTGTTCATATTTCTTCATTTCTACCATCACCCTAACTTATGCTAGACTTCCACAAAAGCTTCATAACTAGCTTTCTGTTTTGTTTTGTTTTTAACCACAACCATTTTTTTTCCATTTTCCTACCTGTTCTCCACATAGCATCCAGAGTGAAGATTTCAAAATTCAAATATGACCATACTACCAGATCCTCTCCTCTCTCTCCAATCTATTTAGAATACTTCAATGAAATCCTAAATATCACCTGACTTGTGTCTCCCTCCCATAACCTTCTCCCACCAAGCATCCTGAAATGTATTCTCTGAATTCTAGCCATATTGGCCTTATAGCTCCTCATAAAGGGAGCTTCCCTTCCTGAGATAGGATCTTTATACATGCAGTTCCCTCTGCCTGAATAAATCTCTTCCACTTTCTTCCCCAAGTTCAGTCTATTTTTCAAATTTAAGCTTAATTAGCATTCCCTTAAGGAAGCCTTCTCTGACATTCCTTTCTACATCAGCGCCTCCTTAATTCACTTCCAATACACCACGTACATCTCCCTTGCAGAACTCATCAATATTGCAACCTTATCTTCACTTGTGTGATTCTTTTTTTTAAGACCTTATTTATTTGAGAGAGAGAGAAAGAGCACAAGTAGGGGGAGGGGCAGAGGGACAAGCAGACTCCCCACTGAGTGGGGTGCCCAATGCAGGGCTCCATCTCAGGACCTTGAGATCATGACCTGAGCCAAAATCAGATGCTTAACCAATTAAGCCACCCAGGCACCCCCACTTGTGTGATTCTTTATTGCTTCTTCCTCCTTGAGGGCAGAGACTATGTATGTTTTCTCATACTATGAATTTATAGAGCCTAGAATAATGTCTGGGACATAGTAAACACCCTGCAAATATTTATTGAATTAATGAGGGAGAAAGGGAGGAAAGATAGATAAATAAATGGATTTGAATGAGCAGAAAGAATAATAGCAATGTACTACAGAAGAGTCAGCCTTGTTTAAATAATATATGCTGAGATGATAAACCAGCTATAGGCAAGAGAATAGTTCTGACAACAGGAATTTAAATTTTCCCTTTTTTCTATTTTTTAAAACCATTTTAAAGGAGCATTTCCTTTCATCTACAAAAGGACACATTTCTGCTGCCAATGGCTCTCCACAGCCATAGACCTATTGACGACTACTCATGTTGACTTGGTGGACAGTTAGGGCTTATTCTGCCTATATGGTATAAGACTACAGAAAGCAAAGAAAGTCCCCAGACTAGGCATTGATGGAGAGAAAAGGAGTAATTTTCTATATATTCTACTATTGCATGAGATCTCCTTACACTCTGTATAGTACTTTGCCCTCTTTACGGGTGGTCTTGTAATTACCATTCATTTGACTTAGTATTTTATGTTTGAAAAACATAAATTTAAGGAAAGCCACTCATAAAATCAACTCTCAGAAAAAAGTACTCTTAACAATGGAAGAAAAGCAAGTCAGTAGCTTCAAGCAATACCATAAATCATAAGAGAAGGAAATGAACACTACTGGAGTTTACATATATCATCTCATTTGATCAATATACATGGCTCAAAGAAGTGAAGAAACTTCCCAAATTCAGTAAACCCAGTTTCAGGTAACTCCAAAGCCCATGCTCTTTCCAGTGTATTTTAAGTAGTACAACCAAGAAAAAAACCTAAGTACTCTGATTCTCCAGCACTGTGTCAGAGAAGATTGTATCCCCTTCCACAACCCAGTTTTCTTCCCAGATTCTGTAGACTATTCTGATGCACAGGGGATTGAAATAAATGAGATTCTTTTGTTGGTGTCTTATAGGTATTCTTACAGATCACAAGTTTCAGAGAGTCATAAAACTTCCATCCTGTGTACATTTTAGAAAACTGCTTTTGGACAAAGACTTTGGACATTAAGTTTTAGCTCAGAATGCATTTTTGCTTCCAAGTTATAAATAGTGTACAACTTTTTAATGAAAATGCTGACACAACCTAAAGAACAATGGTGTATGACCAAATCCATTGCAGAAACAAACTGATTCTTTCAACAGAGCCAGTCTTAGCATCTTTAGAGAGAGGCTATTTATAGGATGTGTTTAATTAAGTTGTGGATATTAAATTATGCAAAATTTTTACTTCACCAAAATGCAATCTAAAATAGCCATTAAGATCAATTAGCATTTTTTTCAGTAGGTTGGAAGGTTTAGCCAATCCAGACTTGAATGGCATTGATTTCTTTAATGAGATGTTTGTTCTGAGTTGGTTAAAAATATATGGTTCAGTATATAAAATATTCAAACGTTTGTATACATTTTCCCTTGCTGCTATAATGGAAGGGTGATTGTTATAAAACTTGCTCCTTCTCCATGCACTCTAATCACGCTCAGGTTTGGGGTTTTGATTAGATGCATTTGTTGTACCTTTTGTTGCTGAAGCCAATCCATCAATCCAAACAAGAAGGGGCTGTTTTTATGAGACTATGCTGCCTGCTGCCAACAGGACCTCCTTGAGGAGCTGGAGCAATTAATGTTCCATTTCTGTGTCAAGTGCTGTTAAAAGTTTTCTTTGGGCCAAAGTTTGTCCAAACATTTTGTACAATTCCACAGAGATCTGGGGTAGCCATAGGAAGCTGGTTGCTGCTACAGACATGGCCTCATGGAATAGCTTCCCCTTGTTTGGACTACCTGAGGCTAAATCTAAATGAGGCAAGCCTGAAGAGGGGATGAACACAATCAGAAGAGCAACACAGAAAGTGCAAATAGTAGGCAGATACAACAGCTTTGACAAAAACACCTCATCTTTTTTTTTTTAATTCAGGCGTTTAAATGACATTTTTTTTGTTGTTATTTCCTTGGATTTCTAGGTTCTTTATAAAGATAATGAATTTTTTGTAATGTACCCAAAAAGGATAAAGAAAAATATTTTTAAATGCCTATAATCATTACTACTTAAAGTACACTTTTGTTCACATGTTGCATGGCCATTGTTTAAAGGTTAAAGTTGTGTGAAATAACCATACCCTGAATATTGTTACAGGAAAAATTCTTTAAGGAGACATGCACAGTATGAGGTTTTCAAGGTGGGATTATTCACTAGGAAGAACTGTCATTCATGAGTCATATCTGTAGCTGGTCTATGAACAGATACCAGCACCCACATCAAGAGCACTTGATGATGTCTGTGTTTGTTCTATAGCTATCTAAGAATACTAAATCAAAGGGAGAAATACCCAGCAGAGTTTGTAAGACATGTATGTACTTCGTTTCTAGAAAAAAAGAAGAGAGATCCCATCATAATTGCACTGGACTTAGCACATCACAACCAAACCAATCATGTGTGTTCCCAGAGGCTCTTTCCCCACTCAGAACTGGAACCCACTGTCCCCTAATACTTTTTAGGAATTCAATTAGCCAAAATAAGTATAGCAATGGCTCTGAGTTCAGAAATGACTTTCAAAGGTACAGAAATCACAGTCAGAAAAAAAAATCAAACTTAATCTTTAAAAAAATTAACTCACTTAAACATTCAAGCTCCATACCCTTTAAATTACATCTTCCAATAGCTGAGGTAAGTTGAAGGTAGGCCAAACTGTCAGAGAGTTCATTGCTCAAGTGCCATTGTGGGGCAAATATAGATCTTTAAGTGTAAACATTTTCACAGTTCTCCAGTGCTGATAATAATAATGCCATAATAATAAAATTAACATGTATTGAGTGTCTACTATGTGCCAAACACTGTTTAAGCATATTGCATATATTGTCTTTAATTCTTAAAATAATCTTGCAAGGTAGGTATCTATTACTATTTTTATTTCACAAATGAGAAAAGCAAGAGAAAGAGATGCTGCAATGTTACTCAAAGTTTGAATGGCTAACAAAAGAAGAGAGATCTGTTTGACTCCAAAACTCATGATCCTACTATTATGAAACACTCCCTCCTTCAGTGATGAATGAAAAGTTTAGCAGGAAGAATGTTAGCCTACAAAGAAAAGCCCATGTGATGTCAATACATGCCAACGCCTCACACTGTTAAAAATCAGTGACAGTACAACACCCAACACAAATCCTTTACATATCACCAGGGCTCCCTGTTTTGCTGTCAGTCTCCCTCCCCACCTCAACACCATCCTTGTGTCCACCCCAGACTCAAGCCAATAGTTCATTACTTAAGTTGGAAAAGAAAGGAACCCACTACCCTGAGAGTTTGTACAAGCTGAAACAGGCCAGCTATCTGCTCATCTATCAAAACTATCAAAGAAGGAGATGTTTACAAACATGAATCTACCAGAGAATTAAAATTCATCCATTGAAATATCATGTTTTTGTATTTTGAAAAAATTTTTTTAATTGGCAATTTTTTCTTTTTAGTAGCCACAGTTAGACGTCATTAAAGTAATTATTCTCCAAAATAAAATTTGGACATAATTATCGGGGGGGTTTGTGTTGACTCATGGCCAACATTTATAAACATCAGTCAAAATATTTTACCAATGCCCCACCATTGAATTATCTCCTAGAGCTTGAGAGCTTGTGCTTGCTTTTACCATTTCTTTTCTCACTGTTGGCTGCCACTTCCCTTGGCTGCTAATATACCAGGCTTTACTAATGCCCTCTCCTGAATTTCCATACACCAGCTCTAATTATCCGGATCTTACCTAATGGGTTAGGTAATAAGTAACCATGATTATTACAAATGTATCTAAATAGACTCTGAAATAAGGTATTATGGGTCTCTCATGTTCAAATACATCTGTCTGAGAAACATTAAGAAGCTCACACAGTGAGGTCATAGAATAGATAGTAGTCTGTAAATGGGTTGTGAGTATTGATATATTGATTTAGTCCACTTCAACACATTTTTGTTTACTTCTAAATGGTTCTCAGTTTAAACTATATAATTGAGGTTGCTGGATACTAAATAAGTAAAAAGTTCAGTAAATATAGCTGAAGCCCCTTTAAGTTGATGTCAGAGAGAACAAATATTCAATTCTTCCTGGGATTTTTCTGGACACAGAGACAAAGCCCTTAAATTGGAAAATCCACAGATCTATCACATTACAGCATTTTGTATTCTCAATAATTTATAAGTTATTGAATCACCCTATTCTATATTAGCAACCCACTACAAACCTGTGAAAAATAATGTTGTAGCTTATAGCTGTATTATGGAAGATCTCTGAGTGATCCTCTTAAAACCCATTGTTAAAATTCTTTTAGCTCTGAACAGAAGGACATAACTAAATTTCTGAATATATGTATAACTCTGTTTAAATAGTGGTTATCCACATGGACTTTTCCAAATAAATAAGATTAGAAATCCTGACAGTCCTGTGATGGAAGACCTTCAAATGTGCTACTACGGTTGCCAAGATGGTTGTCTAACAAATGCAATGTTGCCCAGCGTTGCAATGCATAGAACGTTCGTGGCACTTTCTATGACACAACACACAGTTAATAAAATACCTATCTCTTCTGAAGTCATTATTTTCCACAGCAAACTCGAGAGCATCCATTGATTTGCTCAGGACAGATAATGAATTATACCATAAATGGGAAAAAACTGGGTACCCAAAAGACTCACCTAGGTCCCCTATGTGCTGACTGTGGGATGCAAAAAAAGATATTTCACTTCTCTGAGTTTCAGTTTTCTCATCTGTCAAACCGAAGAGCTATCCTTCGGCAAAGTCAGGTGGGGATTATGAGTAGGTAGATAATCCTTTCAGGAATGCTAGAAAAGTTCTGCTTAATGTTCTTAATAGGAGGGCAAAGCATTCTTTCAGCAGATTAAAACTTCACATGTTAGAAACAAATATCAAAACATACAAAAATGCCCTTTTCATGACAAAAACACTCAACAACTAGAAATAGAAGGAAACTCCTTCAATCTGGTAAAAGACATCCATTAACACACACACACACACACAGAGAGAGAGAGAGAGAGAGAGAGAGAGAGAGAGAGAGCTAATGTCATATTTAATGATGAAACAAGAATACTTTCCCCTAAAATAAAAAACAAGTCAAGAACCTCTGCTCTTGACAGCTCTATTATTAAATAGTGTAGTGAATATTCTAGCCAAGGTAGTTGGGCAAGAAAATGAAATAAGTGGCACCCAAATTGGAAAGGAAGAAGTAAAACTATCTCTTTTTGCAGATGGCATGATCTTATACATAGAAAATTCCGAGGAATTCACTAAAAATCTCTTATAATATAGATTCAGCAATGTTTCAGGGTAAAATATTAATAAACAAAAACTGATTCTATTTCCATACACTAGCAATGACCAATCCAAAAATGAAACTAAGGAACCAATCCCATTTATAATAACGTTACAAAAAAAAAAAAAGAATATAGGAAGAGAGGTGAATGCTGAGGCACAAAATCAGTCAAGTTGAGTGAAGTTGGAATTCTTAGGAAATATTCAAAGGTTCAGAAAGAGGAAGCTGGGGTCACTGGACATAAAATTTTCTGACTTCATTTTTACCATGGGCCTGGCTTTTGCTCCTAGATGGTTACCTATCGTTCTTCCACCTAGCTTCTCAGATCTTGCTAGCACCTCAGGACTTGCAACCTTCATTTCTTTGCCCAGGGCATGCAGGGTACCTGTTTGCATGTCTTCTCTTCTGTATCTGTGTAGTTTTTTAAGTGTGCTCATTGGGAATGCCCTTTCATCTCTCCCGTGAACCAATGACCACCCATCCCCTCCATATTGTGGTCTTCCTTTTTGGGCATGTGTCAGAAATCATTGTAAGAAATGTATCTGATATAAGTACTGCAGTTCCCAACAGACTCTTTCAAACCTAGAGAGGAAACAAGCATACATCCAAAGTACTATAAAGCGCAGAAGAGAGAGAGAAAAAGAATGTATCTATTGTGTCAGTCTAATCTTCCTCATACTTTCCTTGATTTAAAGCACTTGACTACAGCAAAATTGGAATCAAAGACATTCTGCAGAGTTCAAATTTCTTAAAGTGCATTGTGATTTTTCTAAGATAATTTCCCCTCTGGATTCTTTTCTAACCCCATGGCTACCACCCAGATGGCCAGATGCACTCTAATCCCAGTGCAGACCAAGTTAAGGCCCTATACTCTGCAATTTTCCATGATTTTCCTAAAACTGTGATCATCTGATAATGTCCTGACTTTTTGTTCTATAAGGGGACTGCTGATGGTATGAAAACCTTGCTCTAAAGAATAAAAATTGTATCCAGTCTTTGGAAAGACAATACTCATCAAAGCCATCATGGGTGTGATTTCCCAGCAGCTGAGTTAGCCCAGCGGGTGCTATGTTCATAGGAATTCTAGAAGCACCCAGAGAGCAGACACAACATTATTTATTTTATGACTTGGTTAGATGTTTCTAAGTGCCATGGTCTGGGTTTTATGTGGGCTGTACACAAAATGAGGTCACACAATGAACTGTGGAGAAAAAAATAAAAGTGAGGAAGGAGCTACAAAATCAGGAGGAAAAACCTTTAGATTACTATGCAATTGCTTATGCACATTGTATTAACTGGCTTCAATTAGAGTGACTGATCCTGACTGTGGTTAACGTGAGGCAGTCTGGGAGAACACACCGAAATAATTAACACTTTAAAAGAACATCTCCTCTGTTTTCTTTGGGGGAACGTCTGTTTTTATTGATTTCCCATAAAAGAGAAAAATTACTTTCATAATCTAGAGACACATGGTAGGGAAATGTTAAAATGATTTAAATTAAAAGGAGTATCCAACTCTACTCTTCAAAAATGGCCTTTGTTACTCAGAATATAAACATCTCTTGTTAATACAACACTCTTACATCACCAGCTCCTGCCTGTCATAGAGCAAATTCTTTCTTTTCAAAAGCTTCAGAATATCTGCTTTCAGAGTCTTAAAAAAGTTGCATATTAACTCCTGGAACCTTTCTCTGTCCCAACCTAAATCCTTTTTCAAAGAAAGGATCCTCTTAAATAAATCCAAATAAATAGCCCTAAATTAATAACGAGTTACTGCCTATTTTTTTTGTCCCTCACCAATTCATCCTGCCCCATTCCCTTCCTTCTGGAATGACCTATCCTTTTCTTTTTTTTCTCTTACCACTTATCAAGCAATGACTGTGCCAGGTTCACTGTTAACGCTTTCTATGCAATATCACATGTAAATCTCAAAATATCCCGTTGCATGTATAAACTCAAGAGAGATGAAGTAAAATGTCCAAGGTCACATGACTTGTAAGTGGCAGAGTTTGTATTTTAACACAAATCTTAATTAGTTTTAAAATTTGCATATTTAATTATTACCAAATATTGCATTTTCTGTCTTGTTAAATCCATCTTGAGGCAAATCTCCATTCTGAACATTCATAGCTTTTTTTTTTTTGAGAGAAAGAGAGAGAGAGAAAGAGAGAGTCCAAGTCGGGGAGGAGCAGAGAGAGAAGGAGAGAGAGAGAGAATCTTAAGCAGGCTCCATGCTCAGTGCAGAGCCTGATGCAAGGTTCAGTCTCACGTCCCTAAGATCATGACCTGAGCAGAAATCAAGAGTCAGACGCTTAACTGACTGAGCCACCCATGCACCCCATAGCTTTTTGATTATAGCATTTTATAGCATGTATTACCCAGCATAATGATTATTTACATGTATTGTTTCCTGCTTTATCTTGAAGAATCCAAGGGTTTACAACTTATAAAATGTACTCAATAAATGCTTCTTAAATGAGTAGATGAAAGTTGATGTAGTCAGAATGCAGTGTTCTAATTTGCAAATGTTAACATGATTTTTGAAAACACTTCACATATCTATTTATGGGTGAATATTATATAACAAGAGAGATATACAGGTGTAACAATATCCATAATAATCTCTATAATAGCAGGGGTTTTATTTTTAACTTTTAGAAACTCCTCTCATTGCATTATTGTTAAATTTCTAACAACTAAGCATGCAAACATGCAAAGAAACAAAGTGATTATTCTAGACAAATCATATGTATTTATATATCATATTCTAAACAATAAAATCACATATTACAGTCATTTCTAAGTAATGCCCAATAACTAAGAATTGTGTCTGGGACATTCATGAAAGTGGTCAAATCCATGCATAAGCCATAGCCATATGGAGTGGTCCAGAGATTTTTGCCCTGAAATGCAGCAGCCGGGCAAGCCTCCTGCAGCTGGTTGAGTCTAAACTTCTTTGTTTCCGAGTACCAGAAACTAATTCTTAGCCTAGTTCACTCCAGATTCAGAGATCTGCCTGTTTTCACCTGAGTCCCAGAACCTATGGGTCTCCTTTCATTTGCTTATAAGTGGCAGGGGTTCAGGTAACCACTGCTCATATTCACATGACCATACAACCCAATTAAATTTTAAGTGTAGAGGTGAAGAAGGATATCATTCTAGTGCTTAATGTAGCCATACAAGGAGAGATAAATAAAAAATAAAACCATCATGCTTTTTGTTAGGGAAGATATTTTGTTTACAGTTATTCAAAAAGTATAAATATGTCCATGTTTCTCTATAATTATTGAAGGCAAAATTTCTATTCATCTTGATCCCCAATTTGTACAAGTTAGTCCTGGCTAAAAGGAAAAGTCTTTAAAATACCTCTTGGTCCCTTTGCTACAGAGGTGTGGAGTGCCAAAAAAGAGCATCTAGGAAGAGACTAAGCAAATAGTAATAGAAGTCATTTTCAAGGCAATATGGAGCTGGTGACAGGCATTGCAGAGCAATTTGCAGAGAGAAGCATTCTTAAGAAAACCAATGATAAAAGCTCCACAGTTAAAATGAACCTGGGGCAAATGCACATACAAAGACCAAGACGTTTTTGAAAAAAGTAATAAAGACCAATTATAAGGATACAATCATTCCAGAGTAAAGCACCAAGGAACAAGAACAGAGCATCAGGGAGAGAAATGTAGGAAACATTCAAGTGAACTTAAAAATGCACAAAGATAACAGACTATTTATTAGAATTATAAGTATGCATTAATTTATTTATAACCTGCTTCGGTCAATGAAGGATTTGAGACAGACAAAACATTCTCTTAAACACAGGAGGCTAAGATTTTTCTATTTCTTGAGAGATGAGAAAATGGAAATTAATACCAGAATGACTATACATATGTAGGGTTTTTTTTGTTTTTGTTTTATAAATATGCTTATGATAGCTTTATAGTTAACTACTCATAATTCTCATTTTTTAATATGGATTAAGTCATTACCAAATTATTCTTTGGTAATTTTTTATATACCCAACTGTTGTATATAATCAGATATTTGGAATAAATAGAAATAGACTATTTCTAATACTAAATAGACTATTGGAAATTCTCAAAATCTCAGCGTTCTCAGTGCTTCTTTCCGTGTGAGACTACCACTCAGTATATGAACTCTACTGGGAGCTTCATAAGTGTTGCTGACTAGGGGTATTAGTTAAGGTGATTTTTCCCCCCTCTTTGGTTACAAATAAATAAAAAAAATTACACTCCTCCAAATAAACAAAATAAAACAAAACAAAATCTAGAATAACTTGGGGGAAAATGTAATTTATTGATTATCAGCAGATTACTGGGACCTTTTCACAAAATCAAAGAGAGATCTGAGCAAGCAGAACCTCAGAAGGACAGATATAGAGCAGGTCTAAGGATCTCAGCAGCTGAGGTTCACAAATTATTTTCCAAACTATTGTCATTCATAAGATTCAATACTGTTGACTACCAATTTGGTATCTCTCTAATACAAATTCCAAATTCCCAGGAGAGAATCCAACTGGCCCAGCTGAGATGAGATTCTTAGCCCTAGATCAGTCAGGCATGGTCAGGAACAGACTCACATAGCCCAAACATGGCCACTGAAAGCCTATCTTTGTGGATCAGGGTTACTTACAGAGAAAAAAGAATCATTATGGGTTGTCAACTCCTCTGGAAAGTCTGTAAATACTTTTAAATAAATAGCAAAGGAAATCTATGAAATCAGCAGCTCTTAATTCCATAGCAGAAGCAAGAAAAAATATTTTTCTGATATTCTCCCCTGACCACAGAACTGAGAATCAGACTATTTGGCATTTCTGACTTGTGTTCTTCAGGAAGGGTCTTAAATGTAGTCATCTACTTAGTCACAGATGTCCTATAACAGAAAGACCTAATCTGGGATTTCCAGATCCTACAGGGTACAACTCTAAGGTAATAATGAAAGATGAATTATTTTTCATAATCCAAAAGACATAATTCTAATAATGGATTTACTTGCAGTAAGACTGCACGAAATAACTGAAATATCAAATTTCTGTTACTTGGGGCTGAAACTGTCGGTGTAGTAGAGGATCAGCTACTAATCAGAATTCTTATTGGTATAACATATTGATTGTCTTTGATAAAATGGAAATACTATCTTACTTATCTTCGTACCTCCAGCAACAGGCACAGCACCTGACACAACTGAATCAAACCACTAAATTTTGTCTAGTTTGAAACAAAATTCCTTAAAACACATGATACTCTGTGAAGGAAAAGTATAAAATGACCCTTAAAGGTAAGAAATGGAAACCACCCACCTAGAAGGTAACACTAACAAATTGAAGAGTTGTAGATAATTTAATAAACCTTACTAAAGAGGAAATCAACAGATTGAAGACTCATTCATTGAATTGGTACTCACGGAGCACCGACCACATACCAGGGATTTATCTAGGTGTAGGTATACCAGGACCCTGAATAGCACATGGTCTTTGGTGAAATAGACATACAAATCAGTAATTGTAAGATAACATCACCAGGGATATGATAGAAGAAGTGACTGATGAAGAAACAGAATTATTAAAACTAAGTCTTTCTCTGGCATCAGCAGAGTCCCTTAGCATGCACTCCCCTCTGACCATCTGCTCACAAAAGTGTGACATTTTTATTCTCCAAGTCTCCAGCAAGTCTGGGCTGCCTCCGCACTGCNAATTTAGCAGTATCATCTCTCCTTCATTGAAAGTGATCCCACCTTCTCTTCCTTCCACAGATAAACAAAAACAAGGAAAGAGGCTTCATGCTCTTATGAATCTGAGTGAAAAGTAGGTTCCCCCAGGCCTACTGTGTTAGAATGCAGTCATACGGGGAATGAAGCATGAGAGACTATGGACTCTGAGAAACAAACTGCGGGCTTCAGAGGGTAGGGGGCAGGGGGAATGGGATAGGCTGGTGATGGGTAGTAAGGAGGGCATGTATTGCATGGTGCATTGGGTGTTATATGCAACTAATGAATCATGGAACTTTACATCAAAAGCCAGGGATGTACTGTATGGTGACTAACATAATATAATAAAAAATATAATAATAATAATAAAAAGAATGCAGTCATAAGTCATGCTGATAGCCCAGCTACACCTTCCAGCAGCTTGTATCTCAACAACAGATGAGGATATTTAAGAAGCTCTACATACCACTTTACATTGCTTGTAAGGTGGGTCAAATGAGGGGAATAGCCAAAAAGTAATTTTCAAACTCCTTGTCCCCATCACATACAAATTACTTTATAACAGGCAAACTGTCAGTTACAGTACACATGTTTCCCAAAGGAACCATTGTCACATCTATCAGGCAATGCACGTATGAGAGAATATCATACAAATCAGCCACTTTCTTCACTTACTTTTCTTTACAGTGTGGTAGAATGAGTTCATGAAAAGAGTTAGGGTGTCTGGGATCTATTCCCAGCTTTACAACTGATACACTATTCTTACTCCCTTTGCATTTAAATCTCCCATTGGTAACACAGTATATCATTGGTAATGATATAGTACCTGTTTGTTTCGAGGGCACTTGAAAACTCTCTGATAGAAGATTTCACACAAATGCAGAGACCATTATTATACCAGAAAGACTTGAAAATTGGAAATCCATGTACTCATCACTATTAAACAGTCAACACAACAGTGACAGAAGAGAAAGCATCCTTCTCTGAAGCATCTAAAATCAAGTATTGCTGAATATGCAGCTGCTGAAAAAAATACATGTGCAAATATATTCATTTTAATGACTATTCAAATCTAAATCATCAATAATCCATTTAAATAAATCTTTGGCAAATTATCCTGACTCCAAAAAAACACACAAATCCCTAATCACAGTTATTTCTTATAATACAGAGCTTTCTGAAAAAAAAAATATTCTCTTTCTAGAATCTCAGGAAGGATTCTAGTCCATTCCACTAAGTTTGTTCCAAAATATAAAAATAATTCTCCTTTAATCTGGCCAATTTGGAATAATCAAATTATCAAACTTACAGTACAGTGGTGCACAGGCATCCAAGCAGGGGCTTCCACTGAACAATTCTGGGCTGGGCATTTGCCTTGGTTTTGCTGCAAATAAGTAAAAATGATGTTATATTTTATATATTGCGTGCAGCAATATACACAGGCTGACATATTTATCATCAATGTGTTTATTACCTTATTTACAAGTATAGGAGAAGCCTTTGGGACTGATTTTTTGGTGCAGTGCTGCGAAAACTAGGTATGTAATTTCTATTCTTATCAAGGCATAAGCAATCATCCTTTGCTTTTCCTCTTAGTCTAAGGACTGAGTTTTGGGCAGTAGGCTTCCTCAGCAGGTGGCCTTTCAGGCCCCAGCAGGACCCATCTGAGAACTCTCTTAATCCAGAGGCAAAACTGGTCACCTCTCCTCTGGGCTCCCAGACAACACTGATACAGGCTGTACCTGTGCAAGATCACTGCGGTCAACGTACAGATAGACTTGTTTATTTGTCTCCCCTTCCTCATTGTGAGCTAGTGGTGAGCATTTCATAGGCATTTCTAAGCCATTTCATAGAACCCCAGAATGTACAGTCGTACAGGACAATCTTAGAGGTCTTTCTTGTCACATCAGAAAATGAGGTGCAAAGAAATGAAACAAGGAACATGGAGATTTGACTTTGTAAGTCATTCGCTAGGCAATTCTTTTACATAAGAAATTTATCTCTAGCTAACCTGTTCTTTTGTTATAACTCCTATAAATTCGTTTCTAATTGGCCTTTTAGAAAGAACAAAGTGCTTCCCTTTAACTAACAATATTGCTCCATCCCTGTAATAATGAGAACTGATTAGTGTTAAAAAAGGGGAGGAGGTGAATCAAAGAACCCATTTTTTCCCTTTTATTTATTTTATTCTACACTAAATTATAATATAAACAGACTAATAATAATGTTAGCAATAGTCATAAAAAAACCTAGCTGTGATTTATTGACCTACTGAATATGCTCAAGATTGTTCTAGATCCATTATATTTTCACTAGTCACTACAACAAATATGGATAGCAGCATTATTATGCTCATTCTACAGGGCATTAAACTGAGGCTCAGAGAGGATAAGCAACTTGCCTAAACACTACCCTAGAAGAAAGCAGCATAGCTAGGACTGCAGCAAGAATCTGACTAGCTCTGATGCCCATGCATGCTCCCTCTATGAGAAGCTGCCTCTGGTATTTTTCATTTTCTATCTGTTTAATGGGGCTTAAGACATGTCATCAGCTAATATGATTTCATGTTATCAATGACTCTAACATTTCTGACTTAACTGGAATAAAATATTGCATTCATTACTTACACTAAGAATTCTTTTTTGTGATTTGTAAGCTTTTTAGAACAAATTTCATATAGGTAATCTATTTTTAAGGCATCACTAAACTCTGAAATGCTGTTTGAGTGATTATTGATAAAGTCACCATAAAAATATACTTAGACCATCAATCTCCCTGCTCAGTTTTCTTGTTTAAATAAAAATATGACATATAGTACCAACAGGGTACATAAGGTACACTCGACTGGTGTCAGATGACCACAATTTCATGCTAAGCTCAACCACGTACTTGCTGCCATGAGCTGGTCTAAGTCTTGGTAATCATATCTGTAAAACAGTGTTAGTATTTCGCCTAATTCATACAAATATTAGTAGATGATACATATAAATTCATCTCAGATCATAACCACAATTTGCGAGGATGTTAATAGAATACACAAATTTACAGAACAATCTTGCCTTCCTTTTCTGATAGCCTAAGCCAGATAAATAAATATAATTTATCTACATATGAGGTTAAGCTTTTTGAAATTTGAAAATATTATTAAAATGCTAGATAGGGCTCCTGGGTGACTCAGTTGGTTAAGGGGCTGCCTTCCCTTCAGGTCATGATCTCAGGATCCTGGGATCTAACCCTTCTCCCTCTCCCTCTGCAGCTCCCTCTGCTTGTGCTCTCTCTTTCTCTCTCTCTAGTAAATAAATAAATAAAATCTTTAAAAAAATAAAATAAAATGCTAGTTATTATTATGATAGAGAACAAATTGAGGGTCAAAGGAGGGAGGTAGGGTGGGGGATGGGCTAAATGGGTGATGGAGATTAAGAAAGGCACTTGTGATGAGAACTGGGTGTTGTATATAAGTGATAAATCACTAAATTCTACTCCTGAAACCAATATTACACTAACTAGAATTTAAATAAAAATTTGGAAGAAATAAAATACTAGTTATTATTATTTCTCATCATGAGAATTCATACCAAACAATGTTAACAGTGAGGAATGTCTCCTTTGTAATAATTTATAATTGGTAGTAGGAGTAGTAGTAATAAGCTTGTTTTATATCTAGATAGTGTTCATTTTTATGGAGCACATGGCAAAGAGCTAAATAATAATTGAGTTATGTTTGGGTAGAGGAATTTAAGTACCCCTAAAGTATGATGGGGGCTAAAATAAGGAGTGTTTGCACTTCTATGGATGCACAGCCTGCAGTAAAAAAAAGATGGAAATCTATGTAAGTCTCTCTTACTTCATTACTACCAGAATTTTGGATACTAAGACCTTCCCATTAGCGTTTTAATCAAGCAGATTAACAATATGATTACACAGGGGCAAACACATAAAAAGGCCTACTGAAGACAGAGGCCACATGGACATAAATCATTATGCTTAGTGTGTGACCAGAAAAAAATAAGATCAGAATATATTAGGATCTTGGATTTCAGTAGTGTTGCCATTAATCCATCTGTGAAACTTTGGGAAAGTTACTATAAAGTGTAAACCTCACTTTTCTCATGTATAAAATAAGAGGGTTTTTATTAGATCCACAATTCAGTGTGGGAAGAGGATGTGTCATTCACCCATGGATCTTTTCCAAACCTCACATTCCTCTCAAGAATTTAATATGTTCCCCTTCCAAAGGAGAATACCCTCCAGTTGAAAACCCTTATTATTCTGATCTGTTACCATAAGATATAATTATTCCTCTGTGAGTTTGAGTTATAACAAAGGTTGAGAACTGCCAGTAGAGATGGTCTCATAAGAGCTTTCAACTCAAGTGTGGTATTGAAAGCCCTAACCCTAGGTTTTACCTAAACCTTCTTTCTACTTTGAAAGAAGATAAGATCTAACAGGGATCAAGGGAACTGCCACAGTAGGTAAAGTAAAGGGTTTACAACTCTTCTTTTTTCCCTACTAGCTTTCATTCTCCTTCTTCAGCATTGTTTCTAACATTTAATGTGGGCACTGTGATCAGAAGTGTTTGGGGGTACCACCTACTTGGAAGATCCCTACCCCTTATAAGGCCATTTAGAAAAAGAACAAATACTAGAGGAAAGGACACTCTCGACCTACCTTTAAGTTAATTCTTAAGCTAAAAATCAAGAGGGAATATTGGAATTCCCAAAGGGTCAGCCCAGCTCTCCAAGCAATATTTTAATATAAAAGTTGGTGACAAATTAACCTAAAGACAGAGTTTTTCCTTCTCCTTCCCTCCCATCCATCTACCCTGGATATTTATACCTACAGATTGTCTATATGTGACTTGATCAGGATTCAGGATCTGCAATGCTAATCCTGGAAAACATGTTCTTTCAAGAGACAAAACTATCAATGGGTTTGGTCTTTTTAAAATACTATGCTGTTTAGATAGGTTGATGTCTCCAAGTGTCTCATCTTCCTTGGTTGTCTTTTTCTGACTGTAATATCTTGACATATTTCATTCTGGATTATCCTGAGCAAATGAGCCAGACCTGCTGTACAATTACACCTCAGATTGATTATGTAAATATGTAGCTAGAGAGGATTTGAATAGTGACAAACACTTGGCAAACAAAACTCTAAAGATTTTCTACCCAATGAATCCCATCTCCAGAAAGAGTGAGGATTTTTTTTTTTTTTTAATATCAGCAGCTTATGTCTGTTAGAGTGCTTTGGAGTTTACAAAGTACTTATATAGATGTTTTAGTCATTTAATCCTCCAAACAAGTTTGTGTGTGGCAGGGTGAGAACTGATTCATCCAAACAAAATTTTGACCTAAATGTTTCATTCATAACAGCATGTTCTTCTGAAAGCACAGAACAAGCTAAGAGGTTCTATTGTAATAGTCATCGTAAAATGATTCTTATAATCACAGGGCTTTTTCCTGGGCTGAGAATTGTCTCATGTTAGTACTGTACACATACTCATTCATTCCTTTATCCATCCATTCATTTATCAAATATGTATTATGTGGAAGATACCATGCTAGTGATACAGGGAGACATAAAATTTAGAGACATAAAAATTTAAATAATTATTCTTTCTTCAAAGAGCTCCCAAACTTTTAGGAGATACATTATGGCATGTTACATTTAAAACAGGGTTAAGGGCTGCCTGGGTAGCTCAGTCAGTTAAGCATCCAACTCTTGATTTCAGCTCAGGTCATGATCTCAGGGTCTTGAGACTGAGCCCCACGTTGGGCTCCATGCTCAGCAGGGAGCCTGCTTCTCTTTCTCTCTCGTCTCCTTTCCCTCTGCCCCTGCCCTGCTCATGCTCTTTCTCTCTAAAATAAATAAATAAATCTTAAAAAAAAAAACAGGGTTAAATGATCATTCATTCATTTAGTTGGTCAACATTCATTGAGAAATTGGTATGTGCCAGCTGCTGTATTAGGAATAAGGATATACACCACGACACAGTCTCTGTCTAAAAGAAGTTCTGAGTCTAAGGGAAAAAAATGACCTCATAAGCATGCAATTATAAAGCAATATTATTGATATGATATAAATAAAACATGACATGGGCCAATCAAAAAGATCCATCTCACCCATTTTGGGGACAGGAATAGAGGATGAGAAAAGGTTATGAAAAATTGTACAGAGAAATTCAGGACAAAGGTAAGAGTACTGAACTCTGAATAAGGAAGTGCTTAACAGAGGAGATACTTCAGTTTTCTGGTAAAGCTTTTAGGAGCGGAAAGGATGAGTAGACAGCCTTTGAGATAAAGGTGCACCATGCATTATCTTATAGTGTTGAATTAAGGTATTCTAGACTTGGTCAGAAAGCCCCTTGATTCTGGGCCTCAGAAACCTAGGACTGGGGAGAAAGAATTGTTCTATGCTACACAGACAGCTGACTTTTGCCTTCCCCTCATTTATCTCTACTTCACAGGGAGTGCATGGACAACAGGTTGTGGGACAAATAAGTCCTAAGAAGGAGTGGACAGACCTAGACGGATCCATTCCTGGTACTATACAAAACACAAGAGACTCAGGGAGCCTGGGTGGCTCAGTCAGTTAAGCATCTGCCTTCGACTCAGGTCATGATCTTGGAGTCCCAAGATCGAGCCCTACGTGAGGCTCCCTGCTCAGCAGGGAGTGTGCTTCTCCATCTGCCCCCACCCCACTTGTGCACACTCACGCTCTTTCTCTTAAATAAATAAAATCTTAAAAAAAAACACAAAAAACAAAAAACAAACACAAGAGGCTCCTGAGTTGAGCCTTTGGAAAAGTACTTGAGGTGCCTTTCCCATCTTTTTTTGAAACTCTAGGGTGCTTGACAGGTGAGGGAGGAAACAGACATGAAAACATGATGTTCAAATGGTAAAACTAAGTGGCTCTTTGCATTGCTGAAATAAAATGACGTGTAATAATTTTTGTGCAAATGGACTGTGAACTGAAAGGTACTTTATAAATGTGATGAGTAATTATATTTACAGTATTAGTTATTATAAACATTAATATAATATTTACAAATTAGTTCTTTTTAAAATGATTAGAAAACACATTTTCTGACTTTTAGTTCAATATATGCTCCACCACATCGAGAGTTAAGGGAGTTTCCAAAAAAATTGAAAAAAAAAAAACAAAACTCCCAGGATGCCTTTCAATCAACAATTTTATAGATACATAGCTATAGATACATAATATGTATATACACAAACATATAAGGTGTGTACATACACACATAAATGTTTATATATACATGTGTGTATAAATAATTTATTTGAACATATAAAAGTTTCATTCAGTTATTTTCCTTATTTGCCATAAAAAATGTAGAATTTTAGAGTAAATTGTTAAAGAAAAGGAGAAAATCGAATTTTGCCAGGTGCAAAAGTATAGTACAGGCACAAAATGTTACATTGGTAGTCTTGTCTAAGACATCAAGATATGACAAAAATGAGATTCCAAAGGAGGTGCTATAATTTCAAAGGAAATTACCAAGAACTACTTTCAGGTCTCTGAACTGTTATCTATAATGAAGTTATATAAGGGTTATATGTTTGGAGATTTATAAAAGGATTTATTTGCAGAGGGGCTGAGGGGGTTGTGGGAATCTCATTTTTCTCTTAAATTAGTGAATGAGACTTTAATGGGCCTGCACCTACAGCTTGATATAACTTTCTTAAATTTGGGAGGCCAGGATCCTGGGATCCACCTCCCACTTGAAAAATTTAACGAGTGAGATAACATGGCAAATTTGTTATTGCCTCAGGAGAAGTGGCTTCATTTTGGCCAGCCTGAACTTTCAGAGTTTGCCAAAGCAAAAAAAAAAAAAAAAAAAAAAAGAGAGAGAAAGAAAGAAAGAAAGAAAGAAAGAAAGAAAGAAAGAAAGCCATCCTGGAGCCATTATGATGCCTGCCAAGACAACCCTTTGTGTGGGTGCACTGTTGAAAAAGCTGGGGCTAAAGAAATACATCATCCACATCACCAAAGATTTAGTCAGAGAGGCTCAGAAGGGAAAACTCCCTAAGATCCACAACAGTGCTCAGGAGAGGTAGGGTCTGGAGCCAGATTGCCTGAGTTAAAATCCCAGATCCACCTTTTACTCGCCAGGTGACACTAGGCAAGTTGCTTAACCTCCCTTTGCCTCGGTTACGAAGATTAAAGAAATAACTACAAGTAAAGCACTTAGAACTATTCCTGTACACAATTATCACTATGTAAGTGCTAGCTATTTTCTTTGTATTCATTATTATTATCTTTATTATTCCAGTTTCAGAGAGTAAAAAAGTATGATAATCCCAATCCAATAAGAAGTTTCTGCTTTCTTATTTTTACTTTTCTTTCATGCTCCAAAGCTGGAAGGATGAATAACCAACTAGCAAATGAAGAAGAAAAGCATCCAGTCTTATCTGAAGAACCCATAGTAGGGAAGAGAAAATCTTATACCTGGAGAAGTGTTTGGAGTTATGATTAATATTTGGAACTGAACAATTTCAGCTATTAAATTGAATCTGTATTTGTGACTGTAAGTGATTACAAGACTTTTAATTCCTTACAAATAACTGGAAATTCATGGGGAGTCCTGGGACTGCCTGAGTTTTCATTTAGAGAACAGCGTAGGGATTATTGACACTAAGAAGTATTGGGCAAAATATGGGGAGCCATTCAAGTGGCCTCTGTCATTGCATCCCATAAGTCTTGTTTGTCCAATGTATCAATTACAGATGCAAAACATATTCACAATTACTGTTAACCTTTTCATTCAGTTTTGGACATAATTCCTCATAATCCTTCAATACCTGACTTCATCCCTTCCTAGGCTTCTCTTTCTACTTGCTTCCTTTTATTTTCTCAGGTTTCAAAGATGTTTAAAGTAAGTTGGTCTAATTTGTCTCTGAGGAAGTCCTTACTAAGACTGAAGCCATGCTGGGGAGTCATGCATTTGCCTCCTCTGTAAATGAAAATGCTGCTGAGAATGAGCATTTTTCAGTGGGCAGTGATGGCAGTGCTGAGTTGCACTCACACTTTCCAAACTCCCTTGTGACTCCAGGCAAGCATTTGCCCAGGTTAGCAAAGGCGTGACCAGTGGTTAGCCAGTGCATAAGAGGATTAAACACTCTAGGTTAAAATAATATTGTAACCATCTGGTTACCTGGATTAATTAACTCTGAAGAGTGAGATAGGCTCTGAATTCTCAGGCTGGTGACATTTAAAGATTTATTATACATGAGAGCTACTGTTACTGTTGTAACTTGACATTGCATGGTATCAATGGAGATAGGGCCCCAGGACTTAGATTCAGAAGGCATCTTCTTGATAAAATAATATTTATTGAGCACCTATTAGATGCCAGGCATCTGACATAGATTGTTAGTTCATTCTTTTATCGCATTAACCTTGAAAGGTTGTAGAGAAGGGTGTTTAAACCACTAAACCTGGGTTAGAATGCCAGAGTTTTTACTTTCTGGATCTGGAACTTTAGACAAGTTTCTTAGTCTCTGTGGGTTGTGGTTTTCTCATCTATAAAATGGAGAGAAAAATACCAGTTTAAAGGATTATTATAAGGATTATATAAGATAACACATGTACTATATTTAGCCCAGGGTCTAGTACATACTCTAACAGTATTAAGATAAATATATTTATATTATATTATATAAATATTAATATTTATCTCATTAATCAAGGATTAATTAGCTCCTCCAAGCCTGTTTTCTCACCTCTGTGTATGAAATAATAATATTTATCTCCCAAGATCACTATGAAAATTAAATGAGGAAAAGTACAAGAAAGTACTTAGCAAACATGGGGAATTTTTAAGGTAAATTTTAAATCCAAGTTGAAAAGAATATCTGAAATACTGCAGTTTTGACATAACTGAATTTGGGAGCCAGAATTGACTATGCAGTCTGGGATCACATACTTGAAATCATTGGTCTGTAAATATTTCTGAAAAATATATTATGGTATTTTAACATTTTATGGCAGCATGTCCCAATACTCCCTGAAGCTCTAGAATTCTTTGGAAGTTGAATTATTGCTATACAGAGTTAGATACAATAGAATAATTTAAGCCTCTAAATACAAGATTTTAAAACATAGTCTTGCAAAATACTTTAAATATCATTAATATTTACATCTTGTCTCTGCATCCTACTGACATAACAAGACAAGACAAGAAGAATGGACTACAGTTGTACCTTTCTCCTTGCAAGAAACAGACTTTGGATGTTATGTACTGCTGCAGTCAAAGAATATTCTTCATTGGCAGATCTTATCTATTTTAAACTACAACTCTTATGGAAACAAAGACTGTGATTTCTAAAATAAACTACAACTCTTATGGAAACAAAGACTGTGATTTCTAAAATAAACTGCATTTTTCTTTCCAACACATTTTTAAGTTCACCTGTAAAAAATACCTTCCTTGAATTAATAGCTAATAAAAAAATATCTAAAATTTCAAGTCTACAAAATAAGGTCCATACTTTGAGGAAAGAAAGGCCATTCAGAAACAAGATCAAGGCAATTCATTTCTATTCTCACTGCTACCATAGAGACAAAGAAAAAAAAGTGAAGAGTTTTAGCCTACTTAATTCTTCCTGAAATTTATAATTAACTACATGGGAAAGGGGACAATTACCATATTTCCAAAGAATAAAGGATTAAAAAAGTTGAGCTTTTGATAAGACATAATTACAACCTATTAAATATGCAATTCATATCAATTTGTTCTTATAATCTTCTCAAGCTTCAAAAAATGCATATACGTTGGACAGCATTTTCTGAAAAATATACATGGAATGCCATCAGTTTAAAGGTACACAGTTCTCTCTGATAGAGGTTTTTTCTCAGATAATTAAAATTCTGGTAAAGGGGGTTGATTGATATTATTTTTGTATGTGCCTTGTCTTCCTGACACCTATGAATATATATTTTTGGACAAATGTTAATCAAGAATGTGCAGGCTTTGGTAGATCAGGTGCCATAGCCAACATCAAGCAGTCAGCCAGGAGGAACTAGCAATTAGACCTGTCCTCGATTTAAATAGAACTTCAGATTGCTGAGTAAATTACATGTGTATTGCTTAAGGACAGTTTTATTTTAAAGGACTAGCAAGAAAGCACTGTAGCTTGAAATCCTAGGAGATTCATAACAAAGACCAGAGAGGAAGGATTTGTTTTGCTAAAAATATATGGTTTTATTTCTGGTGTCTTTAGCAAATGATTTTCAAATACTTTTTATCAGCAAGAATAGAACTCTTCTTCACATTTTCAGATTAGGACCATATTAGAAAAATAATTTATGGTTATTGTGGGGTATCATAAATATAGCACAACACATTATAGATCTCTGTGTAAAAACATAAAATACAGAAAGAGTAAGGTTTTTTTTTTTTAATTAACACTTCTTGAACTATGTTTTATGCAACAACCAAAATTCTTGCTAGTGTGGATAGTAAATGGTATGATTCATACCTTAAGATTTGATTTTTAGATTCTTTTTTTTTTTTAATGTGAGTAAGTGGTCTTCAGGGAGAATGTCTATTGCTAACTATATTGCTACCTGGAAAAGTGGTAGATTTGATTATTTTGAAGCATTCTATCTAGGGTTTCAGAATAATTTTAAGGAAATATTTGAGAGTGCCTAAAATTTTTAACTTAGATCTCAGCCACAGAATACCATAACATTCATTTGGGACATCTCTTGCACAGTGCTGGTGTTATCTGTGGTTAGTTGGACAAATTCCAAGTAATAATTATTATTATTGGGGTTTTTTTTTTAGTTGTTTGTTTCCTTTTGGAGGTTACTTGGGGTAAAACCAGTCAATGTTACTGATATAGTTTGTTCTCTAAAATGTAAAGCAAAAGGGGCGCCTGGTTGGCTCAGTTGGTTAAGCATCTGCCTTTGGCTCAGGTCCTGGTCCCAGGGTCCTGGGATCAAGTCCAGCATCGGGCTCCCTGCTCAGTGGGGAGTCTGCTTCTCCTTCTCCTTCTACCTCTCCCCCTGCTTGTACTCTCTCTCTCACTAACTCTCTCTGTCAAATAAATAAATAAAATCTATAAATAAATATATAAATAAAATGTAAAGCAATGTAAAAACAAAACAAAACAAAAACAAATAGCAGAATTGCTGTGAACTCACATTCCTTTCCTAGACAAGTTTGTATCCTGAAAGCTGAGTGCAACATAATGCATCCTGATTTGGGAAGAAAAGAAAAATAAAAAGTCTCTTTCAATTCTTTAATTCTTCAATTAGTTCATGACCTAACAATTTAGGACAATAAAGTCATTTTTAAAATTTTCTATTTCATAGCTTTCAGACAAATTTTAATGTTTTTATAGTAAAAATGTACCATGTAGTAAAAATATACTGTATAATAAAAAAAATTACTATACCTTTACAATATATTTATGGTAAATATATACATGTTACAAAGTCAAATAATTTTCCCCCAAACAAGATTAAGTATCACACTATATAAAATCTCTGTGAAATTAATGGACATGAGTTGGCATTCTTAATCTGAAAACGTGATCTGACTGCTTTAGCTTTTGTTTAATAAAACTGTATTATTGACTTATAAGTATTTTTATACTTGAATTTTAGAAGTTTAAATGATGATGTTTATAGTTGGTTTATCATAGACGTGATCCAGTTACCATTTTTCTAAGTGTATGGTGAGGACTTTTATCTTTTAGTCCATTTCTCTTACATTAAAATGACATTTCAAGTGTCATTTCAGATCCAGCAACCATTCATAAATTAAGTTCACCAAGTGCCTGTCAACTGAATAGTCTTTCCAGCAGAGCACAAAGATATCTTTTACATGTATGTATACATTGTATGTGTGTATTGTATGTATTGTAAGATGCACATTATATACACTTGTATATATCTGCATATATATATGTGTGTATATACCTATACATGTATGAGTGTGTGTGTGTAAGTTGCAGGAAGGAAGCACGTCATTCTTTTACACGTATTCAACAATGCAATAGCTATCAAATGTCTGTTAAATAAAAGAATCAGTCGATACTTATGGTATACCTTCCAGGGCCATTCTAAGTGGTTGGCTATCGACGTAATGAAGTATTTCCCCTGTCTTCAGAGTTCACATTCTAGCAAGAGGCAGACACATGTAAAAATTAATTGCACAACTAGATAATGGCTATTACACAGATACAGATATTGTATTGAAGACATGGAGACTGGCTGGCTAAGTCTGGCAGGACAGTTATCAAGGAAGACACTTCTGTAGGAATCTGCATTTAAGCTGAGTCTTAGAGGTCAAGAAGAGGCTTATTAGGTAAGCATCAGGCTAGAAAGTTGAGAAGCATTCTAGGCATAAAGTAAAGCATGTAGAAATGGGAGAAAGGATTATTTGGGGAAACAAATGTAAGTGAATATAGTTCAAGTTAGGGCATGAAGGATTGTGGAATCTGAGCTACGAAAGTTAGGCAAGAGTCCAAACAGAAAGGGCTACGTGTATGAGGTCAAGCTAAGCAAACTTTACCCTGCAGGTCAATGCTTCTCAAATCTGAATGTGCAAAATCAGCTAGAGATCTTACTAAAATTCAGGTTCTGACTCAGTAGTTCTAACATGGGGCTTGAAATTCTGCATGTCTAACAAGCTCTGAAGGGATGCCACTGCAACTGGTCAACAGATCACACTTTGAATAATAGGACAGTAGGGGACAGGAAACCCCTAAAGGGTTTTAACTAGAATTACAACATACCTACAAATTATACACATAACATATACATACACACATACATATATACATATCCATATGTATATTTTTAAAGGAAGTTCTCAGCAGGGTGGAAAATGTATAAAGTGTGGGAGGATGGGCAAGGTAAGAAGAATGAATAAGAATTAGGATACACTGGGATTTAGGGAAAAATAAGAATCAAGATCAACTCCCAATTTTCATAACAACTGAGATAATGACACTACCCACTGAGCAGAGAACAGAGTAGGAGAATGATTTATGCTCAGAGAGCTCCAGAGAATGGACATTTTCCTGGAATTTCTGATTTAAGTTTACTTAATGGGTAAATAAAATTCTAAATTCCAAATAATTTTTTCATTTACCATCAAACCAATTCTTCACAAAACCTGTTGTCCCCGGAAAGGTTAGTTCAAGAATTGAATTATTTATAATACAAAGAAATGGATATGTGTGGGTAGGTGTTTAGAATAGAGGAATTTGGAGAGAGGGCTATTTTCAAAGGATTTCAAGTCTAGTACTAATTTTGAATGCACACTGGAAGAAAAGGTTAAAACATTTGGTCTCTTTCTCTCACAAATAAATACCTATGAATCTGGGAAATATTCACTAAAACCAGAAGAAATTCCCATCACCATGACTACACCACAAAATTTGCCACTAGAGTAGTAACTGGCTAATCGAATTAAAGATTTTACTATGAACTTTATCCTTAAATGTCAGATTCCTCAAAAAAGAGATAAAGGAAAAGGAAGATGAGAAGGAATAAAAACATACACAGCTATTTAGCGACTATATGTTATGTACAGTTGCTATACTAAGCCCTACGTGTATATTCATACCAGCTGCTCCCTTTGTCTGGAATGCTCTTCCCCAAGATCTTCACAAAACTAGTCCTTTCAAGTGCCCAGAACCTTTTTCAGAGAGGACATCCCTGTCTATCTCGAGTAGCCCTTGTCCCTTTGTACAGTCATCCAGTTTTCTACATTCCATTTCTCTGCCTTTTAAATTATAGCAGTTATTATTATCTATAATTATGCTTATTATTTGTGTACCTATTAATGGCCAGTCTCCTTGCTCTATAATGTAAGTTCTGTGAGAGCAGGGACTTTGTTCAATTTACTCACTGTTATATCTGCACTGCTTACAATACTGCCTGACACACAGTATGCACTCAGTAAATATTTGTGGAGGTAATGAATATTGTATTTAATCCTCACAACAACCTTTGAAGTGCTTATTGTTACTTCATTTCATAAATACGGAAACTGAGATTTAGGTAAATTAAATAGTTTATTCCCGACAACAGAACCAATAACTGGTAAAGCAAGGATTTGTCTAACTCCAAAGGCTGGGCTTCGACTATGCTGTGCTGTCACTCTAAGCCAAATTCAGTGGTGGATGCCAACAGATGTCCACCTGCCCAATACTCACTTCTCTGAGAGACCTCAGACATGTCTGGCCAATTTGCCAGGGTCACTGTAATTAGTATAAAATTAGTTTTAATACATATATGAATACAGCTCTCATTTTCTCCACCATACAATAGTAATGCTATTGGTAATAAAAGATCCCAGTTTACTCTAGGATTTCCTCCTTTCAATAGTTATAATGTCATCCTTTCCATGTATATAGTATTTTACATTTTTCAAATATTTAAACTCATTTGATTGTGTACAATAACCCTGTGAAGGAAATACAGATAAACCAGTAGTATTACCACCATCTCAGATTAGAGAAAAAAAGCCTCAGGAAAGGTAAACTGAATTGACTAAAATGACTAAGATTATTAATATAATAAATGGCAAACCCAAGTCTATAACTTTATTTTCTCAACCTTGGTCCAACGCACACTCCTAAACTGCCTTTGGTAAAACATACATCCATGCAATGAGATGGGCTTCTCAAGTACTGTAGTTGTGGTAAGTAATCTTTAAGAAAATCCTATCTACGAATATGCAGTAGAAGAAGGGGCACATAATAAAGAGAAGTGATGAATTCTTTTATAATTTATAAAGAGTTGTGTGATTTATTTCAGTTTTGAGCATAATAAATGTGTTTAAATATTATTTGATTTGCAAAATTTGATTTGTACTTGTTTCTTTTGCAAGCCCACATTTGTCTTATAAAATAAGATTTATCTAAAGGTCTTCCAAAGGACAATCCTCTCAGACTCCTAGTTCTTCATAGCACATGTGGCTTTCCTCAAAGTGTCAAAAAAGGACTAATGTTGTGAATAATACCCTGGTAATCAGGTTTGGCAGAAAAGACCATTTACTACAGATATATTAACAAAATGGCTGGTGTGATTCATAAAATAAAATTGTATTTCATTCTATAAGTTTACTTTCACAGGCTATTGATATGTGTCCAAAACACTACAAAATATAACTAATTCTGAGTAATTTTAAATTAACCATTATGTGAATGCATTATTTTTATTTAATTGTGTGTTTAGGTAGAGAAGGAAGAAAATCCAAAATATAGCATCAAGAGTATGTTTTAACTAAATAACCTGAAGTGACTTAACAAGGGGATAAGGATAGTGGACAGAAATATGGATTTCTGGGTTCAAATCCCCACCATGAAGCTGCTCAGCTGTGTGACTATGCCAAATCTTTAAGATATGAGGGTTTTGTTTCACTGGGTTGGTCTGAAACTAAATGAGTTCATTAAATTCATCAAGTTCCTTCAGTGTGCTAGGGAATATCCCAGACATTACATATACAAAAATGAGAAAAATAGATGTCTCTTTCCTCATGGAGCTCTCTAGTCAAGAGGGAGACCCTGAGAAAATAATCCTACAAATCAGTGTAGAATTATGAATTGTGACAGGCAGAAATATGGGATCATATGAGATTTAGATAGATGGACAGAGCCATTTAGACAGAGGAGTAGTGAGTGGTAGTCTCCAAAGCAGGAACATGGCTGATACCTTCAAAGAACAGAGGGAAGCCAGCAAGGCCAATGTGTCAGTTAGTTTAAGGAAGGCCATAGAAGGTAGCATAGACATAAGTATGGTCTGGTCCATGCATTTTTAAGATTCTTGGAACAGAAAGCACAAGACAGAATGATGGAAGATAAGACAGGAAAGGAAGTCAGGTGCTAACATTAACATCAATAAAAGAGAATTGTATACTAAGGAAAGAATTTGGACAACTACTATCTTGAGTTCAGTAGGGTGTTATAGTGGGGCTATACTTAGGTATATAGCCATTGGACTTAGGTATTAGATCGATCATTCTGGCAGCTATATGGAATACTTAATAAAGGAAAGTTAAGCTATTATATTAGTGGAATAAGTATGCCAATGTGTTTTACTTTATTAAAATGGTTAATCCCAGTTACTAATAGAGTCATGGAATCACTTCACATTGGCTATTTTTTCCCAGTTTCCTACAGAAAAAGGCCAGATTGTATTAAATTTTCCCTACTCTTAGCTGTACTTCTGCCTCTTTCTGCCATTGAGTAGATTTTTCCCTGGTCCATTAAGTCCCCTGCTCCAGTGGCCCTCTAGTCTCTATACAGTGGCCCTGTTACCTTGCAGACACTTGGTTGGGATGACAGGTATCAAAACCAGTGTCACTGGCAGGATAAACATGAGAAGAGCACCAAGGAACTATAGGAAGATAGGGAGACTGTGGACCCCAATAAAAAACAGCACACCCACCCCCCATTAAGCATTTTATGTTTATCACCTCACTGAACCCTCAGAACAGGACTGTGAGAAAAGTACCAATTTATGAAAGAGAAAAATATAGTTCAGAGAAGGGCAATATAGTGAAAGGTAAAGCCATTATTTTTACTGAATAGGTATAAGGATGGGCAAAGGGCAGTGTGGCAGAAAATAGAATGAGAAAGCTCAAACCAGGGAAACAAACTGGGTGAAAGTCAGAGCAAACTAGGGTTTGGGATCATTGTTAATGATAAAGGGAAAATCCTATTTCCTTTAAAACAACATCTCCTCTTCTTGATACTTTTAACTGGGTCCCTATGTATGTCTGCATGCTTTGTATTTTGCTACTCACTCTGAACCCTTTAGATCCCAGCTACACTGTCTTTCCTTTCCTCAAATGTACCATTCTCTCTTTTCTCCCTCTTCTTTCTTCTCTCTCTTCCCTCCTCTTCATTACCTGTCTATCTATCATCTATCATCTATCCACCTATCTACCTATCATCTATCTATCTATCATCTACCACATCTAGGACTTTGCTTAAAACAATTTGCCACCCTCATTGTGCCCTCCACTGTACATATCACCTTAATTGTCTCTTCCTCAGAAAACCCTTCCCTGATACTAAGCCCTTGCCTACCCTGCATCTACACCCACCAGATTCTTTAGATATCCCTTTGCTCATTGCCATAGCATTCTATAGTCACCCCTTTATTACACATTACTGTTATTTCTATAATGAGCTGTTTTCTCCATTAGACTAAAAGTTCCATGAGAAAAGACTGTTCATTATATCCCTAGGCCTACCAATATGTCAGGTATATACTAGGCATTCAATAAATAAATATTTGTTAAATAAATAAAATGAATGAATGGGTGTGCTGTTTCCACCATGAGAGCAGACATAATCACACACCTGCATGAATATACAGCTTTGTCTATGAAGACAGGGCAACTCGGGCCAATCATTTGTTACTTTGGTGACTTCTTTCATTTTCTCTATGTAAAGGTCCAGTGGGAAATAATATTATTTTACCCCCCCCCAAAAAAACTATAGTTATAAATATTTCTATGATAAATTCATTTCTAAGAATATAATTTTTTCTATTCAGGTCATAATAAGTAAAATGACACTTAGTAACCTTGAAAAAAATATCTTCTAAATGCCCAGCAACAACTTCTATTTTCTTTTAGAAATGCTCAACAACTTTAGTGTAAAAGATAGTGGGTTGATGGAGCCAAAGAATGACATCTAACTTACAGAGGAGATAGTATTAACATCAATAAAGCACCTTTTATACTGCCTAGTCTATTTTCATTCTGCTATTTGAATTTTATTATGCACAGTAACCTGTTAATACTGTTAAACATATTAAAAATTAATAGTACCATCATGCCTTTATTACAAATCACAGCAGCAACCTAGCATATTACAGTTGTCTTTGTAGATTTTTTTAAACATTTTTTAATGTCTATAAGTCCAGTTAATGGACATGGGAAATGATATCTTTGTATGTTTTGCCCCTTACTACTTTTTAAGATACTTAGTGTACGTAAATAATTTTATTTGCAGAGATAATACACTTCAGAATAATATTGGTTAAAGATAGAAAAGGAAGAACCTCAAAGGTGCAATAAAATACACTCATTTTACAGGCAAGGACACTGACACCCAGATGCCTCTTGATGCACAAAGTCACAAAGTGCAGATTTACTTTGATTTTACATAGTTGCATCTTTTTTCTGTTCTTGTATCAATTCACTATACTATTACATATCATACTTAAGAATCCCTACACAACTAAAGAAAAATTCAACATACTGCTTGCATTTTATTAAATGTAACCCAGAATATTCTGCTTGCTACCTAGAACTGTTGTCCTATTGGCCCATCACCTAACAGAATGTCTCTGCCTTAACATAGTCTAACATTATCTTCCATATTTTAGTTATCAAAATTATTGGGAATATTGCCTTACAATTATTCAAAACATATTTAAGAAATGCCCACTGTGGGCACCTGAGTGGCTCAGTCAGTTAAGCGTCTGCCTTTGCTCAGGTCGTGATCTCTGGGTCCTGAGATCGAGTCCCACGTCTGGATCCCTACTCAGTGGGGCGTTTGCTTCTCCCTCTTCCTCTGCCTCTCTTCCTGCTCGTGCTTTCTCTCTCTCATGCTCACTCTCACTCTCTCTCTCTCAAATAAATAAATAAATAAATAAATAAAATCTTTAAAAAAAAAGAAATGCCCTCTCTATAAAATGTGTTATATTAACTAGTAAATACTGTTTAATCAGTATTATTGAGATGACCTCATTTTCCTCAGTGATCACAACCAAACAGAGGGATAGATTAAAGATATAAATTGTGCACTACCCAATAAATTGTTGTATATTGAATTCTTTCCATATGCCAGGAATTGTGCTAGGTACTTTCCACACTTTACCACAAAATCACTCTCACACAGATAATACATCCTTTTCACAGATGAGGAAAATCAAGGCTCAGGGAGACCAGGTTAAACAGCTTAGTAAGTCCTAAGCTAGTAATTGTCAGAACTACAATTCAAATCCAAGTCTCGCTCTAGAGTTCTACTTTTCACATTAAGTCATGTTACTTCTCTTCCTCAGTACTGACATCTGTGACAAAAGAGTGGAAACTGAAACTGGACAGACACAGTCAAATAAAAGAGATGACTCAATCTTCTTTGAAAGTGAGTTTTCTGAACATCTGAAAAGACCTTGGGATCTCTGTGGCAGAAACTCTGTTTTTGGTTGCTCTGATTATTTCCTGGCCTAAAAGATTTTACCCCAGACCTGAGGGCAAACCAGTCTAACGAGACCAGAGTAATTAAGACAGTAAGCAACCCTGAGTCTTATGCGTGAGATCTAGGGTAAGATTATTTTATCAGGGGGGTTAGATTATTATGAAACGTGTCACGGTCATTTCTTTTTTATATGCAGAAAAGCTAAAAATAAAAACACTTCTCTGGTATGTCTAATAGATCCTTTTATATGCCATTATACAGTGCTTTGTCTTGATTTGTCATAATCTCTCCTCTCATTAATTTTCTAACACCCATTCTTAGGAATGTGGAGCAGAGGCATGAAGAGGAATTTACTTCTACAGTGTGTATAATAGAAGGAAGTGGGTCCAAGGGGACAGTAAGTGCCTTTCATGCCAACACAGGAAGGAAAGAGAACCTGGGGAAGTATTATCTTTCTCTGCCAGTGAAAACTTTGACAAGGATGATACTGAGATGCACTGTGTGTGAGGTGGAGCCCAGGACAGACCAGGACAGTTGGGAGCTCCAGTCTCACACAGAGATGCTATAAAGCAAGACTTGAAGAAAGCATGTCAGCCACAGCAACTAGAGAAGAATGAGACGGGAGTTGAAATACAATAGAATTAAAATTTTCAAGTTGTTGGCAAGTTTCCTATCAAAGAGTCCCAGGAAAGTGGGGCAAGGATGTCCCAAGTGCACAGCCACTTGAAAAAAAAAAAAAGAGCACCATTTGTGGTAGGTGAGGTGGACAGGATTTGGGATCTGAAGCTGGCCAGCTCAATCATATGGAGCTTTTAAATCAATCATGCACTATTTACCACCATCATAATATGACTTTGTTGTAAGTATGTTTGTCCTATGAAGATGATATGTGTGCCACCCTAGAAATATTCATGAATATAATTCAGAAAATTCATGAATTCTCACATGGGTGTTTGTCCTATTGAGTTGGGTAATTTATATGATAAATTAAAATACTGGAATAATGACATGTCCGATACAGCATTTAAAGCAGAATAATATTTTTTTCATCTGTACCTGTGGTCATTAATATTTTGTTAAAAGAATAAATATAAAGCACATGACATGTTTTCTTAATCAGATCATGTTTTCCAAATTGAGGGAACTTAGATTTCAGTGTTGATTTAAATTGTTCAAGGCAACAGATTACAGTTTGGAGCTGTAATTAATAACTTTTCATAACTTATTTTTAAAGTACTAATTATGTTTCACAGTACCTGCAATTATTATGATTTGGGGATAAATGAAACACATGTAAGTCAGACCTGACAACATGCACTCAAGAAAAGTAACCCTGAGTGTAATACCTCAGTAAAAGTACAATGTTTGAGACTATTTCCTTTCCTAGATTACATATGGAAATACAATTTCCCACTTAGCTTTTTTTTTTAGTTTAGTTTAGTTTGTTTTTACTGACTTAACTGGAAAAACTGAATGAGATGCTTGACAACTTTTAAAAGTAAAATAAAGTATTAATGTACTTTTGAGGCCTGGTCAACTAACCCAACCAGAATTTTTTAGGCTTCAAATCCATTAACATAAATGAAGCTGCCATGTGATACTAGGCCGTGTGGGAAGAGATCCATTAAGATCTTCTGAAATATAATCTGGAAAAGTACAATATTTAAGGTCATACTATGAAGAACTAGGCTTGTGGCTTCAAAATTAAATAATCTTTTCTTTAGTGGTGAAAGGAGATCACAGTGGGAAATCTACACTTAATGAGTCTTATGCACTAAGCTATTGATTTTGTCATGTTTAATGGGTGTCCAATCAATGTGAGATATGAAAAGATATAGCTCAAACTAACTCATGGTGTGCCTACATGCAAAATGTAAAGGAAGCTAAGAAATAAGTGTGTTTTAATTAGCTTTTTTTCTGAAAATAATAGTAATTTCTATTTAAATAACCAGTGTTTATGATATTTAAATACCTTATTTTGAACTGATGACAGAATAAAATAAAATGCATTTGAAATTTCTAGCTCTTTTCTATAAACCCATAAAAGGAATGCCTATTGCTTTTATTCCATCCCACTTTTATTTCTATTTCTGATAATGCAAATATTTCATTTGCTTCTAATCAAAATAGAATCAGTTCAACATTAAATAGTGTGTGTGTGTGTGTGTGTGTGTGTGTGTGTGTGTGTTTGTTTTAAATTGGGGCCTTAAGATTTTTTTTCCTTTAAAAAAATCACTAAAATGCAGAATGTCAGAATTCTCCAATCAGAAACAATATGTCAAGCCACAGTAAAGCTGATTGGCTTCTTCAAGCATAGGAAACATGGTTTTTAAATGAAAAGCTAATTATCACACTCAGAAAGACTACCCTGATATGTTATGTTAAAATGAGTGTAAGCTATACTACTACTAAAGATATTTTAATATTGATCTATAAATAGAGGCAAAAGCAAATCCTTTCATAAAAAAACACAGGCAAATTCTCCTTTCATTTGCACAAACACACAATATCACTATAAGAAGTTGAAATCAAATACGGATAGGACCCTCAGACCCTCCTGGGGAACAAAATGCCCAGCAAAGTACATTATACTAATCATTTTATCTCATGAACTGGCAGCACCTACCAGAGCTGTTTAATTACAGGACCAGAATAATAAGAGAAAAATGCTGCACACAACAGCCCTGTTTCCTATCCTACCTTTGTGGTGACAATGCACAGGCAATCCATCCTGGATCCCTACACAGGACTCAGTACATGGAAATCACACCAGCAAATCAGCAAAGGTGAGAAAAGCCTTTTGATAAATAGCACACAGAGAGAAGCAGAGCCTGGATTCTGCACAGACGGCTCTTCCAAGGGGACCCCTCATGGGAAACTGGAGCCCTCCTCCATACAGCTCAAAGCAAGCAGGATTCTCCTAGGCACCGGAAAATCCCCTAGAAATCAGCTCCGGCAAAACTTCCCGGTGTCTTGCTGGGCTCCGCGGCTGCATGGTCCTTTAGTGGATTCGGAGATCGGCGGAACAAGGCTCCTGAGAGTGCCCCGCACAGTTCTATCGTGGAGAGGAGTGTTACACCAGGCACCAGAGAATCACATTTCAGCTCTCGTTCTTGTTTCTGAATTCTGATCTGCGGCTTCAGTATACCCATAAGAGCTGCTTTGCCAAAGTCCCCCCTTTGCTGCCTTCGTCTTTCCTACTAACAACTCTGAGTAAGCACAACACAAAAAACTACCCGGCCCATCTATCAAAGGGCTGTCGTTTCCCTGCCAGAACAGCGGCTTTGGATAATAAAAAGCTATTTATTATGAACATGATTCCCCGGGAGTCTAAATGACTCGAAAGATATGACTGAAAAGCTACGGTGCATGCAGTGCTGAATACATCACATCCCAACTCACTTGCAATTACAAGGGCAGCTTCTTACAAATGACTAACAGCTGGAAATGGAAAATTGGGCCAGGGACATTAAAAACTGCGGATTTGGAGGTTTAACTTAGAAAGCATCAAATTTCTTCTTTTATTTCTGTACCTAATTTGTGCGGTCACTGACGTCTGTGAATACACAAAGAACCTATTTATTTAAAGAAATAAGGATATTATAAAATTGGGGAGAGAGGAGGTTCCAAAGTGTTTACAAAAGTTCCACATTCTGAGACACAAAAAAATGAGTTCTTTTCCCGAACTTTTCCCTCCTCGCTGGCTGCCTGCGGGCACTTATGTAGGCAGAGCTTTGTGTTCCCTTCCGCAGCATTTTAACAGCCAAGTGATTAACCTTCCTCCTCCCACCACGTCCCTCCCTATCTTCCAGCAAAACTGCTACACAAACTGCCTTTGAGATGCTTGACAAGCATCACTCTGGATAATCATATACTTTTCCTTCATCCTATTAGACACATAGACAAAGACAGACTGGAACAGATAGAAAGAAACAGGGGCACAGAGAGAAGGGGTGGGGGAGTTAGAGAGAATGAATGACAGGATGGAAAGCACTACCTGACCAATAAAAATGGGAAATCAATGCCTCCTTTTGCCTCTGAGGAAGAAAACACATAGTCAACTGGATCATCGAGAGCAAAAAGAAGTATCTAGGGACCCATACACACTGTGAGCACCTCTTAATATACCGGTAGAACCATTCCCCACCTACCACACACCCCCTCCTCGTTTTTTATTAAAAAAATATATTTTCTACACTAAACAATTTGAAAACAGGATGAACATGTAAAATTCCTCCACCTTTCATGAATTATTCAGGTTCTAACCTTAATATCTTCCTGATTGCTAAATAGATAAGTGTCTCAGAAACTGACATGCCATTATTCTACCAAAATGAAAGCACTTTTCTAAGGATTTTTTAAAAGAATTAAAAAGCTCATAGCAAATCGGATATGTGTTCAGAGGAGAAAAGAAAAAAAGTGGTTCAAAAAATTGTTTATAGAAATAAAACTGTTTTCCTACTGATGTAATAAACTTCAAATAATTTTCAAGTTAAACAACACAAGTAAAACCCATGTTCGGTCCATTCAATTGGTGACTGTCTTATGGTTCAGTAATATCAAAAGTTTAAAAAATCATCACTTTGACTATTTACTTCCTCATTTACTACACCATAGTGTAACTTAATTCATTACTTCCTAAACTTGTCTTCAAGTATGTATAACATCATGTCCTTGAGCATTCCCAGGTATCAGTGTTTCCATGACACAAACAAGCTATCTAATATCCAATTGATTGACTGACTGCCATATTCATCTTCAAAATCATTAGGCCTTATGTTCCTATAGCACTTTAAAGTTGATAAAGCACTTGTGACATTCTCACCACCTTGAAAATTTAAATGACTTTGCTCAAGACAAATACCTAGTAACTTATTGCAAGTCCAGAGTTTTGTTGGTCATGAACAGAACAGTCAGGAATTAGAGAAAGGAAGTGAATCTTGTAGCAGAGTAAGATGGATATTTTCCAAGGTACCCATGGAAGAAAGGTATCTTTGGAACCACATCCATTTTCCTAGAGTGGAGAAAGCTAAGATATGGACAAACTGACAGAGGGAGCTTGACTAACCTTCTGCCTGACTAATCACAGATGAAACACTCCACAAACTGTAAAGACCTACCGAATAAAGGGAACTCATCTAGCACAGCTTCTGGCATACCACATACACTTCTGAAGTCACACATCCAACACAAGTTTATTGAGAGCTCGTTATATGATTTTTGGATTAATGTTTGATATCACTTAGTAGACCATGAGCTCCTTGATGGCAATTTTGACTCTATATTCCCTTTGCCTACACCAGCATCTCACTAATTCAACAAATGTGCTTGACAATGTACTTATGTGGGGACACAAGGGTGAGTAAAAGCTAACCAAATCCCTGCTTACAAATGAATCAACTAGTACTGTACAGCAAGCACTCCAGATGTTTGAGAATCACAACACAGAAGCATTTAATCCAGAATAGAGTAGCCAGGGAAAGCTTTGACAGAGAGGAACCTTGTGCTGAGTTGAGAAGGACCCACTGGGTTAGCTAGAAGTTGTGAGGAAGAAGAATGTAATGCACACTCTATATTTGAAAAAGAAGTAAATCAATAATATCTTTCATCTTTATGCTATCAGCTTACATGAACACATTCAGTGGGTTTCCATTAAATAAAAGCACTTTAGAGCAGGCATTTTACAAACAACATGCAGCCTCTGCTGGGGGAAAAAAAAAGAGCATCATTCATGTAATGTTAAGTGAGTACAAGTGTGCTGTAAAAGCACATAGAATATACATGTTCTATGATCATTAGGTTTTGCTTACCATATGTGATTAATTGGACAGCCTTTGTATATTTGGATAAAAGAAAATAACTAACATTTTGAAATGTAGTTCCATTTAGGATGCAGCTTTCTACTTTGTGTATACCTTGCTCTCCATTGATTTTCCTCAGATTTAAAGATGATAGAAGATAATCCACTCCTTTGTCTCAAGGGAAACATTCTTTTATTTTTAAAATTAACAAGACATCAGCTTAAAGCATTTTTTTTTTTACAGACATAGAGATCAGTTAGGTCTGTGATTTCACAAGAAGTGTTTGGTGAGATATAAAGCCACAGCCTGAAAATTGCTTTACTTGATTTGATATTCCTTAAGGTTAATGATACCAATCCAGGAACATATTGATTCTTAGTAAAATCTACCATTGGAGGTTTGATATCAGAAAATTACTTTTATAAATTACTCGTACTAAGCCTATATCTTAACCATTTACTTTATTTTGTTTTTTTCCCAATAGTGGAAAAAAAAAAACCCTCTAATAGTGAAATATAGCCTGTGCTTATTCTTCTAGAATCTAAGCCCCTTGAGGACAGACATAATGCAGTTCTCTGCCACCTAGCATGATACCCTTACTTAAGAGGTACAAAATAAATGGAATGAAAGAATGATCACAGCTTTGGTTATGTCATTTATTTTTCTTGATAAGAGATTTTTTTAACCTATCATATGCATCCTTTGTTCACTTGAGAACCATATGTACATATAGCTATCATTGATATATACATACACATATATAAGAAAGAATATATATAACATGTATTTATATATTTAAGAAAGAAATAGATTGGTGTATATATCTAAAGATATTTGCAAATACAAATATTTATATTTATTATATTTATATTTATCGAGTGGTTATTATCAGAAGTACTATAGCAGATGCTTTATACATATTATCTCTGATGGTCACTATACCCTTCAAAAAGGAAATACAACCCCTGTTTCATAGATGAAGAAACAGAAGCTCTCTGAGAGTATATGATTCGCCCTAGGAGACACATCACCCAGGTTACTCCAATCCAGAATTCAATATGCTTCCCATACCTCAAATCCTGAGGCAGTTTCTGTCCCCCTGGGTCAAACCTGAGAGTGAGACACAGACATATCTGAAAGGCCTTCTCCAGCGGAAGGTAGCCTGGACTCTATGCAGACTAATTACAAACAACCTGGATTCGCCCTAAAAAGACAGGCACATCTCTGGGCTCCTATACTAAGGTCGTTATAGCTTATAAGAGCCTTGGGAGCAACCCAGAAGGAATAGCCTCCAGTTAGAAAGATTAGCTCCAAGGGAAATAACTAAAGAAATCCACCCACATGGACTTCCATCCCGTCTGTCTGTTCCCCATATACCCAGGACAGCAGGCGCACAAATGACATCTGCATAGCTTGTTAGCTTAGTAAAATAAATAGACTGCAGGCAGATCATGGCAAAATGCCTGCCCTCATTTCTAAACTCTCCAGAGGCAGATAGGAAATTAGGATCAACTAGAAAAGCACTGACTTTTCTAGAGAGTTTCCATGATGAAAAAATATCTGGATAGTACCAGATCTTGAAAATGATTTATGAAAGGTAGGAGTCTATGTATTCTGTGTATGTTAAGTATATAGTTTTCTTTGTAAGGCAAACATAAAAATTAAACAAAAATTTTGAATGAATCAAAAATTGCCACAGAAACCAAGTAATATTCACTTTTCACCTACTTTCCCACAATGGTTTGCATGCCAATTTTGCTCATGTAAGTGAATTGAATCTGATAACCATGTACCCATCCCTCCTTATTATCAAAATTGAAACAACCTTTGAAATTCAGATAATTACAGGTGGTAAACTATAAATGATAAAAACATTCAATAAAAACCATTCCCCTAAAAAAACCAGTTTATATAAAGTTTGCTGAACATTAAGTACACTCCTAATAAGGCTTAATTTTTCCTACTATTATACAATGCTATGAGTCGAATAGAGTCTAGTAATCCAAATAGTAGTGCATAGGCCACAAATCTGGAAAGCTATGTGGTCTGAAATGCTATTTTGTTTTCAAGTTGATATAAATAACCTCTGTAGTATTTGCTAACCGCCCTTCCCACACTCTACCTTTTTACATCCTTTTACCCTGGCCGGCTATCTCTTTCTCAAACACAGTATTTCACTCTCATTCTTCCTCAAGGTCTTGAATTTGTTTTTCCCTCTGTCTGAAACGCTCTTCCCCTGGGTTTCCACACAGCTGTCACCTTCTCATCATTCAGGTCTCTGCTCAGATGTTAGCACTTTATAAGACCATCCCCAACTGACCTCCTTAATTAAATTACATTCCCTTCTATCATTCTCTATTAAGTAATCCTACTTCTTTCCCTCATAGCAACCATCACAATCTGAGATTATCTTCTTTATTCATATTTTACCATATCCTCTATTTGAAATTTATTCCTGGGAGCAAGAAGTTTATCTGTTTTGTCCGTGGCTGTATCACCAGTGTTTAGAAGAGTGCCCAGCTGTGTAGCAGATGTGAAAGACTTTTTTGAATGAATAATAAGATGTATCCCAGAGAAACTCTTTTTTTAAACAGGGTTAGAATCAGGATCCAACACAAAATTTGCAATCTATCACTTTTAATATAGCTTGGTTTCTAAATATGTGTTTACACTAACCATAGTATTTACAAATACAGAAAATAAAGAATAATTTTCAGATTTAGCATTAACTTTTTACTTAGCAGGCTGTAATTAGACACATTCATATACATATTCTCATTGAGTATTTACAACCAGTGAATTAAGTATAATTTTACAGGTGATGAAACTGAGGCTCGGAAAAATTGACTCGCTCAAATTTATATAGCTTTTCAGTTCGTAAACCAGTGCATGGTGAGCACTCTACTGACTGAGCAGATGAACCAGGTCATGAAGCTTGATCATCCAACTCCAAGTCCCATCCCATCTTTGTCATAATGCTGAGGTGATGTACTTTCAAAATCATAAACTCATCAATCCACGTAGTAAATACCATAAACTTCAAATGTTCGGTTTGAAGGCTCTATATCTGAATATTCCCTAATCTGTCAGAGTATGCTTTGCTGTTTTCAAACATTTGCAAAACAAAACAAAACAAAACAAAAAAGTTCCTAAATACAGAAATATCAAATGACCAGAATATTATTTCCATAGTATTTGTGTTGCTTTAGAGGCAGTTAGTAAACCAGTAAATTGATATTTGGATTGACTAGTTAAAATTGCTTTATAAATATGTCAGAGTTGGTAACTCAAAAACCTGATCTCCTGCCTTGCTAGTATAGAAGTCTAGTCATTGTTCTTTAATAGGCAGAACACGGACCCTGAGGCACTACAAGATGCTCAAAGATAAAGCACAATATCTTCATCAACCAGAAAATGAGGAGTAATTACATTCTACATTTTACATTAGTAAACCAAATTAGCCAGAGTTAACTACAGTATCTCATTAAAAAGAAAAGATTATCCCCCATTAATTCCAGATACTTAAAAGTTTACCACTTTGCTTTCACTGACATTAGGAAAAAGAAAATATACTCAGTGCTAAAATAGTTTGAATATCATGAGTTTAATTTTAAAAAATAACTACATAATATTTAAACTTGCTCAGATGGAGTGAACACCTTGAGAGGTGGTAAATATCCTATAACTAGAGGCTTTCCAGGAGATGATAGATTCTCCCTTATACAGCAGCAGTAGAGGAAATTTAAGACTGAGCAGTCATTGTTTCAAATTACTATTAAAATTACTTTTAATCCTCTGATTCTGTGTTTATTTTTTCAGACTAGGGGGCAAGCAGCAGGTAGGCCTTGCTGTGTGGAACTTGAGGTTGGTCTGGAGTGGGGGTGGGGGGACGATTCTGTGGTATTTTTGAACTTAGTTCTCCAGGAAGATTAACTTGGAACCATTTTAAAATAAGGACCATGGAGAGCATCTAAGGTACATATATAAATGCAAGGAATGAGCATTTTGGGGCACCTGGGTGGCACAGCGGTTAAGCGTCTGCCTTCGGCTCAGGGTGTGATCCCGGCGTTATGGGATCGAGCCCCACATCAGGCTCTTCTGCTATGAGCCTGCTTCTTTCTCTCCCACTCCCCCTGCTTGTGTTCCCTCTCTCGCTGGCTGTCTCTATCTCTGTCGAATAAATAAATAAAATCTTTAAAAAAAATGCAAGGAAATCCCCATTCTGCTCTCATTCCCTAAAACAAACAGACATAAAAACCTTCTTTCCCATGGCTGAGTAGCATTAAGGAAAAGAAAATTCCTTATAAATATGTCAAGGACAGTAAACAGTGAAATAGAGCCAAGCTGCAAAGTTACTCTTAATCAGATGGTACAGATATTTAGCAGAGTACATTAACAGATATATTTTAATCCGAAAAAAAATTAAAGGCAATGTTGGGATTCTCTAACAATAATTTTCCTATTCTATCAAAGTGTTATAAATGTAATATAACTTAAAACATAAATTATCTAGTCACTTTAGGAAACTGAGGCATAGACTGGCCAAGTGATTTGTCCAAGAACACCCAAATAATCAGAGTACAAAACAATGACCCAAGTTCTCTGGCTTCCAATTATGACCTACGCTTACACCATGCTTCCTTTCCAGTCTGGTATGTTTCTTATAGTCAAATTTCTCTCCACCCGGTTACCTCTCTGTTCTTGTTAAAAGAGACCTAACTTTATGCCCCATCCATTATGGTATTTCCATAGTATCCACTTAATAGCTTTACCAACCAGTTTTAATCCGCAAGATTAGCTAGAGTCTGTTCTCTAGGTAAGAAATTAGATTTAAAATACCAAAGAAACAAGACATTATCTAAAACTTAAAATATTTTTAAGAGACATTTAGTTCTCCAGTCATGTCTCCAAATGCAAACAAGAACCAGAACATTTAGCTATCAGTCCTTTCATATATAACTATTTAATTTGATCCTTATTGTAGCCCTACAAGATAGAGACTACCTACATTTTACAAATAGAAATAGAGGCCATTTAATCTGCTTGAGGTTGCATGACTAATTAGTGGCAGAGCCAAGATGTAAACTGTGGTCTCTGACTCTGGACCTTATGCTCTTTTTACTCTATCACACTGTCCTACTTTTGACATCACACTTGGTTCTCAACCAATCTGTCCAACACCTCTAATAATACTTCCCCTTAGCTATTCCACCATTATCTCAAATTTAAGATGTCATTATTGAATTCATTCTGTTTATCCATTAGGCAACCTAAATATTCCCATTTTCATCCTGATACCACCCGTCTCTCAAATCTACTTGGTCATCAAGTCCTGTCAAAGTTCCCTCCTCTCCCTGTGATCTGATTAAAAATCTTCATTTTTTCTCACTAGGATTCTAGAAAACCATACCTCCAAACCTTACCTTTTGTTTATTAGATTTATTTGAACATGGAGCATAGCCCTAAAAGATACTTCCACTTATTTAAGATTGTTCAAGGGAAATAATAAAATAAATGAACCACACTAAAGTTGAAATATTTCTTCATCAATAAAGGTCTAGAATTCTCAATGATATCTTTATTTTCATTTCCTAATTTTCTTACTATATTTACAAAATTTTGTCAGTTCTGGAAAACATACCTATAACAAATTCTGCAAATTGTATTGCCCTTTGTAACTTCAGAGTTTTCCACGTCATATGACAAGTGGCAACACCGTGATTCATTTAAGTCCTGAAACTGGAGCAAGATAAAGTTTGCAATTGAAAAAACTACTTTGTAAAGAGCAGAAATCAGTTGTCTAAACCTCAATGATGGCAAAAAGCCTCTCCAAACATATTGAAATCCTGCTAAAAATATAACAAAAATGGGGGAAGTTTCCCTGCTGGGCAAAGATAAGGAATGCAATTGAAAGTTATTTCTGGGGTGCCTGGGTGGCTCAGTCAGTTAAGCTGCTGCCTTGGGCTCAGGTCATGATCTAGGGGTCCTGGGATGGAGTCTGCTTCTCCCTCTCCCTCTGTGCTCTCTCTATCATGCTCACTCTTTCTCTCTCACTTTCTGTTAAGAAAATAAATAAAATCTTTAAAAAAAAGTTATTTCTGATTCTGATTTTTATGGATCTCCCACCTGGCATAATAGCTTCCAGAAGCCCATTATGAATTAAGCTATGGTCAAAAGTGGGCAACTAAAAGAGAGTAGACAGAAATACAGACATTACCACGTTTTTGAATGATGTTAGAAAATCAGCACACAGAGTTTTTGGGAGGCTCACCAACAAATGAGATATGCAAACAAGAAACCTAAAGAGTATGTATGGTGCATTTCTTCTATCTTAATTGCCTTATTAATCCTCTAATCGCTTTCTAGGTCTCCCCTAAATGGACTGGTTTAAAGCATGTGACAGGAAAGATGTCAACTGACTCTTCAGAGGGAAGTCCAGAGGTTTACTACTCATGGCAGTGGTTCTCAAATGGTAGCAAATCTAAGAATCAGTAGGAGGGCTCATTAAAACACAGATGTCTGGGTCCCACTCTCAGGATTTCTGATTCACTTGATCTGAAATGGAGCCTAAGAATTAACTTTTCTGACAAGTCTTTAGAAGATACTAATGCTGGTGGTTGGGGGACCACACTTTAAGAACCACAGGCCCAGGGCTCCTGGGTGGCTTAGTCAGTTGAGCGTCTGCCTTTGGCTCTGGTCATGAACCCAGAGTCCTGGGATCAAGTCCTACGTCAGGCTACCTGCTCAGCAGGGAGTCTGCTTCTCTATCTGCCTCTGCCTGTTCCTTCTGCTTGTGCTCTCTCTCTCAAATAAATAAAATCTTAGGAGGGCACGTATTGCATGGTGCACTGGGTGTTATGTGTTATCCGCAAGTAATGAATCATGGAACATTACATCAAAAACTAGGGATGTACTGTATGATGACTAACATAACATAATAAAAATTATTATAAAAAAAAGAAAGAAAAAAAGCCAGTCTCAAAGGTTATATACTCTAAAAGAAAAAAAAAAAAAGAATCACTGTCCCATGAGCTGGGTTGTTGAAATTTTCTCAAACTAATGAGGCCTAATGAAGATATTCCTGTTTATTGTTCTAGATATGTGTCTATCACATAAGTCTAAATTTGTGTGGGGCTCATTAGCTATTGCTGGCTAACATACTTTAATTGTATTATTAGTGGACTCTATTTACACAATATGATTTGTCTGTTATTGACTGCCACAGAATGATTAGACTTTAGATCTGGAAGAATCCTTAAAAATAATTTGATCTAACATCCTAATTATGAAGATGAAGAAACCAAAGTCCAGTGTAATATTTAATAGATCTAAAACAATTGTGATTTCCAAATTGTGGTTTACTGTCAACAGCCTTTGAAGAATTGTCTATGAACTAAATAGCCACAGTAACATCTTGTGTTCATACAATATCATGACTATTCTTTGGTTGTGAGAGAATTAATTTTCTTCTTAAGATAATTAAGAATTTCTCACTGATGCTTACTTTAATTCAATCAGAACTTATTTTGAACAGTAACAAGTAGAAATAAAGGCAGGAGCCTCTTCTTGACCAAAGGGTTTCCAGCCAAAAAAAATGGTATAGACTTAGTTATGTAATATAGATATGGACTCAAAGAAACCCTGAGAACTATTTGTAACAGAGTGTATGTACCACCTTAATAAAACAAATGTAAGACTTGAAATAGAATAGAATAAAAATCTACTATTTGCCAGGTAGTACTAAACATGTTCATATTAGGATCTCATTAAAATCTCATAACTAACCTGTGAGAATGAAAAACTAAAGCTTTTAAAGTTTAAACAGCACAGGCTAGCAATATATTTTCCCATGATAAAAACACAAAAGTTTTCCTAATATATTTGCCAGCACTTAATTTAGCAGCTTGACAAGTTGGCACATTTGTATCCTACTAAGGCCTGATGACTTCGTTTTCAGGAAGCAAGAATACAAATATCCTTTGGACAACCAGGAAGTCTAAAAATTTGTTTTCTAGGTATTCATGAGGCTAGTATGGACATTCACCCTCCCTCTCGCCTTTTGGAGAAAAATAGTGCCACTGCCAAATTAGATGACTTCCTTTCCTGGAAACACACTTAGTATATTATAACAGTCTCAAATAGTTTGAATAACAGATTCTATATTAAAGAAAAACATTTTTCAGCAGAGGAGACAATGGTCTTTCATAGAGGTATTCCGTAAACTGCTCTCTAGTTAAATTTGGGTCTAGGTTCCATAGTTTCCTTAAAAAGGGAAATACAATTCACCATACAACCTTTCTTACATAACTAAATTCCTCACAGTCATTGATGAGGGATAGAAGCAGAAGTCTTCACTTTTAGCCCAGAAGGCTGACCTATAGCCTGCATAGCTTTGATAAGGATCAAATAGGTACTGACTGCTACATTCTTAAAGGATCTCATATCTGCCTGTACATCTCACCAATAGCTAATATTGAGCTGAAAGATAAGCATCAGAAAAATCTTGTGAAAGTAGTTTTTAGAGTAGAAATTTGAAGAAGACATTTATGATCTAATATTCCCCATACTTTCCCTCCCCCTTGAGCACTAAGCATATAACCACCAGTTTCATATAGCAAAAGTACAGCTTTTTCTGCCCACAGACCCTGTCGCCATGCTACTTAAATAAACTTACTAAGTTGCACTGCAAAATATCTGAAGAATTATTTCTTGACCATTCTCTCCAGACCCCATATCATAATGATGAAAATTAATAATTGGGACTAACTCAGAACTTTGCCAAAACCTCAAAATCAAGTCAACATTAAGAGGCTCAACTAATTGGCAATGACAGAAAACAGCCCAGGTTATAAATGATAATCAACAGAAAAACTGGCCTTTACTGACATTTACCGTTCAGTAGACATACCACCCCATATTTGAAAGAAACTTGAAGGCTTATAGGGCCATAATGAAGACCACCTCCGTTTACTAACAGGATTCAGAAGAAAGACAAGAAGAAACATCATTGAAGGCATATTTCAAGAAGCCCCAATAAAGCCAATACTTATGAAATAATCTCCCAAAATAATTTTATGTGTGCTTTAAATACTTATTAGATGTTCATAAAAATAATCATGATTTATTTTCTTGTTTTCATGATTAAATTTGATGTCTGTATCAATAAAACGGAGAATGGACCCCAGTTTATATATCATTGGGCTATAATGAATAAGGATTACTTTGTGGCAATTGATCAGAAATAAATATGAGGTTACTGATTAATAAAATATTTGTACATGCAAGTACACATACTTTCCTTGGATTTAAGTTCTTCTTGATTCCATCACCTAAAGCACTATGATTTCTTTAACATTACCCTCTAGATGATTGATTAGGATTCCCCGTTTTGAATAAACACACATGACAACCACAAAAAAGTATGATTGAAGTAGATTTCAGATTGCTTAGGGGATACTATTGCCAAAAAAACCTCAATAGGACCTAAAAGCCACTACCAAAGAGTCGTGTGAGGGTTCTTCTCCTGTCTCTTCTTCAGATAGGAGAAGACAGAAGAAGTGAAGTAGCTTACCAAATGGTTGTGTGATTACCAGCAACATAAGAATATACACCAAAACACACAAAGAACACAAAATTCTCAAAATGAAAACACAACAACTGCTCAAAATGATACACAGTCAATGTCAACTCAGTAGCAGGAGAACCCGATATGCTGACCAGGCCAAAGACAGAAATCAGATTACACTTCACAGAGAACAAGACATATCTTGTACATTAAACACAGAAAAAAAGAAAACACTCTAACACTTACTCTTGTCTTTTTGTCACTTTCATTTTCAAAATACTGATTGTCTTTATTTTGTTCAATACATGAAGCATTTTCCTTTGGTCTACTGCAATCTGTAAGCTAAAAAAAAGTTTAAAAAAGCAATACTTCCCTATTTGTTCTCTGCAATGTGAATTAAATGTTTTTCAAACTTTTAACATGCACATTAAAATGTCTATGACCTGAATAAATATTATTTAGTATTGCTTATGTCCGTTTTAAGAATATGAATACACTGTCTAACCCATTTTTATATTGCTCCCAAAGAGAAAACATAAATGGGACAGTTATTCAAAGGCAAGTTTTTATAAATTTCAAAGCTTTTCACCAGGGACTGTTGAACTTGGATGATTCAAGTATAACTTGATGATCTGGTAAAAGCTGAACATGGTTAATAGGAAGATAAACATAGAAGGGTTACCTTCATCTTATGTAAATTCCCATACTTGCAGTAATCTCTACTCTGTGGTACTTGTTGGAGCCCTCAGAAAAGCAGAGGCACTGACTAGTTTCATTATAGACTATCCTTTCAAGGATCTTTGTATAACTACAGCTTTGGATGATAAAAATGTTTACTTCCAGAGCAGAAGATAAAAGTTTGCTTACTGACCATTGTAAAAAATTTCCATTCCCTAGACTGAGGATTATTCTCCATTGCCTGGGAATATATCACTTGGCCAACTTTGCGTTGCCCTATAGAAACCAGGACTTGAGAAACTGCTGTCTCGCTACTGCTACAGTGATAAATAATAAAGTCCCTTGTGTTTGTCCTAGGAGTCTTCTGACATTCTGGCATTCATGAAACTGCGTCAGGGCTCTTAGATTACAAGTAGGGTAAAACCTTAGCCCCTTCACAGTTCTTGACAGTTGTGGTGACAAGGACAGAATGCTGACAATCATGGTTTTCTGGAAGAGAAAGGATCAGAGACTTGCAGACTGATGAAAGGGATTTCTGGGATGTCTTTCAGAAGTGGTAACCAAAATGTTAATGAAATTTATGTTCAATTGTTTAATAATGATGCTCCAGTTGAATGCCTGTTAATGGAGGAATTTATGAAGTGGTTTCAGGCCAAGTACTGGGAAATAAACCCAAAGACGGCTCCCAAATGGTGCCCTGGTTCTTGCTGACTATCCCCTGATGGCAGGACATTCTCATCAATCTACCAATCACCCTCAAGTCCCAAGATTCATTCTGGATCAGCAGAAGTTTCCACTCTCTTTCAGACTATAGTTATAGAGCAATGTACGTGTGCTGATTATGAAAGGAGAGAAATATGCAACTACCATGAGCAGAAACCAAGATTTCTCTGATTCTAGTCTATCATAGATGTTCCTCTTCTCTGTTCCCATAGTTTGCATCTGTCATTGTGATTAACATATTGCATTATAAATCACATGTTTATATATTTATCTGTCCTATTATCAATTTCCAGAGATTAATAAATATTTGTTTAATAAGTGAAAAAAATTAAGATGAAATTAGATAAATTGATGAACACTTAACTGAAAGAACAAAGAAGGAACAGGGTTCCAATCTGTCTAAGAGGAATGTCAAGCTCAACTCTCTGAGGATACTGAGGTAGCTTCTACATCAGAAATGTAGAGTCATTTACTTTTTGCCCAGTCTGGATTGGTGGATATGCTACCATGTTCAGTATGACGATGAATGCAAGCAGCATTTGTGGCAACGCAGGCTCAGTCAGCAGCTTGATTTCCATTGGTCTCATCAGGGCCTTATTGTGGGCATCTACATGAATGATGCAAATATGCACAGTTTGTGCTCTGGGGAAGCATATGTTTAATATGCCCGTCTTTAGATTGGCAGTATTGATGGGTTTGCTGCTGCTATAGGACTTCAGTTGGAACAAAAACAGTATTAGTTCATTTTCACTGAGCTGCAAACCACCTACACACCCCTCAAAATCTCAAGTAAATGTCCCCTCTTACTACACAGAGCTGCTCTCACTCTCCATGATTCATGGTCCCTCCCTTCCCTGTTATACTGACCTCAGATGCTTTAAGGAAAAAGATGATTAAGAATGAAGTTAAAGTTTCCCTGCTCCTAAGAGGGAATGAAGGTCATACGCACCCATACAAATATGCAAGAGAATTTCTGGGAGGGCAAGCACTCAAACTCTTACAGATCTGTTGCATACAGTCACCCAAATTACAATCTGCTGGGTTCCATGAGTTGGCAGAAGGAGGGGCAGAAGAATTCAGCTGACTGAGTTGGGGCAGGGTTTACCATGGAGTAAGAAAGCTAAATGACATTGTGTATGGGGTCCTTTGGGCCAACCCAATGTACCATTTGTGTGGTTTTCACCACTGAATGTATAATTGGTATTAACATTTCACTGTAAATTCTCAGAAAGTCCAGAAGGGATTCTCTTGATCAGGATGATCAAGATCTCTATATGTAGAGAAATACTAACAGAATACATAAATCATTCTTTCCAATTCTTTTCTCTATTTTCTCTTGGAAGTCACACTAAAAAAGTGGAGAATCTTAGGAAGAAAAAAGGAAATCATCACCTTAAGGACTTAAAGGCAGCAGGGATAGTAACCCAAGATTCAATATCTTAGAACAACAGCCAAGCATGGCCAGCAAAAACACCTAAGGAGATCTGGAGGCTCACAGTGGATAATTGTTGTTGATCCCATTGCCTCAACTATTCCAAACATGCAACTGTAACTAAATCCATTGCACTGACTGATCGCACTTGGTATGTTCCCTTTCCAACATCTTTTTTCTATCCCACTGGCACTCAAGGCCCAAGACCAATATTTATTCATATGGCAAGGTTTCTAATACGTTTACAATACTTCCTCAATACCTAAATTCCTCTTCTATTTGCCATTAAGATTTAGTATGAGTGGCTTTACTTTCTGATGTTCAAATTGTTAACTAAGATGATGTATTATTACTTGGCAAGTTAGAAGCCTTAGCTAGCAGGAGTGGATAATAAACTCTGACAAAACTGAGGGGCTATCTTAGCAAATTCCGTCCAGCAGTCAAGGAGATACTTCTGTCTTTTTAGCCTCAACCATCAAAAAAAAGAAGCCCAGCACCTTACTAGACTCTGAGCCAGTATGATCTTACTTGGACATTTTACTTGGTCTGTATTATCAGCTAGGACACAAACCAGCATCCTTAAAATAAGGCCCAAACCAACTGGCTATATTGGAAGCTCTCAGCAAGCTGTGGCAGGCTCTTTGTCTATGCAGTCTCACAACATTACTGATTCCTCTGAGCTACAAGTCTTTGTGAGTGAGAGAGGTTGATTAGAACCTCTGGTAAAGAGGAGCACGCCCCCCCCCTCAAAATCCCCTGAGGCAAAGCTGCTGGCTCAAAGGGGTCCTGGATTCACAGGTTTCACTAAATGCCTGGGCCTGCTTCACTAATAGTTTCTCTAAATAGAAGCCAGTGGTGTTCATTGGGATGCTGATGCTATTTGTGTTTAGTTCCAGGTATGTAGAACTGAAAATGAAAGTTCCTCCACTTAGGTCGCAGAACTCAAGGTTATCCTCGTAGCTCTGGCCAATGTGCTTCCTGACAAACCCTGTTATATTTTTACTGACTCTTGGGGTATTGTCAATGGCCTAAAAATTTTGTCTGTCCTGATAACACTACAGACTGGCAAATTAAACACACTCCTTCCTGGGGTCATGAACTATACAAATCAGGGATGCCAATCGTAGATGCTCACAGTAAGGTCTTGATGAAACCATCTGGAATCAATCTGCTGATTGAGCCTGCACTGCCCCTATTGCTGCCTGGATCCATGGTCAGACCAAACATGGCAGCACATTCACCGTTCCAGGCTGACCACAAAGTAAAGGACTTTATGTTTCTGATGCAGAGGCTATCTGCGTATCCTCAGGTAGGTGAACTTGTCCATTCTTAGTCAGATAAGAGCACTTGTTCTCTGTTTGTTTATTTGTTCCTCCATCCAGGCATCCATGTAGTCATCTAATTTAATCTTTTATTTTTTCATCTATTAAACAATATACATTAAGTATTGTTATTAATATTTATTATTCTTTAAAAATGTATCTATACCATGGAAATTCAATATTTATTTGTTAATATTTATTAATTCATTAATTCCTGGGATATCAAAAACAATAAGATATATTGTCTATCTTCCATTTATCTCTCCATCTTCCCATCTATCTAATGGGACAGATAGATATCTAAATATGTAATTTATAATACAACGTGTTAATCACGATAATAAATATAAAATGTGAGAGGATCATCTATATCAGACTGTGGAATCAAAGAGGGCTTCCTAAAGGATATGACACCGAAACAGTTCTAAAGACAAGAAGTTACCTAGACAAGCAACAGTATTCAGTCTAACAGTAAATAGTGTGGCTTTGAAAGGCATTATGTTCAGAAAGAAAAAGTGTGGGTTTTACAGTATGGAAGAAATGAGTTGTAATCCTTTTATCTGTATAGTTCTCTTACTAGCTAGGTGTCATCTGAAATATGGAGATTATCTCATCCACTGCAGAATCTCCTTCCTTCTTACCAACCATCCCACAGGTGGGTCGGAGGCTGTGAATCTACAACTTTCCTACCTCATACCAATTAGTGTTCCATATATACTTCCTGAATCTCAATAGCTTGACTGGCTTTCTATGCTTTCATATCTCCACCAGTATTCCTTGAAATGGTAACTTCCCATCAATTTAGCTCTCATGGAAATAGTAATTTTATTCTATACCTCTATACTTCCTTCATTCTCTAAAAAATAAAATAAAATAAAGACCCTTGATCACTTTTTTCCAAAACTAGCAATCTATCTCTGACCTTCTCTCCAGAATCAATATTCTTGAAAAATTTAACAGACTTAACATGAAGTTGAATAATTTAATGAAAAGTTACAATAAGCTAGGTCCTGCTTTGAAGATACTGATATATACTTTATATGCATTTATGCATTTTCTCATTTACATTAAAAAGGAAACCTTTGAAGTAAACACTATCATCCTTATTTCCTGGGTGAAAAACAGAGAACCTAGTTCTCTCTGAATGCAGAATCTATGTATCTAACCACTACACTAAACTCCTGAACCACTTCCTTACCACTCGTTTATCCTTGAACCTTTCAAATTGTGGTCCCAATCAGCATCACCTGGAGACTTCTTAGACAAATTCTTGGGCCCCACCCCTACCTGCTAAGTCAGAAACAGTAGGGATAGGATCCTGCAATCTATATTTCTGGTGACACCGCCTACTTTGAAAACCACACTGATCTAGATGTCAAAATGTCAAATGATTCCAAGGGCCCAAAATAAGTAAAGTGAGTCAGCTGCAAGAAATACGTAAGAAGAGATAGATGGTCCTTGGCAAAATGGACAGCTCACTCCCTAATGGGTGTAGTCTCTAGTCATTTCCAGACATTTTCCTTGCAATGAGGAAACCCAGACCCAGTGTTGCCAGATGTTTAGAATTTTCAAGAGAATTTGGAAATCTGACTTTCTATGTAAAATATCTTGATTTTTAAATGTTGACAACATTATGTATTTTTTAGGGACTCCTAGGTGGCTCACTGGGTTAAGCTTCTGCCTTTGGCTCAGGTCATGATGCCAGGGTCCTGGGATCAAGTCCCACGTCAGGCTCCTTGCTCAGCGAGGAGCCTGCTTCTCCCTCTGCCTGCCACCCCCCTTGCTTGTGCTCCCTCTCTCTCTCTCTCTGACAAAGTCTTTAAAACAAAAGCAAAAACCATTATGTATTTTTTAAATACCAAGTGAGGTAACACAGAATGAGCCAAACAAAATATAAACTTAGGCTGGAGTCATAAGGGCAGCCAGTTTGCGACTTGTGCTTTAATCTCTCAACTCTGCCCTTTCTTCTGCCTAAATACTATACTCATCCGGTACTTCCTAGTCCTCACTGTTTCCTACTTTCCCTGACTTTATATAGTTCTCATTGTCTTCCACTTTCTCTGCCATTTCATACTATTAACTCCTTCCTCATTTTTGTAATTCTTACCTCTATATTCAGAAACACATCCTTCTCCTAATTGACACCCTATCTCTCTGATTGCCTCTTTTATTTCATTTCTTCTTCCTCTTTTTATCCCCTGGGCTCAACTGCTATTCTAAGATTCCTTTCCTCTGCCTCTTCTCTCAATACTCACTCCCAGATGACTCTTAAATTTAGACTCTCAAATTCTAGAGGACCTTTTTTTCTAATTGTTAGTCCTACATTTTTAATCATTTGTATTTCCTTCAAAATCACATTTGTACCTCAAATCCATTCAATATAACCGGAATCATTTTTGGGTGCCTGAGTGGCTCAGTCAGTTAAGTGTCCAACTTTTAATTTCTGCTCAGGTCATGATCTCAGGTGTGAGATTAAGCCCCACAGTGGGGTCTGAGCTCAGCACAGAGTCTGCTTAAGACTCTCTCTCCCTCTCCTTCTGTCTCTCCCTGCCACCCTACCTGCTCATGCTCCTGTACTCTCTCTCAAAAATAAAGATTTTTTCTCTTCAGAACCCACTTCTACTCTTGCATACCCCATTTCTGGTAATGCCATTACCTGGTTTTAAAGGACTACTCATACACCTCCCCTTCTCTACAAAGCCTGTGCTGATCCTTCAGCTAGCTAGCTGGGCACCCTCATTCTAAGATCCCCTCAGGATATATACTTCTCTTTTACATCTCTAGTAATGACTAGTCTACCTCACTTCTTTTAAGAAAAACCCACAGTATAAACAAAAGGAAAAGTAAACTTAGCATTACATACGTTTTTCTTATCCATTCAAGTAGATTTTAGGCTCCTTGAAGGCAATGAATGTATTATTATTTTTATATCCTTCATGTGTCTGAACAAAATAAATGTGTATAGATATGTATTAAATTTAATACACAGTGTTTACACAGGTGTACTCTGCATTATACAATATGTCCTGATAAATGTTTACCAATTTCGCTTTAAATGGATACACCTTTTATATATATCAGAAAAGTTTTCTATTTAAAAGAATCTTATAGGGGCACGTGGGTGGCTCAGTCAGTTAAGAGTCAGCCTTGGACTCAGGTCATGATCCTGGGGTCCTAGGATTGAACCCTGAATTGGGCACTCTGCTCAACAGGGAGTCTGCTTCTCCCCCTCCCTCTAGCCCTCCCCTCTGCTTGTGCTCTCTCTCTCTCTCTCTCTCTCAAATGAATAAATAAAAAATCTTTAAAAAAATAATCTTATAGTGAATTTTTATGAACTCTGGAACTCTTCTGTAAAGTAAATATACTCACCTGAATTAACTGTTTTGTAGATTTATTTGTTTGCATCTTTATTAATTTATAACATTCTTCTCAAACCTGAATTTTTTTTGAAAGTGTATGCTGGTACTGGTGAGTGCCATGCACAAAATCTGTGTCCTTTCAAGAACCAAAAGTTCTTATAAAGTCCAAAAAGTAAGTTAAATGACCTCTCTGATGCTGAGCGACTAGGAAGCACTACCCCTTCATCTAGGAATAAGAACTGTACAGATTAGCCTGAGGCATATCCCAGTGTGCTCTGGAGTAGTCCAGTCCTATTAATATTTTCTGGCCTTTATATTTATAGAGCACCTAGTTGTACTTGATTTCATTATATCCTTTTCAGATATAAGAAACAATGCAAATTACAGAAGTGTGAGGTTGATACTCTTTCATAGGAAACACGTCATAGGAAACAACATACTGCTGCTTTATAGAATACCTCAGCATTATAAATAACCAATGAATTTAAATTATTTTTTTTTCTGAGAGAAAGTAAATGCCATTGTGATAGCCCTTAAGATAAAGGCCTCAGGATTCTTAAAAAGCTGGACAAGAAGAAAAAACTAGGCACTACCTAAGTCCTCAAGAGAAGAGAGTACCAATTTTCAAGAAAGGTTCTCAGACTATTTATTGATTCAACAAATATTCTTTAAACTCTATTACATGCAAAGCACTGAACTAGACATTATAAGGAAAGCACAAATAAGATGTGGCCCATAAACCACAAAAAATAATTTAATGCAAAAAAGGAAATAAGATATATATAAAAGTGACTATAAAATCAGGTAGAAGTAGACAAAAGGACTCTAGAAATTCAAAAGAGGTTCAGTTCAATAAACATAAATAACACTATTTCAGACCTTTAAGGAACTTAAAGTAGGTGAGACAATGAGATAAACTGATCATTTCAATTCAAGTTTGAAGTATTAGAGACATGCAAAGAATACCGTGGGAAAATAAGTTGAGACATGAGCAAAGTCATAGGACACAAAGTCACAATGAAGTTGTTGAAGAACTAATATAGTCAAACATGAGGCAGAAGTTGTGAAAAATAAAACAGAAAAGGTAAACAAAAGCCAGTTTAGGAAGGTCTCAGATATTTAGTTGATCTCACAGGAAATAGTAAATCAAAGAAGGGTTGAGGAAAGATATGAAGAGGAAAAAGTACTGGAGTAAAAAAAAGGAACAATATTTAAAAAGTAAAGATTACACAAACATATTGGCCTTATTTATTTTTTGCTTTACATTTTTCTCTTAATTTTAAAATGCATTTTCAAATAATTTCAGGCTTATAAAATGTTGCAGAAATAGGACAAAGAATACCATGTTCCTCACACACAGATTTCCAAAATGTTAATATTATACTAGCTACAGTACAATGACACAAATCAAGAAAATAACGTTGAAACAATATTATTATCTAATATACAGACCTTAATCAAATTTTACCAATTATTCTGCTAATGTCATTAGGTTTTGGTTGAGGATCCAATCCAGAATCATTTATTACATCATTTTTTTATGTATTTTTGATTTCCTTTACTCAAACAATTCATAGTCTTCCTTTGTCTTTTAAGACCTTGATATTTTGAAGGGTACTAGACAGACATTTTTTCAAGTGTTCTTAATTTGAGTTTGGCTAATATTTCCTTATAATTAAATTCAGATCAAACATATTTCACAAAATCACCACATAAGTGGCTATAAATACTTCTCAGTATACCATTATCAGAAAGCACATGCTGTCAGTTTGTCCCACTGACTGGTAATGTTATCTCTGATCACTTGGTTAAGGTTGTTCTGCTAGGTTTCTACACTATAAAGTTATTATTTTCCATGAGTAAGTGATAAGAATCTTACAGAAGATACTTTGAATTTAGATATATCCTGTGTTTCACCCACTTCTACTCACTAGTTTTTGCATTCATCAATCATTGTTGCTTGAAACAATCATTACTATAGAGGTTGTCAGTGGCAGTTTTCTAATTACTTCATTCCTTCTATACTTGTCAGTTGGCGTTTTCCTATAAGGTAGAACTTGCTCTTCTCTTGTCTCTTCATTTGTTTATCCATTCATTCACATATTTTATCAGTAAAAACTCATGGATATTCAGTTTACTGTTCATTTTATAATGTTATTATATTTATTTATTTTGTTGTTCAAATTGTCCCAAATTTGGCCATTGGGATTTCCTTCAAGTTAGCTACTGGGTCCTTTTGAAATATCCCCATTCAGTTTTGAGCACTTTCTTACTTTCTGGCAGAGCAAGATATCCCAGACTTACCTTGTATTTTCTTTGCCCCGGCCTTGGAATCAGCTATTCCTCCAAGGAGATTTGATTTCATTTGGTGGAGAATTATACTGAGAAGACTGAATCTGAGGTCTAGCTGCATTCATTCTTACTGAATGTCATTGCTTCTAATCCCTCTCAGCAGACAGAGCCAAGAAATCATATGTATGGTATATATTATGTATGTGTATGTATTATATTGTATATGTGAATTATATGTGTGTATATGTATATACACACACATACATATAGAAAGAGAGATACAGAGAGAGAGAGACTTACTGAACTTGCTTCTTTGATTTATCCACAATATATTTATTCGTTCTTTGAAAACTCATAAAGCAGTTTTGAAATCACTAACTCTTAGCCCTATGGAAAAACAAATTTAATTAATAGTCCATCTTTTTACTATTAACCTTAGTGATTAGAGTCAAATACTGTTTTTCAAACTAAATTAGGTTCTTTTCTCTTTCTCCTTCAAGGTAGTTACATAATTCATTTGTAATAAGGCTCATTTGCTTGTTTGTGTTCTATTTTGCATTCTCTTCATTGTTGTTGTTGTTGTTTTACAATTTTATTTATTATTTATTTATTTATTTATTTTAGAGAGAGTACAAGCAGACTGAGGAGCAGAGGGGTAAAGAGAGGGAGGGGGAAAGAATTTCAAGCAGATTCAGGATAAGCATGGAGCCAATGTGCAGCTAGACCCCACAATCCCGAGATCATGACCCCAGCCAAAATCAAGAATCAGTTGCCCAACCAACTGAGCCACCCAGGCATCCCCCCTTCATTATTTATATTTTAAATGTGAAACAATGTAGTTCTAAAATCCAGAACTCTACAAAAGTATATTCAAAGAGTTGCTCTCCTTCTGCTCATTTTATTCCAGTGTAAACATCCTCTGTAAATAACCAATATCATTAATGAGTGACTTATCCTTCCTATTGTGACTTGCACTAATGAGGAGATACATATGTATGTTTTTATGTCTCCTTCTTTCTTACATGAAAGATAGCATATCAAAGATGTTCTCTAGCATTTTGCTTTTTCATTTTAAAAGTATATTCTGGAAATGATTCTGTATTGGTTCAGAGAAATATCTCTCACTTTTTGCACACTTGTGTAGTAGTCAGCCAGACTTGTTTACAGTGAAAAAGACTTCTTCTTCCAGCCATACAGAGCACCTGGTACTTGATAAGACCAACTGCCATAAATAACTCGAAAGCTGGGCAAAATATATGAAACAACACTTCAGATTTTAGACAACAGGCAATGGAGGATTGTGATTCCTTAAGAAAACAGAAACATTATGAGGTGAGCCACAAATTTCTCTGACTTTCTGCCTGAAGGTACTTTCTGACCTGAGAAAATAGAAGAGGCCAAATAAAGACAGACCTCTCTGAGCTGAAGAGGTTGAGGTCAGAATTCAGAGCTGCTGAAGGAGCTGAAATTTACAGAGTAGAGTATCAGAAAGGAGATATCCCAGAAGAGGTTATTCCCAGAAACCTGCATAGGGTTTCTCTTAAGTCTTTGGCTTAGTAAAATGTTTTCCATGTAGACAAAAATATTCTGTAATGCTTGGCATTAAACAGGTACTGGGGAAACTGTAAGCTGAGGAAAGATTACAGAAGCTGCACAGTACTAAGAGACATGTCATTTGAGTAGCCAAAGGGGAGAGAAAAATGCCCAACATTCCAGGAATTCAAGTTGAAGAACTAGAAAAACCATGCCTTACAAAGAGCACTACACTCTACGTAGAATAATGGCTACTCTAGAACTGCTATAGCAAAGTTTTAAAAATGAGCCTTGAGAGGATTATGTTCATCTGTCAGTAAATCAGCTACCTGCCAGAACAAAACCCAATGCTGTTTAAAGAACAACAAAATCCAAATTCTCAAAATGAAGAATTCATAGTATTCGGCATTCAACTAAAACTTACTAGTCATGCAAAGAAGCAGAGAAATGTGACCTATCACCAAGATGGAACAGCCAAATCAATGAAAACAGATCTAAATATGTCCAAATCACTAGAATTAATTAAAGAATATCTTAAAAGTTATTATAAATATGTTTAAGAATTTAAAAGAAAAGTAGAACATAATGAGTGAACAGATGGGAGAATATTAATAGAGAAAGGGACAGCATAAAGAAGAACCAAACAGAAATTTAAGACCTAAAAAATTCAACTTACAATATAAAAAAGGTTTCTGAATGTGCTTAACAGGAGATTGGATACTACAGAAGAAATTACCAGTGAATTTGAAGATGGGGCAATAAAAATGATCAACAGAGATAAATTAAAATATAGACATTTAAAAAGACCTGCAGAAAAATATGTCATGGGCTAATATATGTGTAATTGAACTTCCAGAAAAAGAATAAAGATTGGGTAGAAAACTATTTAAAGAAATAGTTGGCTATACTTTTTTCAAATAAGATTTTAAAAAATAGGAATTCAGAGACACAAGAATCTCAACAAACCCCATACAGAACAAAACACAAGGAAAGCTGTACTCAGGCATCTCACACTCAAATTAGTGGAAATAAAAGATGAATAACAACAATAAAAAATCTTAAGAGCAGTCAGTAAAACAGACACTGTACTTACTGGGGAACAATAACAATGATTGATGACTTCTTAATTTCAAATACAATAGAAAGGCATCTTTAAAAAATTGAAAGAAGGAAAAAAAAAAACCCTTACATTCTGCAATTCTATATCCAGGAAAAATGTTATTTAAAAACTATTGGAATAAAGGCATTTTTCTCATAAGAAAATCAGAGAGAACTCATTGCCAAAAGCCTTAACTACAAGAAATATTAGAAGTTCTTAATGCTCAAGAAAGATTATACAAAATATATCCTCAGATCTACATTAGGAAATGAAGAGTGCAGAAATATTAAATATGTAGATAAATAATTTTTTTCATGTCTTAATTTTTTCAAAGCAAAATAACAACATTGTATTTTGGGATTAATAGTATGTGTAGAAGTAAAATAAAACAATGGCACAAAGAATAGTCAAAGTAAATAAAAGTATACTGCTGTAACTTTCTTATATTATATGTGAAGCAGCAAAATATTAACTCATAGTCATCTGTGTGATAAATTAAGGATGAATATTGTAATACTTAGGCAAACAACTAAAATATGAAGCTGATAGATGTGATAAAAATGGAATTCTAATAAATATTCACTTAATCTAAAAGAAGGCAAGAAAAGGAAGAAAAGAGAAAAGAAAAGAGGAAAAGAAAGAAAAAAAGAAAAGAAAAGAAAAGAAAAGAAAAGAAAAAAATCATCATCATCAATAATAACAAAGATAGAACACATAGACAACTAAGTTAGTCTTACTACAGAAATTCAAATCTTACTCTACCAATGACTAAAATAAAGAAAAAAGGGAGAACTAAGAGATGACAAAAGAGAGAGAAAAATGTTAACAAATGAGAACTAATCTAAGACACAAAGTCCAATGATTTCCTCATTCGAATTTGTCAATTTGTCAATTTGTATAATTTATATGGATGACCTACACTGTGCCAAGCATAGGGGAATCAGTGTTCAATAAACAGGGGCACTGCCCTTAAGCTGCAGACTGCCAGCTTGAGAAGACAGACACTAAGGAATTGGCTACAGAACTTTCTGATAAAAGCTGTGAATAATTCTGCTGAGAGGAGGACAATGCCAAAAGAATAACAAAATGTTATTAAAGCATGACTAGAAAATTTAATTAATGATCAAAATGATACTCTTTACTTACCAATTTCCAAAAAAATAATTCAAAGTAGTGTTAGCAAAGGTTTAGTACTCTTTTTCACAGTAGGTTTAAATATAAATTAGTACAATAAGTCTGGAGAAATATGAGAATGGGAAATATCTTTCAAAGGTCTTGAAAATCCAGTTACTCATTTACCTAGTAACTTCACTTATAGAAATATATCCTAAAGAAAAAAATGAGAGATGCATATAAAATGTATGTACAGAATGTTCATTAAAAATTTGTTAATCATAATGAAATGACCTATATATATCCTAGATTAGGGAAAGACATAATAAATAGTGGTTATGTTTCTTGTCAAGATGACCCATTAAATTTACATTTATATCACATTCCTTCTATTATAAGTAGCCCACAATGATAGTTACTATATGAAAGGGGGAAAACAAAAGGTATAGTTGAAATCTAAACCAATATAAACATCTCAATGGATCAGAAATAAAACAAAAATTCAATGCTGTAGAAAGAGGATCTACAAACATTACCTCATTACCAGGAATTGAGTCAACCTGCATGCTGGCTTCTCAATTAAATTTGTGAAAGCTGCTATATTACAATGGGGATGGAGAAATGAAACTGTTATAAGACCTGATTATGTACTGGAAGCCCAAGAGGCCAAATGGGGGGCAAACACAAAATTCCGTTCAGAAATTACTTTCCATAAGAAAAGTATAGAAAGCAAAAATATATCTCACACTCAAAATGAGCCTTCAGAAATGTAAAAACATACTGATAATGTGATATCTTTTACATATAAAAAAGGGAAAAAAATCATACATATTTATGCTTATTTGTAGACAGAAACACAGGAATGATACACCAGAAACTAATGAGCTGGTCACTTACCAGGAAGATTGAGAAAGGATGTAAAATATAGGAATATGGAAACAAGGTAGACAAGATAAAGGGTATGAATAAAAATGAATATATTGTTTTATACAGTTTTAACTTCAGAACCATATTAGGTGTTGTGTAATACAAAGTAAAAAAGAGGGACTGGAATTCAAGAAGGGAAAATAAAAGATCCAAAATGGAATATACAGAGAAACAAATAAACCTAGCTGCATTTCAAATTAGTAGCAACACCCATGAAAAGAGGGAAAAACTAAGCCAAGTAAATCTTGGACAAAGTATTCTGACTATATTTCCATATAACCTGAAGCTAAAGAAAAAGAAATAACTATAAACAAACAATGAAATCTAGTTAGTAGGTTTACTTGATAGTAAGGATTAGCAATTCAAAAATCCCTAATGTGTATCCTAAGACTGAAAAAATAAGTAAATATATTGCCACTGATGGAAGCCATATTTCTCACTATCAGAGAAGGGAGTTATAAATATGTAAAAGAATAATGAATAAATACTTTAGTATTACGTTAGAATGAAAGAATCTATCTCTATGAACTCAAAGTTTTAAAAGATGGTAAATATACAGACAAAGAGACAGATGGATAGAAATAAAAATAAATATGGGTATATTTTTCCTAATTCTGTCATATATTTCCTGATTCTATCTCGAAGAAAGGTCCTAGAAAAGCAATAAAACCCAGTAAGAATGAATACAACTAATACTCAGATTTTGGCTTCTGAATACAATTCTCCATCAAGTAGAACCAGAGATCTCTGTTGGGGCAGAGAATACAAGATGAGCCTGGGACATCTTGCTCTGCCAGAAAATAAAAAAGTGCTCAAAACTTAATGGGACTATTTCAAAAGGACACAGAGACCAACTTGAAGGGAATTCCAATGGCCAAATTTAGGACAGTTCGAATAACAAATAAAGATAGTAACAAAGTATAACCCACACAGTAAAATGAATATCCATAAATATATACAGGTAAAAAGAAATGAATAAACAAATAAACAAATGAAAGATAAGGGAAAGCACCTCCTTATAGGAAAATACTAATTAATACGTGTAGAGAAATCAAGGAATTAGAAAACCACTGTCAGTCTCCTTAGTAATAATTGTTTCAGGCAAGAATGATAAATGCATGGTAAAAGTAGTGAGTGGAAATAAGTGAAACAGTATATTGTTCTAAACTCAAAGTATCTCCCACAGATTCTAATTAATTACTCAGGAAAAATAGTAGCTCCTAAAAGCTATCTTAATCAAGTAAATGAAATTAACATTATCGATATTTGAACAAAGAGATATTCTAGATTCTTTTGGAGATCATGTATTAAGAAAGATATATCCCTTTTGTCGGTCTTCTACCAAAAATGCACAAACTGATTTTAATTATAAGGAAACACCAGAAAAATCCCAATTGATGACTACTGTATAAAATAAAAGTCTGTATTCTTGGAGGAAAAACAAGTCAAAGTCTTGGAAAAAAAGGGGGGGAGACGGAAGTATATTTCACCTTAAAGGATACTAAAAAAAGCATGAGAACTAAATGCAATACAAATGTAATAAAATGCTAACCTTTGGGAAACTTTTGAGAATTATACAGGCAATTTTTTACTACTTTTTCAATTTTTCTTCATCTTTTATTATTTCAAAATAAATAGTTTTTAAAAGACACATACAGAGCCACTTGAAAAAATATTATACTATACTATGAACAAAATCAGTAACCAGAATTTGAATATGTCCAATGTGAATGTAATGGAAGAATATGGAAAAGTCTTTAATAAATATAGGATGCTAAAGGAGATAAAATATAAGGTTAATTTTTTAAAGGCCAAATAATAAATTATGAGACAAGAAGAGATGTAATAAGACAGAGATATAACAAAGAGTCGATTAAACTGGAATAAAAAGTACAGCTGTTGAAATAAATAAAGATTAACAGATGTCATAAACTGAAGCCTAAATACATTGTGAAAGAATGAAAAGACAGCACAAGGAATCCTCTCAGAATATAGCCCTGAAAGGCTGAGATAAGAAACTGTGGAAGAGTAATACAAAGACATGAAGAAAGGGTTAAGAAGGACTAATGAACACCTTCTAGGACTACAATAAAAGAAGGTGGAGAGAATAATAAGCAATATTTGAATAAATATCACTGAAGATTTGCCAGTATTGAAAAAAAAGACAAGTCCTCTGATAGAAAAAGCTTTTTAAGAACTGACCAAAATAAAGGATGCACTCAGACACATGGCTATAAAACTGAAAATCATCAGAGATAAAGAGAAAATTTAAGAGCTGCAAGAGAGAAAAGACTGCTTATGGAAACACAATTTTAAAAAGAAGATTCTCCTTAGTGACAATAGAGATCAAAAAACAACAGATATATGTTCACAAAGAGAAAGTAATGGCTAACCTAAAAGTTTATACCCAGCTAAGCTATAATGCAAACGTGAGAGTATAAGCATATAAATACTAAGATAATTTATCAAAACCCTTCCAAAAACAAATATCAAAGGATGTACTTCAGCAAGAAAGTAAACTCAAAGGAACACATAAGTGCATGAACTAATGGTAAGCACAGATATTCATAAAATATATCATAAATTTAGTAAGCCATTGATTTTAAATGAAAATCAATTTTTATGTTCAAATGAGTATAACAGGTTGAGAAACTGCAGTGTTCAATAAGTACAGTAATGTACTTTGGTACATTAAGGTCCCTCTCATATTTTAAAAAAAAATATTGATTTCTTCAAGTAACTTATCGATTATAATGTATGTCAAAAACATAACTAATTAAAGAATAGAAATGCAATCAGAAGTTTCCAAACCAGCAGAGAAAAAAATAAAAATAAAATATAAAAATATTTTCAGTACAATAGAAGATAAAAATGGATGGATATAGTAGAAAGGAAATGAGAGTCAACAAACAAAAACTATATCCTAAAATGACAGAATAAATCTAAATATTTTGAGAGCCACAATAAATGCAAATAAACTAAACTTACCTATTTAAAATAGATATCAGACTGGACAGAATAATTTTTGGTAATGATAGTTAATATTTATTGATTGTCTGCTGTCTTGATTATATTCAAGATTAAGTCATCTAATTGTCACAATATTCTATGAGGTCTATACTATTATTGCATTCATTTTAAGATAAGGAAATTTGAGTGGAAAACAAAATCCCAGTCTTATTCCAGAGTCCATGTACTTAGCTACCATTCTATTCTGCAATGACTCAATATAGTCATGGGATCAATGTTATGTATCTATTAAAGATTGTGCCATAGGAGAATCTTTACGAATAGCAAAAGGCCAGCAGACATTTTTAAATAAAAAGTATGTTCAAAAGTTTGTTCAAAAAAATATTCAAAGTTTCTTAAAAGGAAAATACACACACACACACATAGAGAGAGAGAGAGAGAGAGAGAGAGAGAGAGACAAATACTGAGAAACACAAATACTGAGAAATAAAATCCACCAAAATATGGTTTTGGTTACTTCTGGATATCATGATAGTATGTGGCATTTATTTTGGTCTTCATATATTTTTATATTTTCCACAATAAATAACACTGTATGTTATTTTTATTAAACTCTTCTTTAATGATACTTGTGCAGTACCTAGCACCAAGAATATTATTCACCAATGTTCAAGGAAGAGAAACAGAACCTCAAAGTCCTCTCATTGACTAAAGATGAATGCAAGCTAGAGACCTGGGGATGTTGTGTTACCTATCAACACTCAGATCCTAGAGACAAATAAACTGCATACTTTCTAGAAGATACAGTAATGCAGGAGAAAAGAGCTGAAATCCTTACAAGCTGCTCAATCCTGGGATCGAGCCCCACATTGGGCTCCTCCCCTGGGAGCCTGCTTCTTCCTCTCCCACTCCCCCTGCTTGTGTTCCCCCTCTCACTGGCTGTCTCTCTCTCTCTGTCAAATAAATAAATAAAATCTTAAAAAAAAAAAAAAAAGAAATGTAGTTAGGAGGCGCACTAACTAGGACACAGAGCCTTGGAGTGTCAAAACTGCAAATGTACTCATGGAGACCACCACCTAGAGACTAACTCCCTTACTTTTATACACCAGAGAAAAAGCCCCACCGAAGCAAAGGGATTTGTCTAATTTTACACAATGTTTCCTAGCAGAACCTAGAAATTCAGTTTTCTTCTCTCAGATAAAGAAACTGAGGTTTATTGAAGTTGAATCATTTGCCCCAAATTACTCAAATTATCCCAGGCAGGCCTGGGATTTTAATTTAGCTTAATCAGATTCCAAAATCTATCCTCTATTTAAATTACAATCAAATAGACAATTCTTTGGTCATTCAATGGAACATTGATTGTTAAATCTATCAAATATTTGTTCAAATAATTTTTATCCACCTAACACTTCTAATTTACAAGCACTAAAGAAGAAATAACTTGTTTCTTCTTTTATTATGCTTTTTTCTTGTTACTTGAGAATATATTTTTAATTTTTATGACTTGAATATTATCCCTTTAAGAATTTTCCCAGTGATCTCTTCTTCATTGTTGTTTAATTTTCTGTGACTTACTCTCTGAAAGACCCAATACTTTTAAAAAGCAGGTGTCGTGTGATATAATTGCAGTTGTCCTTTTAAAATTAAATTTTGCTTCTATTCCCTTGTTATTTTTTTCCTGTCAACACTGCACATAAATGCATAGCAATAGTAGCACTCATAGCTTGGCAATAGCCTTTTTCCTGCATGCCTAATGTTGTTTTCCTGCCTCCCTATTGCCCCTGATTAAACATATTTTTATATTTAGAATGTACTTGTAGCACAGCCACTTCCTACATGAAAGGAGAATTTTGTTGTTGGTGGTGACTACTGTTTTTCAGTAGATAGAACAGTTTCTAAATCTCCTATTAGCTTGATGTTTTTAACCAGGCTTGGTTCTAGATGAAAGATTCTAAGTGAATATAACAAGAGGTCACCTTCCTTTGGAGGCTTGCGAGAAATGCCTTTTCCCACTCCCTGTTCTGTACATTGTGAGCATGCAAGCAACAAGACTATATACCATTTTGCTCTTGTATTTTCTTATGTGTTTCATTTTTGTTATTTGAAAATGTATATAGTAATGAAGAAAGTACACATTCATCTAATGAGTGAGACCAAAATAGATTTTGTTTTTCAAATACATTTTGTTAGTTGATTAGATGTGAAGGAATTAACACTTATTTATAATGTCCTAGAGTCTATTGTAGAATCTATTCTAGGTACTCTACATCTATGATCTCAATTTACTTTTCACAAATATCTTACAAGTAACTACCAATCCATTTTAATATGAAGTTCAGAGTGGTTAAGTAACTTGTCCAAGGTCACACAGCAGATAATGGAGTCTGAACGCCAACTCAAGTCTGTCTTTTGCTTTGTACATGGAGGCATACTTCATGTCTTAATCTAAATATGTTAAAGTAATCAAATGGAGAAAAAAAAGCAATGAAAATTACACTCTTTATTCAGCCTGGCCACAATGCAGTTGCTAAGGAAATACTAAATCGGTTAGTTGCTCTAGAATTGAACCACTTACTTTTCAATTTTTATCTAAGACACACAGAATGCCTTTTTAAAAGAATTGAAAATCTTCAGAACACTATGCAGTTTTTTAATGTAATTTTCTGCCTCTCTGTGTGTGTGTGTGAGAGAGAGAGAGAGACTGACTTACAGACACACAGGCACGTCTGTGTGAACATGCATATTCAGTTATTATTTTTAGGTAGAAATCAGTCCCCAGCAACAAATTCAGATATTTAGAAGAGTAGGAAGCCACAAGAACCACATTTAGGGAATTACTGACAAAGTAAAAATCCTAATGTTTAGAAAAAGAAAGGGGGGGTGGGGAAGACACAAAAGACACTTCAAAGCAAGTGCATCAAGTTACCATGGCAACCAGGGAATGTGGGTTGAAATTTATATGTCTCCATTGTTCCAGCAGAGAGGTTCTAAATGACACCCTAGTGGCCTGACAGCATCGATGCATCTCCCTGAATGGTCTGGCATATTACTCCAGAGTGCTTCAGGCATTCAAAAGGAATAGGATTGTGGTAACTTTTTCAGTTCCAGCTTCCTCAGTTCCTCTTAAGCAAAGACACTTGTTTCTAGAGACACAGCACTCTCATTTCCTGAGTTGGTCCAGACCAAGGCTACAGAATATTAGCACTCTTAAATTCACCTATGGCGGAGGATAACAGGCATTTATTTGTTTTACTGCCTTAAGTCAAAGATGTGGCTGGAACAAGCTCTAAGCACTCATATGTTCTCCTAAATCCTGCTGTTTTTCTGCTGTGACAAAAGTCTGTCTTGATTCCCAGACAAAGTAGCCAGGGTCCTAAACTGTAATTAGCACTTGCCAATCAATGCTATCATTATTATTAACAACACCATATGCTACAATAGTCTAGTATTAACAAGAAAAATTCATTGAAATTCTGTTACATTTATTACCTCTAATAATAACAAACACCAAAGTAGGTTTTATCTATAGGTGCTCACTTAATATGTTTTGATTGATATGTTTCACATATATGGGCATCAGGTTGAGATACAGCTTTTCAAATGTCCCCAAAACAGCCCAGATTTGACTTCAGATCTGTCAACAAAGTCTTTTCTGGGAGGATTTCTCTAGTTACATGAAGTTTCAGCCTATGGTTGGGTCCATGTTCTAACACAAACACACTCATAGAAAAACAAGACAACTCTGAATACTATGGGTTTCTAAAGGCTCCTGGTATCATACCCCTCTTTCTGCACTGAGCAGTTGGCAATATCTGGGGAAGCAACTCCTATCCAAATAAAGTCCGAATTAGCCACACTCCTTTTACCTCTGAACATTACTGATTAAGAGAGAAGGCTACTGTAAATCTGGGCTTACTATCCTCCTAGAACTCCACTGGTGTCTGGCTTCTTACTCTTTCTCACTAGCCTTCAGTGAAAGGGCATATGAAGAAGAGGAAATTAAGATGTTTTGAGCATCTATTATGTGTTGGGCATTAAGCTAGGTCTTTTGATTATATTATCTCAGTGAATTCCTCCAAAAAAGTCTATGGGCTAATTATTCTCATTCCTATTTTACAGAGCTGACAATCAAGAATCAGAAGATAAATAATTTCCCAGTGTCACACATAGTAACTATTAGAGTCTAACCAAGTCTCTGATTGTAGTCTCTTGCCCTTTTTCTCTTATGCCCTGGCATGCCTCTCAAACAGCCTGTCCAAATTACAACAATCTCTAGAGCTGGAAGGGATCAGAGTATCATCAATTTTAAGTGACGCAATTAGTTGTTTTTATGAAAGTGTCATTAAAAGCAATAAAAATAGAGAAAACTATAGGAGTTAACTGCATGAATAAATACAAATTTATGTATAGCTCTATATCCTCCGAATATTTAATTCTAGACTCCCTTTTCATAGGACTAGGTCAGCTTAGAGGGAGTTCTACTAACTAAGCTGGGGTTTCATTCCTTGCAGTAAATGAGCTTACATTTTGTAAAGCAAGGTAGTTACCAAGGGAGCAAGTATGGCAGCTTTTGGTGTATTTCTTGACACCACCCCAAACAGTTTCCACCAACTAAGACTGGTTAAAGTCATGCATAGCGATGCAACTGCAACTGGAACTGCCCATTTCCCTCCTTTGGTACAGCAAAAGTTGATGCCTTTCTTCAGAGTGGAATTAGATAACCACTAGCTATGTTCCATGCCACAAAGGTAATACCATTTGGGCATAAATTAATACACACAATTAAAATTTCAATATAAACTTGTATTAGAATTTAGGCCACTATTTTCCTTATTACACTTTTATAATATGAACTTCTTTGGAGAAAAATAAAAGCAAATTACCAGTTTCCAGAAGAATAAAATGTGAATAGAATAAATTTAACAACTATACTGTGTTATCATAGCAACCGAAGTTTGAAAAAAAAAAACTGATGTGATAAAAAATGACACAAGAGAACAAATGCATCAAGTTGTTATGGCAACTAGAGAACGTGGGTTGAAATTTATGTATGTAGAATCCAAGAGAATATTCTAAAGCAACTAAAATAAATATTTGCTTATTAAAATATCCCCCAAATAGTACTTATCTATAAGCATTAAAGTGTTTTCATTATTTTGTCTGCTTTTTCTTTTATTTCCAATGGATGATTTTAAATTGTGAGCATTTGTATTTTCAGTTCAGCTTGCTTTCTGGCCATAATACACCAAGATGCAATATGTTTTGCAGAAAATGGTGCAAAAGCCTATTTCAAAATAGCATCCTCAATTATGTTTAGGTTTCTTTTATTCCTTTAATTTCTTTTTAATGAATGTCTATCCTATTGTTTTTTCTTCTTAAAGAAGAAGCTCTTCCTTACTTGATGAATCAAATTCATTATGTTCTCTTTACCTGACTTTGGAGGTCTTCCTCTTAGGCAGGGTGTGGGTTGAAGAATTACATAATAAATTTGGATATTTAGAAAGCCTTCTGATATTTTATGCATATACACACACTTCTTTTAATAGCATAGCTAGTCGTTTTGGACTAAACTTTGTAGGGGCACACCTCAATTTTCTACATCAATTTGCTAATGCTCATATAGAGCATCTTATTGTAAGAACAGGAAGGGTGACATTCTCTCATGATCTCACACATTTTTATACAAACTCCTCTCACTACCACTCATACTCTTCCCTCCATCCTTCTACTCGAGTGGCTCTTAATCATCCTTTAAAATATAGTTTAGATATAACTTTCCATGGTCCACATATTTGAACCAAGTGTCCCTCATGTTTGTCCTCATAGCCCCTGGCACATACTTATAGCCACATGTCATCATTCTCATCAAATTGATGTAATTAACATCATCATCATAATTATTACTTATGAAGCAGTGACTCTGCTAAGTATTTTTCAAACATTATTTCATTGAATTTTCACAACAAGAAAACTGAGGTCCAGTGTTTAAGTTACCTGGTTTAGATCACATACTGAATAAATTACAGAAAAGAGATTTAAATCCATGTTGATAAAACATCAAAAGTACATGTCCCTTATCATTTAGCTAATCACTTTAAATTTTCCTTTGGTTTGTTTCCCCATTAGACTGTGAATTCTTTCAGAATTCTCCTGAGCCTATGCTTTAGCTCTCTGAGGTCTCCTGCACTGAACAAAAGAAATATAATATGAACCACAAATGCCAGCCACATATAAAATTTTAAATTTTCTAGTAGATATATTAAAAGTAAAAAGTAAGAAGTAAAATTAAATTCATTTAACCCAATATATACAAAATATTACTATTTCCACATGTAATCAAAACAAAATATTTTACATTTTCTTTTTTAGTACTACGTCTTCTAAGATATTTTACATTTCTTTTTTACTACTGTCTTCAAAATCTGCTGTGTGTTTTATATGTATATAACATCTCAATTCAGACATGTAGCTAGTGGCTACCATACTAACCAGGGCAGGTTTAACCCATGCCTAAGAAATATGCACTCAAAGAATGCTCAATATAAGTTTGCTGAATAAATAAATGGATGAATTGTTGATTTGCAGTGTAGAAAGATCCAACTTACCTTTATGGAACCTTTAAGAGTCAGTTTGTAAGGAAGTCAAAAGTGGCTATTTTTAAAAAGAGTGTCTATATGACGAGGGGAAGATGGCACTAAGTAAGAGGACCCTAGGCTCACCCTCTCCCAAGAGTACAACGAAATAACTATCAAATCATTCTAAATACCCCAGAAATTGACCTGAAGTCTATCAGAACAAACCCCACAACTAGAGGGAGAGTAGAGGTCACATCAAAGAAGGCAGGAATGTGGGGACATGGTTTGGGACAGAAATGGACAGTGGCCACTGTGGTAGGGAGGGAGTCACAGTTGCTAAGAAGGGTGAGAAACAGACTAGCACACAAGGGAATGCACAGGGAAAATGAATCCCCACAGCAACTAGCTTGGAAAATGAGAAGAGCCAAATTTCATGGTTCTTGCAACCAGCAGGGCTCAGAGCATGGAGTTTTAAATCAGTAGGCTTGGCTCAGATAGACACCAGAGGGCATTGGGGCTGCTCTAGGAGAGAAGGCAGGTCAAATAGCTCACAGACATACAGTGTAGAAACAGCCATCTGAAGAGCACCTGAGGCACAGAGTGGGGAGGTTATTTGCTCATCTTGGAGCATGTCCCAGAGAGGCAGCATTCATAGGGAGACACCTCCAGGAACAAGGAACTGGCTTTTCCCTCCCCTGCCGCTCAGCACAGGGCCACCTACAGGAACCAGCACAGTGCCAATGCTCACTATCTAACTTGCTTACACTAAGCCCCGCCCCCTGCACACTGGTAGAATTGTCCTTCCCAGTTACATTTTCTTCAGTCCCAACATGGTGGGGCCTCTTCTCCCAGAAGACCAGCTCAAACCCTAGCCACACCACATCTCCTGACCCGGGAGTTTTGCAGGATCTCAGCTCTAGTGGCAGTGGTGACAGGTCTCATTTCATAAGCAGACCAGAGCACACATAGTTAAAACTTGCCACATTCAGGCCAGGGACCAAACACTGCCCATAAGAGGCAAAGAAAACCTCTGCACTCAACTGGCCTAAAGGATAAAGTGGCCAGGACAAAATGGCAGAGCACATCCAGCCCTGCGGAAGAGGGGTACTACATGGCAGAGCATTACAGGACCTCTTCTTCATAAGACCATTACCCTTAAAAATAGGAGATGTAGCTGGCTTTTCCAACACAAACAGGCACAAAAACTTACACAAAATGAGAAGACAGACATTTATTCTAAATGACAGAACAGGACAAGGCCATAGTCACATATCTAAGCAAAACAGACATAAGTAACATGCCTGATGGAGTATTTAAAGCCGTGATCATAAGAATACTCACTAAACTTAAGAGAAGAATGGAAGACATGAGTGAGACCATTAACATGGAGATTTTTTTAAAAAGAATCAATCAGATATGAAGATTGTAATAAAAAAGATTAGAAGCATGCTTGATGCAATGAACAGCAAGCTACAAGGCAGAATAATGGAAGGTAATCAAGCTGAAAAAAGAGAGAAAAAAGAGTTATGCAAAATGAGAATAGATTTAGAGAACTCAGTGACTCCATCAAACATAGTAACATTAATATTATAGGACTCCCAGAAGAAAAAGAGAGAGAAAAGGAAGAAGAAAATTTATTTGGGGAAATAATAGCTGAAAACTTCCCTAATCTGGGGAAGGAAACAGATACCCAGATACAGAAGGCACAGAGAACCCCCAAGAAAATCAACAAAAGCAGATCTGCACCAAGACATATTGTAATTAAATTGGCAAAAATACAGTGATAAAGAAACAATTTCTAAAGCAACAATACAAAAGATGACTGTAATATACAAGGGAAACCCCATAAGTCTATCAGTTCATTTTTTAGCATAAATTTTCCAAGGCAGAAGGGCGTGGCATGATATATTCAAAGTGCTGAATGGGAAAACTCTGCAACCAAGAATATTCTATCCACCAAGCCTGTCATTCAGAATAGAAGGAGAGATGAAGAGTTTTCCAAACTAAACAACAACAACAAAAAACAAACAAGCAAACAAACAACAAATGACTAAAGGAGTTCATGACTACTAAACTAGCCCTGCAAGAAATACTAAAGGGAATTCTTTGAGTGGAAAGGAGAGACCAAAGGTGACATTATAAAGGTAGGAAACTCAGAAGAAGTAAAAATTAATAGTTCTGTAAAAAATCAGTCCACAAAGTCACAAAATAAAAGGATGTAAAATATAACATATACATAAAACATGGGCAGGAAAGGAGTAAAGAATAGGTTCAAACTTAAACAACCATCAACTTAATATAGACTGCTACATGCAGAAGAGGTTATATACAAATGTAATGGTAACCATATGTCAAAACCACTAAGAAATATACAAAGAATAAAGAGAAAGAAATACAAATATATCACTAAAGAAAATCAGCAAGCCATGAAAGAATCAGAGAAAATCTTCAGAAACAACCACAAAACAAATAATAAAATGACAATAAATAAATATCTATCAATAGTTATTTTGAATGTAAAGGGAGTAAATATTCTAGTCAAAAGACAGGGGTTGACAGAATGGATTAAAAAAAACAATAAATAAATAAATAAATAAACAAACAAACAAACAAACAAACAAACAAGACCCATCTATATGTTGCCTACAAGAGACTTTAGACCCAGAGATCTGCAGATTGAAAGTAAGGGGATGGGGAATCATCTATCATGCAAAGGGGTGTCAAAAGAAAGCCAGAGTAGCAATACTTATATCAGACAAAATAGACTTTAAAACAAAGACTGTAATGAGAAACAAAGAATGATACTATATATAATAATTAAGGGGACAATCAAACAAGAAGATATAGCAATCATAAATATTTATGCACCCAACATGGAAGCACCCAAATACATAAGAGTTAATAAAAAACATAAAGGAACTAATTCATAATAATATAATAATAGTAGAGGACTTTAACACCCCACTTACAACAATGGACAGATTGTCTAAACAGAACATCAACAAAGAAGCAATGGCTTTGAAAGACATACTAAACCAGGTGGACAGAACAGACATATTCAGAACATTCCTACCTAAAAAAGCAGAATACACATTCTTTTCAGGTGCATGTGAATAGTGTGGTTTGGGTCACATTTTAGGACACAAAACAAGCAACAAATTCAGGAAGATCAAAGTCATATCATGCATCTTTTGTGACCACAATGCTATGAAACTATAAGTCAATCACAAGAAAAAACTTGGAAAGACCAAAAATACATGGAAGTTAAATAACATGTTAGTCAACAATGAATGGGTCAAACAAGAAATAAGAGAAGAAATAAAAGAGTACATGGAAGAAAATGAAAATGAAAACACAGTGTTCTAAAACCTTTGGGATGCAGCAAAAGCAGTTCTAAGAAGGAAGTTTATAGCAATACAGGCCAGCAAGAAAAATCCCAGATAAACAACCTAAACTTACCCATAAAGGAGCTAAAAAAGAAAAACAATAAAATCTAATATCAGCAGAAGGAAAAAAAATAATAAAGAGTAAAGCAAAAATAAATGATATAGAAACTAAAAAAAACAGTAAGCCAATAAATAATACCAGGAGCTGGTTCTTTGAAGAAATCAATAAAATTGATAAACCTTTAGCCAGACTTATCAAGAAAAAAAAGAAAAAAGAGAAAGGACTCAAATAAATAAAATCACAAAATGAGAGAGGAGAAGTAACCAACACCAAAGAAATACAATTATAAGACTATATTAGGAAAAACTATATGCCAACAAATTAGACAACCTATAAGAAATGGATAAATTCCTAGAAACATATAAACTACCAAAACTGAAACAGGAAGAAAGAGAATACTGAATACACTGATTATGAGTGAAGAAACTGGATCAGTAATCAAAAAATTCCTAACAAACAAAAGTCTAGGACCAGATAACTTCACAGGCAAAGTCTACCAAACATTTAAAGAAGAGTTAATACCCATTCTTTCCAAACTATACCAAAAAACAGAAAAGGAAGGAAAACTTCCAAACTCATTCTATGAGGCCAGCATTACCCTGGTACCAAAAAAAGATGAAGATACCACTAAAAAATAGAACTACAGACCAATATTTCTGATAAACATAGATGCAAAAATCCTCAATAAAATACATTACATCCAACAATGCATTAAATCTAACAATACATTAAAAACGTCATTCACCCCAATCAAGTGGGATTTATTCCTGAGTTGCAAGGGTGGTTCAGTATTTGCAAATCAATCAATATGATATATCACATCAATAAGATAAAGGATGAGAACCATTTGATCCTCTTTATAGATACAGAAGAAGCATTTCACAAAGTACCACATCCATTCATGATAAAAACCCTCAACAAAGTAGTTTTAGACGTAACATACCTCAGAATAATAAAGGCCACATATGAAAAGCCCATAGCTAACATCATTCTCAATGGGGAAAAACTGAGAGCTTTTCCCCTAAGGTCAGGAACAAGACAAGGATGTCCATTCTCACCGCTTTTATTCAACATAGTACTGGAAGACCTGGCCACAGCAATCAGAAAACAAAAAGGAATAAAAGTCATCCAAATTGGTAAGGAAGAACTAAAAATTCTCTATTTGCAGATGACATGATTCTATATACAGCAAACCCAAAAGACTCTACCAAGAAAACTACTAGAACTGATAAAAGAATTCAGTAAATTTGCAGAATACAAAATCAATGTACAGAAATCAGTTACATTTCTACACCAATAATGAAGCAGCAGAAAGAGAAATTAAGAAGTCAATTCCATTTATGATTGCACCAAAAATAATAAGATACCCAGGAATAACCTTAACCAAAGAGATGAAAGACCTGTACTCTGAAAACTGTAAAACACTGATGAAAGAAATTCAAGATGACATAAATAAATGAAAAGACATTCCATGCTCATGGATTGGAAGAACAAATACTGTTAAAATGTCTTTGCTACCAAAGCAATCTACACATTTAATGTAATCCCTATCTAAATACCAACAGTATTTTTCACAGAACTAGAATAAAAAATCCTAAAATTTGTATGGAATCACAAAAGACCCTGAATAGCCAAAGCAATCTTGAAAAGGAGAAGCAGACCTGGAGGCATCACAATCTAGACTTCAAGTTATATTACAAAGTTGTAGTAATTAAAATGATATGGTGGTACTGGCACAAAAATAGACACATAGATCAATAGAACAGAATAGAAAACCCATTAATGGATCCACAATTATCTGATCAATTAATCTTTGACAAAGCAAGAAAGAATACCCAATGGAAAAAGTCTCCAACAAATGGTGTTGGGCAAACTGGACAGCAGCATACAAAAGAATGAAAAGGAACCAGTTTCTTAGATCATACACAAAAATAGACCCAAAATGGGTCAAAGACCTAAATGCAAGATCTGAAAACATCAAAATCCTAGAAGAGAAGAGAGGCAGTAACCTCTTTGACATCAGCCATAGCAACTTCTTTCTAGATGTCTCCTGAGGCAAGGGAAACAAATGCAAAAATAAACTATTGGGACTTCATCACAATAAAAAGCCTCTGCACAGCAAAGTAAACAATCAAAAAACTCAAAGGTAACCTATGGAATGGGAAAAGATATTTGTAAATGACATATCTGATAAAGGGTTAGTATTCAACATATATAAAGAATTATAAAACTCAGTACCCAAAACATGAATAATCCAATTTAAAAATAGGTGGAAGACATGAATAGACATTTTTCTAAAGATATGCAGATGGGTAACAGACACATGAAAAGATATCACTGATCATCAGGGAAATATAAATCATAACTACAGTGAGATACCTTCTCCTACCTGTCAGTATGGCTAAAATCAACAACACATGATCCTTTGTATTTCTGTAGATTCAGTTGCAATGTCTCCTCTTGGATTTCTAATTTTATTTATTTGAATCCTCTTTTTAGTTTGTCTAGTTTAAGGTTTGTCTATTTTGTTTATCTTTTCAAAAAGCTAGCTCTTAATTTCATTGATCTTTTCTATTGTCTTTGTATTCTCTATGTCATTTATCACTGCTCTAATCTTTGTTATCTCCTTCTACCAACTTTGGGCTTATTTGTTCTTTTTCTAATCCTTGAGGTGTAAACTTAGGTTGTTTATTCAAGATCTTTCCCTTTTTTTGAATGTTGGCATATTCTCACTTATCAACTACACTCTTAGAACTGTTTTTGCAGCATCCCATAAGTTTTATATTTCCATTTTCATTTGTCTAAAGATATGTTTTACTTGTCTTTTTATTTCTTCTTTGACCCATTGATTGTTTAGGTTCATGCTATTTAGTCTCTGTGTATTTGTGAATCTTCCAATTTTCTTCTCGTAATTGATTTCTAGAATCATATTATTGTGGTTGGAAATTGCTTAATATGATTTCAGTCTTCTTAAATTTATTATGACTAGCTTTATGGCCTAATATATGATCAATCTGGGAGAATGTTCCTAATCCACTTAAGAAAAATACATACTGGGATGCCTGGGTGGCTCAGCCAGTTAAGCATCTGCCTTTAGCTCAGGTCATGAGCCCAAGGTCCTGGGATCGAGTCCCGCATTGGGTTCCCTGCTCAGTGGGGATCCTGCTTCTCCCTCTGCGTGCTGCTCCCCCTGCATGTGTGCTCTCTCTCTCTAATAAATAAATAAAATCTTAAAAAGTAAATAAATAAAAGAGAAGAATACATTTTTTTAAAAAAGAAGAAGAATACATACTATGCTGCTGTTGGATGGAAAGTTCTAAAAATGTCTGCTAAGTACATCTGGTCTAACATGTCATTTAAGTCCAAAATTTCCTTATTGATTTTCTTTCTGGATGATCTATCCATTGTCAAAAGTGGGTTATGGAAATCTACTATTATGTATCGTTGTGTCTTCTCCCTTTACATTTGTTAATATTTGCTTTATATATTTAGGTGCTCCTCTCTTGGGTGCATAAATATTTACAAATGTTATATCATCTTGATGAATTGATCCCTTTGTCACTCTTGTTACAGTATGGCTTAAAGTCTATTTAGTCTGATATAAGTATAGTGACTTCTGATTTCTTTTGCTTTCTATTTGCATGGAATATCTTTTTCATCTCCTCACTTTCAGTCTATGTGTATCAAAGCTGAAGTGAGTCTCTTTAGGCAGCATATAATTGGGTCTTGTTTTTTGTTTTGTTTTGTTTATCCACTCATCCACTCTATGCCTTTTGATTCAATAATGCAGTCCACTTTCCTTTAAAGTAATTATTAATAATAAGTATGGAATTACTGTTGCCCTTTTGTTAATTGGTTACTGATGGTTCTGATTCCTTTCTTCTTTTCTTGCTCTCTTCCTTTGTGATCTGCTAAGTTTCTGTAGTAGTATGTTTTGATTCCTTTATTTTTTGCATATCTACTATAGGTTTTTGCTTTGTGATTACCCTGAGACTTATATAAAACATCATGTACAGCAGTCTATTTTAAGACGATAATGACTTAATCCAAAGGCACACAAAAGGAATGTGTTTTTACCCTTCCTCCCCATATTTGATGTTTTCAATGTCATAATTTACATCTTTTTACCTTTTGTATCCACAATTACCGTAGTTGTAGTTATCCTTAGTATTTAGTCATTTATTTATTTTTAAAGGTTTATTTATTTATTTATTTGTGAGAGAGAGAGAAAGAGAAATAGAGAGAGCATGCACAGTGGAGAGGGAGAAGCAGACTCCCCACTGAGCAAGGAGCCCAATGCTGGACTGGATCCCAGAACCCTAGGATCATGACCTGAGCCAAAGGCAGATGCTTAACTGACTGAGTCACCCAGATTCCCCCAGTATTTAGTCATTTAACCTCATACTAAAGTCATAAGTGATTTATCTACCATCATTATAACAGAGTATTCTGAATTTAACCATATGTCTACATTTACCAGTGAGTTTTATGCTTTCATATGGTTTTCTGTTACTTAATAGTACAATTTCATTTCAACTTAAAGACCCCTTTTAACATTTCTTGTAATGTTGGTGTAGTGGTGATGAACTCCTCAGCTTTGCCTTGTCTGAAAAAAAATTATTTCTCCTTCAATTCTGAAAAATAACTTTGCCAGGTATATTATTCTTAGTTGTTGTTTGATTTGTTTTTTTCCTAGCATATTGAATAGATTATCCCACTTCCTTCTGTCCTATGAAGTTTCTGCAGAAAACATCACTGATGGGGCACCTGGGTGGCTCAGGCATTAAGCATCTGCCTTCGGCTCAGGTCATGATCCCAGGGTCTTGGGACAAGCCCTGCATCAGGCTCCCTGCTCAGCAAGAAACCTGCTTCTCCCTCTCCCACTCCCCCTGTTTGTGTTCCTTCTCATGCTCTCTGTCAGATAAATAAATAAAATCTTTAAAAATAAATCACTGATAATCTTATTGGGGTTCCCTCGTATAACAAGTTGTTTTTCTCTTGCTGCTTATAATATTCTCTCTTTGTCTTTAACTTGTGTCAATTTAATTATAATGTGTCTTATGAGTGTCTCTTTCCTTTTGTATGGAACTCTCTGGAATTCCTAGATCTGAATGTCTGTTTCTTTCTCCAGGTTAGGGAATTTTTCCAGCCATTATTTATTTGAATAAGCTTCTGCCCCTTTCTTTCTCTCTTCTCCTTCTGGGACCCCTATAATGAAAATATTGCCCTACCCGATAGTGTCTCATAACCCTCTTAAGTTAGTTTCACTCTTTTTTATTCTATTTTTCTTTTTGCTCCTGTAATTAGATGAATTGCATGCTCTGTCTTTGAGTTCATTGATCCTTTCTTTGACTTGATTCTAGTCTGCCATTGATGGGATGATTAATAGCCTATTGTACAGATATACTACATGTATACTACATGTTACTTATCCACATATGGGCATTTGGGTTATCTTCCCTTTTTGACTATTATGAATAATGCTGCTATAAACATTTGTGTACATGTTTTTGTGTAGATATACATTTTCAATACTCTTGGACTTAGACCTAGAAGTGGAATTGTTGGATCATATGGTAACTACATTGGGTGGAGAACCAATGAATTTACTGGTAACTCAAACAAAGACAAGATAAAGTATGAATATTCTAAAAGCTCATAAAAACATAAATATGGATAAAAATAATATATTTATCTGTTTCAAGGGAATTTAATCAGCTTTCTCCCAACAAATATGAATTTCCCTTACACAAAGTAGGAACATTCCATGAAGCTTCAGAAGAATACATTTTCAGTAAATAAATTTAAAAAGCCTATCATAGCTAATAAACACAAAATTTATCACCTCAAGATAATATGTAAGCCAAAACATAAATAACTGAAAATATTAGAGAAATTCATGAAATATGGATGCATAAAGAGCTATTAAGAGAAATAAGAAAATAAAAACTAGATTTGATCTTGTCTTTGCTGCTTAGCTACATGACCTTGAATAAGTCTCCACTTTCTGCAACTATTCTTTTAAATGAGGGTATCTACTTCATAGCTTTGGGAGATGCCTCCAATTTTAAAATGAAATAATGGATATTAAGTATTACATGCATTTAGTTTGGCATTAATAATGAAAAAGATGAAATAAATGAGATAGGCCATGTCTTCCTTAAAATATTCCCTAGGTATCTTGTCTGGTGAGGAGAGACCCAATTCCAGATCCATGAGGGTACTTGTTATGATCATAGTGCCCTGCTGTATCTGAAAACTAAAGAATGTCTAACTACTCCAGATTTAGAATGAGAAGATCTACTTATTAGCTATGTGCCTTTAAATAAGGGGCATAATACCTCTGAACTTTGGTTTCTTAATCTATACATTGAGGAGGGAAAATGCCTTCCTACGACATTAGAAAGTGCTCATAGAAATACTGTTTTGGAAAACCAAATGTGATAATTCTGATGAAAGTATCTGTACTCTCCTCCCAGAACCCGGGGTCCCAAGGAACTAGACCCATGCAGGGATTTAAGATACTCAACTGGATGTAGCAAATGACCCATGGAATTAAAGGCATGAAGCCAAGGGAAAAATCAAGTGACAGGATCCAGGAATCTGGAACCAAGACCAAGAAGAGAGCCCATATTAAACCCTCATTTTAAAGGGCTGTACAAAAAGGCAGAAATGGAGCAAGCATAATACATTAGGACTAAGCAAAGAGATTAAAACCCAGATGAGAAACATAACCTGGAGAGATTCCCTGAGGGCTTGGAGCCCAGCAACAAGATCTCTGTTAGCATCTGTGACTTGTCCTCTGGATTGGTGATAAATCTACAGATAGCAAGTACTTATATTAAAAACCTTAGGCAAATGATTCATTTAATTATAATTATTTCTACTATATGTCCTTTACTTAGGGACAGTGACTGGATGGTTCTTGAATTCCAAACCAAAAGATTAAAGAAACTGAGGGTATTTATCTAGTAAAAGAAACTCAAGTAGCACAGGAACAATATACTCAGCTCTCAGGTCAGTCCTTGAGTGAAAATGACATTAGGTATCATGTTTCGTTTTACAAACAAAACCAAGATCAGTGAGATGCAACTCAACTATAAGAAGGGAGATGTCATTTTAGTGTCATGTATTATATAAAGATTAGAGGTATTCCAAAAAAATGGAATTGATTTCCTTGGGAGATAGTGAATTCCCCTTCTCTGAGAGCAGAAGTTGGACAACCACTGAGTAAAAATATCAGATAGGGATGGACTGGTGATGGGTAGTGAGGAGGGCACGTGTTGCATGGTGCACTGGGTATTATACGCAACTAATGAATCATCGAACTTTGCATCAAAAACCAGGGATGTACTGTATGGTGACTAACATAATATAATAAAAAAACATTAAAAAAAATACCAGATAGGGAAGTTTTATTAATTCTGTGAGGACTCTTTAGCCCTGTTCTCAGATTCTATCAGGTTTCACCTCAGTCCTGCCTTTTCCAAGATACCTAGTTCCTCTCACAAAGTACCCAAATTCTAATCCCCTCATCATTTGAGTGCTCTAGGCTAGCTCTTCTCTATTTTTTTCCTTGTGGTCAAGCAGCTCCCCAAAATTTCCAGATAGAATATTTAATTTCATTACCAGTAGCATACATAGACATAATGGACATCTTTCTTTGCTTTCAGTCATACCTTGAGAAAAGTCCACCTACCAGAAAAGTGGTCACTAGCACCTATCCCCATTCCTTTAAGCCTCTTTTATAAATATGGATTTTCTCCCTAGGGAATTATTACATGAATACATCCACACAGTATGTTATATACAATTTCAGTTTATGACATAATGCATGAAAACCACCCAAAGATCTATAAACTGATTCTTAAACGGGGATATGAATCAGAAGCACCTAGAGAAAATTTATATAAGAACCTATAAACAAATATATGTCTGAAACTCACTTTAGTAAACTCTGAAGGAGCTGATGTTTAATGAGACACAAGCAAATGTATTTTTTTAGTTTCATAGGTGATTCTAATGTACATACCAAATTCTGGGAGGTACAATTTCATATACTCTGGTTTTGTAACAAGGAAATGTATAATCAACAGACAAGTATAATTACTCTAGATGAAATATTAGCTCTTTGTGATATCTTTAAATACCCACTTTTCTTTTGGAAGGAAAATTCTTATACTAGGTAGCTTCATAAAGACTAGCAAACTCTATCTAGCTTGACCTCCTTTTTATACCTAGAGAAATTGAAGCATAGAAGATGAGGTGACTGCTCAAAGTCATACAATTAACAAAGAGGACATTTGAATCCCAGCCCCTTGACTTCTATTCCAGTGGTACTTCCATTATCTTACAATTTATTTGACAACAAACAAGAAGTACTTGAGTTTCATCTTATACGAATGTTTACAGAGGCAAAATTTTAAGAAAAAAAATATTCAAAGTTTGCCTTATTTGAGTTTTCTCTAGGGAGTGCTAATTAGATAATATGTAAAGTATGCAATTCCTAACTGAGAAAATATATGAGCCAAACAGTGGTGTGCTGGTCAATGTTTAACAGCCTGGTTCCCACGGAACAGAAGCCCAGATTAGTGCAGATTGCTTATTTCCATGGTATAAATATTCCCACTATGAGCAATTTCAGATTACCAACATGATGCCAACCAGGTGGCAAAATTCCCTGAAATTTAAAAACCAGTTTCAGAAGCTGATTACAAACTGGCTTTAGGACACCACTGCAGCTAGGTTCTTTTTTTCTCCAGACCTGAGGTTGACTTGAACATTTACTTGATAGAATTCTAGGGATTTCATTGGGACAATGCACTGAAGAGCATTAAGAATAGATATATGGTTAGCATGGATAATTATCATGAAATTAGAGTACTTTATCTAACCTGCATGGAAACAGTAGCTTTTGCTTGTAATTTCCCCTAGCAAAATACAAAAGAAATTATTAGGTCTTCACACACACAGTTCTCTTGATAGAAGTAATATTTAAGAGAACAGAAACCAAGTGCAAGCACCCTTTTGTGAGATCCACATGAAAGGAACCAACTGTATCTGTTTCATTTTGCCAGTTGTAATTCTGCTCATAAAACACAACAAAATAGCTATATCCATACAAAGTCTGAATATTTCTCTCTTTCTCTCTACCCTGTAAAGATCAAAGAAAGCTGAGGATAGATTTAAAGTGTCTTGTGAAAAGAATATAGGTACTAAAGTGCTAGACCTCTGTGTAGTAAGAGAACCATATAATTTGGTGGGCCTTTTTCAGGTATAATTGAACCTTGCTTTTTACAATTGACAAACTACTAAAATGTGTGTGCGTTACACTGTGAAAGTCAAGTTACATTTTAAATCCATAGTTCTATTTTTTCTTTTTGATCTTAGATATCTTTGGAAATCTAATGAAAACTACGAACCTTTTTACAGAAAATGTACATAATTGTATTTGCAGAAAATTTTGTATAAAATATTAAAGAATTGACATACATTCTGTAACTCAACCATGGGCTTCTGGACCCACATGAAGAACCTATATTTTAAGGGTATTAGGAAATCTTGACCTTCAAAGAAAACCCATGATGATTACTTTAGACAGGCAATATGATTATCTGTTAAAAAAAAAATAGCAACCATCTTAGTTTACATTTTTTAATTAATCTTTTATTTATTTATTTTTTAGACCCATTTATCATTTTAGAGAGAGAGAGTGTGTGAGCAAGCCAGGGAAGGGGCGGAAGAAAAGGGAGAGGGGAAGAACACTCTCTGCTGAGCAGGAAGCCCCACACAGAATTCCATCTCACGACCCTAAGATCATCCTGAGCCAAAACCAAGAGTCAGACACTCAACTGACTGAGCCACTCATGCACCCCAATCTTTTATTTACTGAGTTGAAGGACAGAGTCACAGATATGAAAAGCTAAAGAGATCTCTATAGATCAAATACCACAAGTCCTTTATTTTACAAATGAGAAGATAGACGTTCCAAGCACTGAACCAACTAGAACAAAGTCTCTAATACTATGAAGCCCCAGGCCATTGTGTAATGGATATATAGCTCTGGTTATCAAGAGCCCTGAATTCTAATCAAGTCCTGACATTTATGATCTACATGGTATTGGCCCATAATTTAGCCTCTCTGGTATTTCCCCAGGTAAAAGCTTAGTTATACTACAAAGTTGCTGAAATGATTAAATGAGATGATATTTGTGAAAACAGTAAATATTAAAATGTCACATAACAAGTTAATAAGATCATAATTATGCTATGGAATGGGAGAAAATATTTGCAAATCATGTATCTGATATTTTTCAAAATGTGTATATTAAAAAAACTCATACAATTCAATAGCAAAAAACCAAACAACTTAATTAAAAATTGGGCAGAGGATCTGAACAGACATTTTTCTATGTGTTTTCCAATACAGATGCCCAGCGGATACCCACAAAGGTGTTCAAACATCACTAATCATTGGGGAAATGGAAATCATGTGTTAGAATGGTTATTATCAAAAAGACAAGAAATAACAAGTGTTGGCAAGAATGTGGAAAAAAAGAGAACCCTTGTACACTGCTGACAGAAATGTAATTTGGTGCAGCTATGAAAAACAGTATGAAGGTTCCTCAAAAAACTGAAAAATAGAACTACCATATGATCCAGCAATTCCACTTCTGGGTATTTATCCAAAAGAAATGAAAATAGGATATCAACAAGACATCTGCACTTCCATGTTCATTGCAGCATTATTTACAATAACCAAGATATAGAAAAACTTAAGTGTCTATCAATGGATAAATGGATAAAGAAGATGTGATATCTACTTTATCTATCTATCTATCTATCTATCTATCTATCTATCTATCTATCTATTTATATATCATCTATCATCTGTCTACATACACACACACACAAAGGAATGTCATTCAGCCATGAGAAGGAATAAAATCCTGTCATTTGCAACATGGATGGACCTTGAAGGCATTATGCTAAGTGAAATAAGTCAGACAAAGAAAGACAAATACTGTATGATCTCATTTATATGTGGAATCTTAAAAAATAAACAACAACAAAATAAACTCATAAATACAGAGAACAGATTGGAGATTGCCAGAGATGGAGGAGAGGGGTAAAAATGGATAAAGGTGGTCAAAGGTCAATAAGTCTTGGAGATATAATATATAGCATAGTTACTATAGCTAATAAGTCCATCATCATGTATGGTTATAATTCCTTTTCTTCTGATGAAAACTTAAAAGAGTAGATCTTAAAAGTTTTCATCATAAGAAAAAAATGTATAACTATGTATGATGATGTACTTACTATGGTGATCATTTTATCATTTCCATAAATATATATATAAGTATAATATATATATAGTCATTATGTTGTATATCTAACATCAATATAATGTTATATGCCAATTATATATCAATTAAAAAAATACAAGATCGATAATATTCAGTAGTGGCAAAGATATACAGTCATGGGTACAATCTCATAGGAAGACTATTTCTACTAAAATTTTGGCTTCATTTCTGGTTATTTATCCTGTAAAAATACATATTGAACTAATATACATGTTTAAGGTTATGCATTGTAGCACTGTTTATAATAGTGAAAAACGAAATAATCAAAATATTCCTCAAAGAAAAAATAGCTGAATAAATTAAGGTTCTTACTATAGACTGTCATGTAACTTTTAAAAAGAATAAATTTATTTTTTAAAAAGATTGTAATTATGATAAATGACAGATGAACCATATGTATTCTTTGTGCAAACGAACCCTATCAGATTCTGGTTTAGCCAACACCTGAGATGAAGTCTTTTATAAAGAAAAAGCTTATGCCAAGTTACTGGGATTAATGGTCACAGGAGAGACTTCTCTTACAAAGTGGGACAGGGAAAGAGCACTAGATTAGGAGTTCAGAGATCTGGGTTCTAGTTCTAACTCTACTAACTAGTAAAATTGGCAAATCATTTCAGACTCCTAGATCTCAGGTGTTATGTGTAGCATAGATTCTTAAAAAACTGCATGTCACAACCAGATCCCTCCAAGAACATGATGAAAATCATGAAACTTTTCCCTACAAAAAGGATACATTATATTTGGCACCTCATTGAAAGAAGGTTAGTTATTATGTTTCCAAAAAAGGCATAATAGCAATCCCCACATTATTATACAGTGTTTCCAGGACGAAGTCAATTTATGTACTTGAAATATTCTGTACATGTACATATATATAGAATAATACAATTTTGAAAAGTAAAATTAAAGACCAGTTTCCATTCACATTTTATGTAGAAAACATTCTTTTTTAAGTAATAACGATAATTACAATATTGGTTTCCACAGCCCCCACAAAAAATATCCTTTCACTCCTCTAATTTAAAAATATCTAATAACCCTTCACTGACTAAATGATAAAATCCAAATTTCCTATTTTGGCATTTCTAATCTGGGTTCAACCAACTTTTCAGTATCCTGTAACTACTCTTTTTCCACACTCCCCTCCCCTTCTTTCTCTTACCTCAAGTTTCTTGCCACAATGACATTCTCACCAGTCAGTAGATCCTTTGGGATTTTTGTGCTGGATTCACAGCTCACAGTAGATCATACAATGGGACTCTGCCTTTGTGCCTGGTAATCCCTCTGCCAAGAACACTTCTTTCCCCCTCATTCACCTGGTTAACTTCAAGATCGGCTCAACTGTGAACCGCCCCCCCGCCCCATTGCTTCCTTGCATTTGAACACCCCAACCAGAAGATACAGCCACTCTTCCCAGTGAACAAAACCTTATGTTCACACTACTATAATTGGACCCACGCTGCTCTATTGTAATTTATATTTTTACATGTCCCTCTCTGCTATTAAACTGTGAATTTCTCAAGAGAAAAGAGTATGTCTTGTGTTTGTATTCCCAGGATATCAATGGAAAGAATACAAAGAAGAGAGGAAGAAAAGGAGGGATGAGAAGAATTGCAGGGAATGACTGCAGTTTACTGGGAGAGGGAAGAACCTTTGAAGAGATTAGTAGTACCTGAATTCAAATCCTGCTTGTGCTCCTTACATGTACTTATCAGGTATGTAACCTTTGGCAAATTACTTAACCAATCGGACCATAGTTAATTCATCTGTAAAATGTGAATAATGCCTATTTCTTAAGTTTGTTTTGAGACTTAAATGAGATAATGGATAAAGTACTACCACAGGGTAGGTGTACAATTAAAACAGTTACGTTATCATGACAGCTTACTCAGGTGCTAGCAGGGATTCTATTTCCTGTAGCAAGGTTCTGATTACATTATCTAAAGGCCCAGTAGAAAGAAGATAATCCTTTTTGAACTTTTGTTAGAAAGACCAGACTATAAACTTCTATAAGTCAGTTTGTAGTTTTTACTAAGTCAGTATCTAAGCTACGTTGTCCAGTATAGTAGCTGCTAGCCACATGTGGTTACTGAACACTTGAAAGGTGGTTAGTGTGGCTGAGAAACTATATTGAACTGTACTGTAAGTGAGAAACAGATATTGGATTATGAAGATTTAGAGAAAAAAAGTAATATAAATACTCACTGATAATTTTTATATTGATTACATGTTGAAATGATAATATATTGGATGCATGTACTGAGTTAATAAAATATATTATTAAAATTAATTTTATACATTTCTTTCTACTGTTGTTAATGTGGTTATTAGAAAACTTAAAATTATACATGTGGCTCATTAAGCAAGATTGGTCTCAAGATACCTGCATCAAATCTCATTACATGAATACCAATCCATTCAAGTATATACCCAAAGCAGTATCTGTGCTTTGTTCTGAGGGTACATAGAAGCTCTGTCTGTCAGGCATCAATCCGGTGAAAGGACCACATATATGAGCATGGCACAATGTGTTAACAAGCTGATCTGTGTCAAGGTCTTCAACTGGACATTTGATGCTGATGTTTACAAGTAGGTGTCAGGGTTGAAAGGTATGCCCATACAACTGGATTAGACACTATGGCTGAAATTTACTTAGGAATCATGAAGTAAACCCCAGTGCTGATTAGAAATGTGTATTTTAGACACTTCTTACACATGGGATACTATCTACAAGAAGTAGGTCTTTAGTAATCTGATTTCTTCTATGCCTTTTCTTCAAAAAGAGCAATTTTCATTAAACCAATGCTATGTAAAATGTGAGATAGCTAATATCTATTTCATATATTAGAGCATAAAGCCATAAATTAGATCAAGAGTTAAAAGTAATATAAGCCCCTAAATCTAAGGTAACCAACTCAATCACTGTTATCTGTTACCAAATAAAAACTAATTTTCTCTCTCATTACATAGCTATCCCAAAGTATAGTTCTTGCCTACTTTCTTCTTTTCCCTGTTCTCTGGCACTTAGAGTGAATTTATTAACTGTCCACCATTTTAATGGAGTATTCTTTTATTAAATTGATCTCTCAAGTAAGATGGAAAATTTCTTTTCAATTTTTTTACTTTGAAAAGGTGATAGAAACTTCAAATATACTAAAATGGCTAAAATAAAAAATATTGATTATCCCAAATGTGGAGGATGTGGAGATACTGGAACTCTTATATATTGCTGGTGGGAGTATAAAATGGTAAAATTACTTTGAAGAATTATTTGGCAGTTTCTTATAAAGTTAAAAAATATTTATCCTAGGATCCAGCAATTCAATTCACAGGCATCTACCCAAGAAAACTAAAAACTTATATCCATAATGTACTTATGTACAAACATGTTCACAGTAGCTTTATTTATAATAGCAAAAATACATAAATAACTAAGCAATAGTTTTTTTAAAATTTTATTTTTATTTATTTATGTATTTATGTATTTATGTATTTATTTGAGAGATTGAGAGTGTGAGCAGAGAGAGGGGCAGAGGGAAAGAGAGAGTGAGATATTGAATCCCAAGCAGACTCTGCACTGAGTGCACAGCCCGATGTGGGACTCAATCCCACAACCCTGGGATCATGACCTAAGCAGAGATCACGAGTCAGGTGCTTACCTGACTGAGCCACCCAGGCACCCCTCAAGAAATAATTAAATGGACAAAAATGTTGTGTTGTATTAATACAATGCAAAACTACACAAGGAAGAGGAATGAACTACTAATGTTTGCAACATCAAAGAACTCAAAAACATTATGTTGAGCAAAAGAAGCCAGACACAAATGCATATATTCTGTATGATTCCATTCACATGAAGTTCTAGAAGAGGCACAACTAACTTAGAGTGACCAAAAAAAAAAAAACAACAACCTGAGGATTATGTGTGAGGTGATTGGAAAGAAGCATCAGGTGACTAAGGTGAAGTTTTGGATGGTGGTTACATGAGTATTTGCAATTATCAAAATTTACTGAACCTAGCACTTAAGATTATACATTTTATTGTTTGTAAATTATATCTCAGCTATTGCTTGAGTTGGTATTCTAAACATTAATTCTAAAATTTTCCCACTTTTGTAATCGATCTACTTTTTAACAACCAAATGTGATTCCCTACATAGGTGGCTCATTGACCTCTCTTTGAAAAGCACTAACTGTGAGGGAATTAAACTTGTCCTTTTCCTATTACACCTTCCCCCCAATAACAAACAAACAAACAATAACAACAACAAACAAAATAGAGCTTTAACCATGACCTGGGCAGCTGTATATACAACAAGGCAGAGATAACTAGAGAGAATAAGCCACTCATCACATCGGCTAAACTGTAGATCCCAAAACTGCGTGCACTTCAGAATCACAGAGGAAACCTTATCAAATAGGTTCCATACTGAAACATACTGAAACAAGAAAGCAGAATCTTTTTGTGGTAAGCCCAGAAATCCATATTTTTAAAAGATCTTCCATGAGATTCCAATGAGCAAACCAATCTAAGAGAGATTGACCTAGACAATAAGTGCTCATTAAGGGAGAGATCAAAGTGTGATGTAATTAACTGATCAACTGTATTTCTCTTTATATCAAAAAGATTTTCAAGGCCCAGTCTTTTTATTCTCAATTTTTCCAAATGTAATACAAAATATTTGCATTCTTTTATTCTTTAACAGTAGGGGCAATGTTTTAGAGTAGAAAGACCTAAAGATTTAAAACCAGGTAGATCTGAGTTGAAATTTTAGTTCTATTTCAAATCATGTGACATTGGGCAAGTCATTTATCTACTTTGAGCTTCAGATTCCATTTTGGCAAAAATGGAGTTATTGATATTGCTTTAATATAATGAATGTGAAAGCACCAATACAAGGTATATAAACAATAAACACTTCATTTCATCACCAAAAATATTGAAATGAGAGTTCCAGATTTTATAAAGCAAAATAAGATGGGAAATCACCTCAGTTTGTAATGAATGGGATAGATTTATACTCTATTCCTTCTTAAAAGTCAGAAAGTTCTAGTCTATTATCATTATTAAAGTCCAGTGGCATCACATATATTCCTTGTCATCAAAAAAACAAAAATGAAGGATTCACTTATGTAATTTCAATTTCCTTTGGGCAGTGTTTTTTCAAAGTTACTGTTATCAAAGTTCTAGTAGGGTAATTCATTATCTCATCATTGACTGGACATTTCCTCAAACACATTTCACTGTTGAGACAACTTGTCAGTGGTATTCAATTTGCTGTCTCATCAGCAATATAGTGTATAGTAATTAAATTTTTATCATGACAACATTTCATCCCTATTGCTCATGCATAATTCATATTTTATATGTCAAACATCAACCACACATATATTGTGCTAATGAGCATGGAAAATAGAGTTTAGTTTCTCAAATATCTTCTCAGAACCTACAAACAACTGCATTCTTTTTTTTTAAAGATTTTATTTATTTATTTGAGAGAGAACACATGCGTGAGTGGATGGAGAGGCAGAAACAGAGAATCTCAAGCACACTCCATGCTGAGCACAGAGTCCACTGGGGGCTCAATCTCACGACCCATAAGATCATGACCTGAACCAAAACCAAGAGTCAGACGCTTAACTGACTGAGCCAAACAGATGCCCCAACTGCATTCTTTCTCTAAGGGCAGGGCTAGCCAAAGGCACAACTGTGAAATAGAAGCCCTTCTTCCTCAGCCTACCTCCCAAGAATCCTCCCATACCCAAGCTATTCAAATAATGTTCAACAAATTCCCTCTAAAGTCCTAATGATTAAAAAAAAAAAAGGAAGACCTATTCATCTTTTAAGCATTAGCTCAAGCAATACTCTTCCCTTTGTACAGTTTTTAATTTCCTCAATAGTAGCACCTAAGCTACGGATTTATAGATTGAACTTCTCATTATTTTTTTAGTTACTTGAGGGTAAGTTGAAGTCCTTTTTTTAATTGTAGTTTTCTGAGTGATTAGCACAATGCTTGGCACATAGACATATTAAATTTATTAAACTGAAATGAATCAATTTTATATTTTAAAAGAACATTTGAATTTTGAAAGAAACATGCAAAGAATGCAAACTTATATTCCACATACACATATCTTGGCACCTAGATGAAGGATATATTTATAAATGGAGTAGGGAGTAGAATTTCCCTAACACTATTCAAATCATATCAAACTGTAAATGAACTGTTTTACCCATTCACCTATCTCTCCAGCTTCGTCTTTACCTCTAAGACTCCAACTAAACTTTTCCCTCTATCTGATTGCCCTTCCATACCCTCCACGTTTGATAAACTTCTTCTTACCCTTCAAAACCCATCTCAAAAGTAACCTCCTCCAAAAAGCCATCTCTGATTACCTGACATTCACTACCTCTTCTGAATTTCCACAGTACTCTTTTTTACCACTAGTAATGAAGTGCCTACTGTGTGCACTGTATTACACATTTAAATTTTTACCTATTTTTTTCTTGTAACAACCATATGAAGTAGATGTTCACTTCATTCTGAAAAAAGTGGAGGCTCATAGGAATTAAGTAACCTACCAAAGGTCATACAGGTAGTAATCCACAAGACAAGAATTCAAACTAGACTCTCTGACTCAAAAGCGTATATTTTCCCTGTATCACACAGATTCTGAATAAATGAATGAATGAATGATGACCTTGGCAAAGAATAGCATATTTTTATGAGCACACAAGTGACTAAGATAAATTCCAAGTAAATTCCAAATTTTGACATCCTCTTTTACAATATTTGATATATTAGAGTGCATTAAGATGCCTGTGTTAAGATAACTAAGGCATGTGGCAAAAAACACATTACAATTTGATAGTAATCCCCTCAGAATCATGACAAAGACTTCCTATTGCAACTGAGCATTTTACAGTGCAGTTTCCCAATTCAAAACCCCAGTGTTAAGCCAGACTCATTATATGTTATTTCCATTTAAGCCCATTCCGATCACATTTTCCTTGGTTATCAGCCCCGGTGGTCCCAACAGGGAACTAAAACATGCATAAAATGTCTACTGAGCCAGGTTAAATGAATTTCAGTTAAGAGACTAATATTATTAACATTATATGATGATTTGCAATCATCAGTCAAATAAGATCAGTTACCAGAGGACCAAGGAGGTCTTAGTAAGAGGTGAACCACAAAATCAGCACACTCCCTGCTCAATGGGTTTATAACATAAATGGGTAATTGCCAACAAGGGAGGCATAGAAAGAGAGACGCGAGAAGAAGGAGGAGTCCTTTGACTGTTCTTGTCCTTAATGAAAAAGGCTTATGTGAAAAACAGGCTCAAAAGCGCTCCCTCAACTATCCACCCACAATATGTACATGACCTTTCTGCAAGTACACTGTGTTAATACATGGATATCGAAAGGCAGCTGTGGTTCAGGGTTCTAACATGCATTCTAGTCCTCAGTCTGCCACTAACTGATTCTGTGATCTTGGTCAATATTCTTCTCCTTGAGTCCCTACCTCTTTGCCCATAAAATTAAAAGATTACACCAGCTCAATCTGAGATCCTTCTAAATCTAAAATGCAATGCATTATCATTTATTAAAGATTTTATTCATTTATTTTAAGAGAGAGAGAGTACAAGGAGGGGGAACAGGAGACAGAGAAGCAGTCTCCCCACTGAGCAGGGAGCCTGATGAGGAGGCTCAATCCCAGGACCCTGGGATCACAACCCTGGCTGAGGGCAGACACTTAACTCTCTAAGCCATCCAGGTGCCCTATATTACCATTGAATACAAATACCTCCTAAGTGAAGTTCAATTTTCCCCACTGTTTTCAAACTGACATCAGTGTTGGCAACCTACCCCAGCATTGATCCTTCTTGTACTAGGCAAAGGTGCTGTACAAGAAGGCATCAAAGAGCAAGGAAGAGAATTATTTTTATTATTTTGATTTAATGTCTTCAGTACTTCACTTATGGCACAAAGAAACTGTTCCTTTAACTGAAATTCATTTATGTGATCTAAAAGGCCCTTCAGGATGTGGCCTTCCAATACCTCTCTGATTTTATTTCCTACCCCAGCCCCTGTCTCCCCTACCACTCCTCTTCAGCCACCCCGCCCTCCTTGATATGCTTCTATCACACTCAGCAGACTTCTTTGAATTTTCTCTTCACCCTCCCTTCCCCCATGGCTGCCTAGTTTGCTCTCTCACCTCCTTCAGGTCTGTATTCAAAAGTCTCTATCTCAGTAAGGTCTGTCCTCACCACCATCTCCACCCACTCTACATTTCATATCCTCCATCCTTCCTTTGTTCTTTCTCCTGAGCACTGAACACTATCTAATTAATTATGTATATTGTTGATTGCTTATCTTCCCCAGTAGAATGTAAACTCTGTAAGGCAGAGGATTTTTGGTGTTTTTAGTTCCCTTCCATATTTCCAGTGCCTGCCTCCTGCTTGGGGGACAAATGAATTAAACTTCTTTTACTGAAAATTTTCTTATATCTCTTCCCTCTTTTTTTTTAACTCTATCTCGCCACAGTCACGTCTATCTCCAGAGTCCTTTAAAATTCCCTTCTATCCATTCAGTCATTCAACTTCTACCTTCTTTATGCTACATTCTTCTAGATTATTACATGTGATACACATTCTATTTTGCATTGTAGTTATTAATGAACATGCCTTATCTCTCTTGCTGAATTCTAAGTGTCCCAAAATACAAAATTCTTGCCTGTATCCCCCACAAGACCTAAAAGAGTGTCTTAGACAAAGTAAGGAATCATGTATTATTACTTATTAGTGGATTGTCTTATTCGAGTTCCAGATAATTTCCCACTTATTTCAGTATAACCAAATCCATTACAAAAAGACAAGTTTGGCCTTATTCTGTCTGTGCTTCTCAAGCTTCTCCTCTAACTCGGAGCTGCACTCTACCACTGCAGTGGCAGTGTTCATTACCAGCTGATGCCATGGACTGACTCAAAAGGAAGAGTGGTATCATAATATCTGCAGAAGTGGCTGCATAATGGTCTAAAGAGGTATAACTTCAAGCAGTTGGAGGGGGAAGGTAAGGCCCTGAGAAGCCCAGAAATACAATATCCAAAAGTAATACTGGTTGCTGGGGAAACAGTCCTGGCAAATAGGTTAGCTGGACCTGAGACCATGGGAAGTGGCTTGCAAGCACCAGAGGAAAGCATGGTTTTAAGCAGATCGAAAACCCTTCAAATAATAGGCTTCTCTTAAACAAAGTGAATAAGAAAACAGAAAATAATCCCAATACATTTCTACCTTATCAACCCCTGTAATTAGCAACCACCATCAATACTATCACCATCTTATATAAAGCAGAAAAATAAACCAAAAAAAAAAAAAGGATGAGGAAGAGAAATATTGAATAAAAGATGGAGAAAGGAATGAAGAAATGCTAGGGAAAGAGGTAAGTCAGCATTCTAGAGCTACGATTTCAATTCATAAAGCCCTGAGTCTGTGTTTGCATTCTTGTATTTTTGTAAACACACATATATTCTCTCTTTGTCTCTCATACACACACACACGCATGCACGCACACACACACACACACACACACACACA